>NC_136949.1:419435-476935 GCF_949987615.1 Pollachius pollachius
TCACCAATTTTGCCTTCCATCTTTTGATACATATTTATCGATCGGTCGTCTCACCGCGAGCCGCCCTACTCCTTGGTGCGCGTGGCCCGGGTCTCCCCTATGCACAAACCCCTCCGCACGTGACGCAAATGAGCCTATTTAAAGCCGGATTAGCGCGAGCGCAACAGTGAAACGCCGCGTGACCCCGCGCGCTCTTACCGGCGGTGACGCGCAGTAACGGACGCGCTCCTCGCGGCTTAGAAGGAACCGGACAGGAGCGCATCAGGCAGACACGCACATGCACGCGATCATCACTGAACGACCAACGACCGGAGACACGAGCCCGTGGAGAACCGAGCAGAACCGTGTTTGGTTCTGCGGGGTTAGGGAGGGTCAGGGTGAGTGTTCTCAGACGGTCTCGGAGAACCGAGGAGAACCGTGGAGAACCGAGCAAGACCGTGTTTGGTTCTTTGGGGGTAGGGTCAGGGTGAGTGTTCTCAGACGGTCTCGGATAACCGAGGAGAACCGAGCAGGATCCTTTTTGGTTCTGAGGGGTTAGGGTCAGGGTGAGGGTTCTCAGACGTTCTCGGAGAACCGTGGAGAACTGAACAGGACCGTGTTTGGTTCTGAAGTGTTAGGGTCAGGGTGAGTGTTCTAAGACGGTGTCGGAGAACCGAGGAGAACCGTGTTTGGTACTGAGGGGTCAGGGTCAGTGTTCTCAGACGGACCGTGTTTGGTTTTGAGCGGTCAGGGTCAGTGTTTGGTTCTGAGCGGTCAGGGTCAGTGTTTGGTTCTGAGCGGTCAGGGTCAGTGTTCTCAGACGGCCTCGGAGCAACGGATGAGCCGTCATGGGGGAATGGACCATCCTCGAGCGTCTCCTGGAGGCGGCCGTTCAACAGCACTCTACTATGATAGGGAGGTAGGATACTAACCGTTTACTAAATACTAACTACTAACCCTGTCATTACTCTACTATGATAGGGAGGTAGGATACTAACCGTTTACTAAATACTAACTACTAACCCTGTCATTACTCTACTATGATAGGGAGGTAGGATACTAACCGATTACTAAATACTAACTACTAACCCTGTCATTACTCTACTATGATAGGGAGGTAGGATACTAACCGTTTACTAAAGACTAACTACTAACCCTGTCATTACTCTACTATGATAGGGAGGTAGGATACTAACCGTTTACTAAATACTAACTACTAACCTGTCATTACTATGATAGGGAGGCAGGAGACTAACCAACTACTAACCAGTACCTACTGACCCTGTCATGAGCACTCTATCATGATAGGGAGGTAGGAACTAACCCACTACTTAATACTAATCACTAACAACTAACCTGTCATCAGCACTCTACTATGATAGGGAGGTAGGAACTAACCAAATACTAAATACTAACTACTAACCTGTCATCAGCACTCTACTATGATAGGGAGCTAGGAACTAACCAATTACTAAATACTAACTACTAACCCTGTCATTACTCTACTATGATAGGGAGGTAGGATACTAACAGCTTACTAAATACTAACTACTAACCCTGTCATTACTCTACTATGATAGAGATGTAGGATACTAACCGTTTACCAACTATAACTACTAACCTGTCATTACTCTACTATGATAGGGAGGTAGGAACTAACCCACTACTTAATACTAATCACTAACTACTAACCTGTCATCAGCACTCTACTATGATAGGGAGGTAGGAACTAACCAATTACTAAATACTAACTACTAACCTGTCATCAGCACTCTACTATGATAGGGAGCTAGGAACTAATCAATTACTAAATACTAACTACTAACCCTGTCATTACTCTACTATGATATGGAGGTAGGATACTAACCGTTTACTAAATACTAACTACTAACCCTGTCATTACTCTACTATGATAGGGAGGTAGGATACTAACCGTTTACTAAATACTAACTACTAACCTGTCATTACTCTACTATGATAGGGAGGTAGGAACTAACCCACTACTTAATACTAATCACTAACTACTAACCCTGTCATCAGCACTCTACTATGGTAGGGAGCTAGGAACCAATGCTAAATATTAAGAACTACTAATTGCAACTACGAACTACTGACAACTGTTTACAACCGTGTCAGCAGCAGTCTACTGGGGAGGTAGGAGACTAACCAACTGCTCCCTACTAACTACTAACTTCTAACAATCTACTAACAAATCATTTTTATAGCTAGTGTTTATAACTACATTTTATATCTACAGTTTATATCTACTGGTTATATCTACTGGTTATAGCTAGTGTTTATATCTACTGTGTATATCAACTGTCATTACTCTACTATAAGTAGTCTATAAGTAGTCTCTTTATATCTACTGTTAATAACTAGTCATATTTTGAGATGAACAGCTCCCAATTAGACGCTTTGATTTCTAATTTTGTACCTAATTAAATCAGGCCGTATTTGAAGCATAACATCGCCACAGAGCAGAGATCTAGCCTCTCCATATATGAGCTGTGAGACATCACAGCACCGCTCTATGTAGAGCGGTGTCACATCACAACACCGCTCTATGTAGAGCTGTGATACATCACAACACCCCTCTATGTAGAGCTGTGACACATCACAGCACCGCTCTATGTAGAGCTGTGACACATCACAGCACCTCTATATGTAGAGCCGTTATATATCACAGCACCGCTCTATGTAGAGCTGTTATATATCACAGCACCGCTCTATGTAGAGCTGTGACACATCACAGCACCGCTCTATGTAGAGCTGTGACACCCACCACAGCACCGCTCTATGTAGAACTGTTATACATCACAGCGCCGCTCTATGTAGAGCTGTGACACATCACAGCACTGCTCTATGTAGAGCTGTGTCACATCACAGCACCGCTCTATGTAGAGCTGTGACACATCACAGTACCGCTCTATGTAGAAGCTGTGACACATCACAGCACCGCTCTATGTAGAAGCTGTGAGACATCGTAGCACCACTCTGTGTAGAAGCTGTGAGACATCGTAGCACCGCTCTATGTAGAAGCTGTGAGACATCGTAGCACCGCTCTATGTAGAAGCTGTGACACATCACAGCACCGCTCTATGTAGAGCTGTCGTTTCCTCTCCAGAATCCCCTGTCTGCGATGGCAAATGGAATGCATTTATATATCGCACTTTGGATTTTATCCAAAGTGTTTAATAATAATAATAATGGATTGAATTTGTATAGCGCTTTTCTAGCCACTCAAAGATGCTTTACAGTGAAGGGGGGACCTCACTAACCACCACCAGTGTGTAGCACCCACTGGGGTGATGCACGGCAGCCAATCTGCGCCAGAACACTCACCACACACCAGCTGGAGGTGGAGAGTGAGGGAATCAACGAGTCAGCCAATTTTACAGGAGGATGATTAGGGGGCCAGATTGAATGAGCCTGGTTGGGCCAGGACACCGGGGAAACCCCTCCTCTTTGCGATAAGTGCTCTGGGATCTTTTATGACCTCAGTGAGTCAGTTTACAATATTGCCTGACATTCACCCATTTTTGCACACATTCACACACCGACAGTGGTCAGCCTTTCAAGGCGACAGCCAGCTCGTCTGGAGCAGTCAGGGTTAGGTGTCTTGCTCAGGGACACCTCGACACTTCGGGATCGAACTAGCATCCTTGCGGTTACCAGCCAACCCGATCTACCTCCTGATCTATTGCTGTCCACATTATCATCAATACGATCACTACAGTATCATCAATACAATCAATACAGTATCATCTCATTTTAAGTGTCCTCTCACCTTGAGCCTCTTCTCACATCGCCTCCCCTCGTCTTCCCGCTCCTCTGTAGGATCCTGCTCACGGTGGTGGTGATCTTCCGGATCCTGATCGTGGCCATCGTCGGGGAGACCGTCTACGATGACGAACAGGAGATGTTTGTGTGCAACACCCTACAGCCGGGCTGCAACCAGGCCTGCTACGACCAGGCCTTCCCCATCTCCCACATCCGGTACTGGGTCTTCCAGATCATCATGGTGTGCTGCCCCAGCCTCTGCTTCATCACCTACTCCGTCCACCAGTCGTCCAAGCAGAAGGAGCGCGGCTTCTCCGGCGTGTACCTGTCGGTGGACCGGACGGGCCGGCCGGACGACAACCTGCTGAAGAACACCCTGGTGAACGGCCTGCTGCAGAACTCGGAGAACTCGTACAAGGAGGCGGACCCGGACACGCACACCTTCCCCCGGCAGTGCGTGAGGACGCAGTCCAAGATGAGGAGGCAGGAGGGCATCTCCCGCTTCTACATCATCCAGGTGGTCTTCCGGAACATGCTGGAGGTGGGCTTCCTGGTGGGCCAGTACTTCCTGTACGGGTTCAACGTGCCCCCGGTGTACGAGTGCGACCGGTACCCGTGCATCAAGGACGTGGAGTGCTATGTTTCGCGGCCCACGGAGAAGACAGTGTTCCTGGTCTTCATGTTCGCCATCAGCGGCGTCTGCGTGGTCTTCAACCTGGCGGAGCTCAACCACCTGGGCTGGAAGAAGATCAAGGAGGCCGTGAGGGGCGTGCAGGCCCGGAGGAAGTCCGTCTACGAGATCCGCAAGAAGGACCCGGCCAAGATGAGCGGCTTCGGACACATCCAGTCCAGTGACTCCGCCTACGTCTGACCGACTTCACCGGAGGGTTGAGCGGTCGAGACCTGGGAAGATCTAGATCTGGACAGCTCTCGATCCAAGCATATTTAGATCTGAACAGCTCTAGACCTGAGAGCTCTTTACCTGAGAGCTATCGATCCCAGGAGCTCTGGATCATAAGTGAATATTTCCTTCACCTATGTCCTTATCTTGGAACTGCAGGGAAAGGAACTTACAAAGATGGTCTTGTAAATAAATGCCAGTTTGGTCACTATCTAGCGCCGCAGCTAACACCAAGGGGGTGGAGCCTATGGCCCACCGATGAAAGACGTCCTGCAGTGTCGTGACTGTCAGGAGCTGGGGTCAGCCGGTGTCCAGGCACTTGGTATCTGGGAAAAACGACAGCTGATCGTCGTCAAAGGCGTCGCCCAAGAGCACCAAAAGAAAATTCTAACTTCTACTATTCATCTTCGAGATCGTGTTTTAGCACCTGTGAAACCTTCTCTTATTATCTTGTTATTTTAATTCATAGTATTTCAATAGAAATACTATGAACTTGTCTTTGGTCACTCCATGATGGGGAGATGCCGTATAAAGGGAAGAAGTATAAAGTGCTTATTTAAATGAGGACCTTCACGTCCGATGTTAAATCGTAGTTCATTATGTCTGTTTTAATCTTGTCCTCGGTTGTCCATCTTGACTTTGCACTAAGAGGCCAAACAGACATCGAGGAAACATTCCAAGGGACAGGAGGAGCGATGGGGGCTGCCAGGCGCTAAACCACGCCGTCACGTCTCGTCTCCCCACTGATTGGTTGCATAAGAGTTAACCTCCGACCTTAACCACGGCTCCAGTGAGCGCTGAGTGTCTTGGTCAAGCCGTGGCACCATTTTGACTGTGCGTGTGTTTTGTACAATAGTACCACGCCACTTATTTCAACGCGTGTGTTTGATACATAATACGTATAGCACATACACACGTTGAAACACACTGAGGTATAAACGTCTGTGTTCCCCGATCTACTGAATTACTGTGTCTTATATGAAATACTGTGTTTATTTCTCATGATCATGCGGTGCTGCCATCTTGTATTTCCAATGAAGGTGTCCGCAATAAAATGGGTGTCAAACTGTTGATTTAAGTGATTTAACCTGAAAGACGTGAAGCTTAAAGGAAGCTTGGGTTATTCTTAGTAAGAATCACATAGGAAAATACCATTGAATAACTATGGTACGATAAGAGTAAAAATACATCAAATAAAACCTAACCATAATGAGCTACTCAAGGAGAACATCAATATTGGGTAAAGCCCCTTTTGGTCGATGGCTGCAGGTGGATTAGCTCCAACTAAATCTTCTGGGAAGGGATTCAATGTAGAAGCTTGGTGGTTTATTTACATTGGGCAGTAATGGGTTTACCGTGCAAATGCCACCTACTAATGCTGTAATGCTTTGATTAACTGGTAGCATTTGATAATATGCTATTGTTGACATTGATCGAGAGTTATTTTCTTATTGACCCCATAAACTGCCCCTCACACTGGATAAACCGCCCTGTTGTGTCTCCATTACGCTCCCGCATGATAAGCTGGGGCAGACGACTCTGTCTCCATCCCTCTGCTGCCGCAATCTATACCACCTATTTGATGGGTGGACCTAATAATCAACTGGATTGATTGATGATATCTCATGCACGGCATCATGCAAGAGGCGAGTTTGGAAGGCTGGGTGTCCATGATGGTTAGGATCAAAAATGAACGTTGACTCAGCGTTGACTCACTCGATCACAGAGTGAGGAGGTGAAAGCGTCGCAGAGCAGTTGAGTTGATAGGTGGGGGAGGGCCAGGTGTCGGGTAAATCGGCTCAGGCGGTGGAAGGGGCGGACCCGGGCCATGTCGCCTCATCACCGGTAAAACCCTCCGCTGGACACGGACCAGCGTTACGCGCAGGGTTTACTAACCTATGACTCGGGTAAACTTCAGGAACTCTGGTGTTTCAGGGCGGATGATGGTGAGCCCACCGCCACACATCGACCTTTGGAGTTGGATGAACCAAAGGTAAACCAGGACTTTATTCAGGGTTTGTTTGGTGTAAGGAGATAGTGAGGATCATTGGGATTCCACCCAGGAATGTTATGAACTGTTGCCTACATTTTTTGCCATAAATGTATCATCAGTTGCTGGCACGTCTTTCCTTCACATTGTACCTTTTACCAAACAGGAGGACCATCCACGTAAAATCCTAGCTCAATCCGACCTCAACACAGCGCCACCCAGTGGCTCACCATCAGATGGGTCAGGAATACTGAATTATTGGAACATCGCTTCTTCACTGTTTTCTGGAGGCTGGAACTGAAGACCATTCCATATCAAAAATATAATCACAGGTCCTGCATCAAATGTTTAAAGGGGTATGTCGTCTTGGTTGTTTTAAATGAACACTAGGCCATACAATAAAGTCCTTTAGCATGCAACAGAAGGTGAAGTTATTAGTTACGATTCAGGACTATATATCTATCAGCAGACTCTAATAGCAGAAGTTAGATATGCTACTGTTCTATCTGATTGAATAGTGGTATAGCCCTGGTCTATGTCTTTGACCTCCCTGGGGCCAGCAATAAGAGACGAGGAACAAGAGCTGAATCTCGGTCCTATTTCAAACTCAGCCATCCAATGCAAGAATAACTGTAACAGAAGGCTACATGGCCTACCTCATTTAGTGATATCACATTTGAATATCGATCTAATTGTTATTATATATTGATATAAGGTTATCACAACGCTATATCATTATATAGGCTATAAATCTACATTTCTAGTATGATTTTTTTTATCACAGATGACAGTTCTGGGTGAACCCATGATGTAATTCTCCATATAACCTTATCTGTAATCGAGTGTAATCTAATCATCTACATTTAGAAGCTTACTGCTACTTTGATTCACGTAAGTGGGGGCTACTTAAAGACAAATGAAGTAACTTTCAAACCGAAAGGTACAAAAACGTTTCAAGACCCTTTTGGTTCTTCAACATCATCATTAATGTCATTCAGTCTTCTGGCTCGTGTCTAACTGTTTTTGCCGTTGTTTTGCTGTCATTTGTCTTCTGTCCACACTCTGTTGTTCTGTTGTGAATAACCCCTGTAATGCTTACTTATGTAAAAAAGAAATCAAGCTTTTACTTTATTAATTTCTGCCTTTGTTTGTATGTCAACTACTGGAAGCAATCTTTTTAAACATTTCTAGTCCACGGCCTTTCATCCGTCTTTTGTGTGAATTTTATTACAAATATATTCATGTGCAAAGTTAAATATTTCCCTTATCTCTTCGCACCATCTTCTGCCAATGTTTTAACAAAATCGTGACGTCCGCCCCTATAACAACGTCACAATGATGCGTGTTGCTGTTGGCCAGATGGCCATTTGACGCTCTCTGGTGGTGAGGGTGTGTAAAGTCATATCAGAGACATACATTTAAAAATATAATTCAAAGCGACACAACAGCTCTTAGGGAACTTTTAAACAGTTTATTCAAACACACAATGTATTGTGTGTTGTTTTAAGGGCAGTTTGGATTGTTAAGTCATGTTACATTAAGGATGCTTTACATGAACCTAGGGTCATTTTCCACTCACACCGAGAAGAATCTTAATCACACAAACAAAGTAATCAAGACAGTACAGATAACAGATACATGAATGAAAGGCAGACAATATGTAGACATGAACATAAGTCCATCAGACAGACAAAAATTAAAACAGATACGAGAGGCTAGCAGCATAAGGAGACTCCAAACATTGAAGACAGACATGACAACATAAGGCTTTACGACATGTGGTTAAATACCAGACACAAGAAATACAGTCAGTAGTTCAGTACAAGACATGATTACAACCAGCAGCAAATACTGTATCTCCTCAGCAAGGGACACTTAGTGAAGGAACTCCCGAGCGCTAGGCCTGGTTCTCCCAGTTGGTTAAGGAACTCCCAGGGTTCTAGTTATGGTTCTCCCAGTTGGTTAAGGAACTCCCAGGGTTCTAGTTATGGTTCTCCGGGTTGGTTAAGGAACTCCCAGAACGCTAGGCCTGGTTCTCCGGGTTGGTTAAGGAACTCCCAGGGTTCTAGTTATGGTTCTCCGGGTTGGTTAAGGAACTCCCAGGGTTCTACTCCAGGTTGGTTAAGGAACTCCAAGGCTTCTAGGCCTGTTTTTCCAGGCTGGTTAAGGAACTCCAAGGGTTCAAGTCGTGGTTCTCCAGGTTGGTTAAGGAACTCCCAGGGTTCTAGTTATGGTTCTCCGGGTTGGTTAAAGAACTCCCAGGGTTCTACTCTAGGTTCTCCAGGTTGGTTAAGGAACTCCAAGGCTTCTAGGCCTGTTTTTCCAGGCTGGTTAAGGAACTCCAAGGGTTCAAGTCGTGGTTCTCCAGGTTGTTTAAGGAACTCCCAGAGCGCTAGGCCTGGTTCTTCTTCAGGGTTTTCGGTGAAGTCACTTTGAGTACTTTAGGCTCAGCTGGTGAAGGAAATAGAGACAGCATCACACAAGTTGAGCAGTAGGGGTCATATAGCTGTAACTGTAGCTACAACTCAAGCCACTAGAGGTCATATAGCTGTAACTGTAGCTACAACTCAAGCCACTAGAGGTCATATAGCCTCCGGTGAGGCTAGAGCTGCCTCCAGGAGCTTGGCATCATGCAGTCCTCTTATTGTATGTAATCAGGCAAGCCCCCACAATCAGGCAGGAACTGACTGAGGCTGATGGTCTTGAGACAAAGGTTAATCCTGACTGAAGTGGGGGGGGGGGGGGGGGGGGGGGGGGGGGGGGGGATGAGGCTCCTGTCTGTCTTGCGCCATCATTGTGATAAGCATGCAAGCTTCTTGTTAGCATTGTACGATGGACCCAACATCCCAATCACTTTCTCTTAAGCAGATAAGCCTTATCCGACGAGGGATTGTGTTTGTTTTCCCTGGACTATTCCAACCAATAAGAACGGTAAGGGATCAAAAGGCAGAAAGTAGGCCCCAGCCTGAGCCAATCACATCACTGCTGCATTTCATCACGGTTGTGTCATGAACTTAATATCGGACGGACTAGAAAGCAGCTGTAGGAACCAAAGGTTGGTTGGGGCTTCAACCAAGCGTGCATGCACACACACACACACACACACACACACACACACACAGGAACTCTGATATTATTGTGTGTTGTCAACGTTTCAACAACATTCTCTATTAAACAACATTAAATTTCCAAGCATTAGAGAATAATCAATTCAGAAAGATGATGTGATCATTTATCGGGTGAAAGTGTTAGATGTGGACCGTACCACCTGGGACCCTAACCATTAGATTTGGACCGTACCACCTGGGACCCTAACCATTAGATTTGGACCGTACCACCTGGGACCCTAACCATTAGATAGACCGTACCACCTGGGACCCTAACCATTAGATAGACCGTACCACCTGCCTGGTTAAACTCCTAGCTTGTTACATCCCCCCTCAGGTGGACAGTGGTACGGCTCTTCTGGATGATGTGAGGCACTAAACAACCACCATGAGACCAACATGTGAGGGTTCTTCCCATCCTACCCTGGTTCTGACCTTGTGTTCTCATCCCACTATAAGGGGGTTCTGACCTTGTGTTCTCATCCCACTATAAGGGGGTTCTGACCTTGTGTTCTCATCCCACAATAAGGGGGTTCTGACCTTGTGTTCTCATCCCACAATAAGGGGGCTCTGACCTTGTGTTCTCATCCCACAATAAGGGGGTTCTGACCTTGTGTTCTCATCCCACAATAAGGGGGTTCTGACCTTGTGGGCCGTGTCTGCGAACTGCTGGGCTTTGTGCATTAGCTCCAGCGTCTGGTCCTCCGCCCGGGTTAGTCGCTGTCCTCGCTCGCCCACAGACACCGTCACCCTCTGCACTACATTATTCATGATGCCCCCCGAGAAATGTCCTGGCTGACCTGGACAAAGACCACAAACAACCGACTGTAAACAGAAGCAGGGATGCCTGATAGAGTTTAATAGGTGGTGCCTGGTGGTTAGGGTGGTGCCTGGTGGTTAGGGTGGTGCCTGGTGGTTAGGGTGGTGCCTGGTGGTTAGGGTGGTGCCTGGTGGTTAGGGTGGTGCCTGGTGGTTAGGGTGGTGCCTGGTGGTTAGGGTGATGGGTGGTGCCTGGTGGTTAGGGTGGTGCCTGGTGGTTAGGGTGGTGCCTGGTGGTTAGGGTGATGGGTGGTGCCTGGTGGTTAGGGTGGTGCCTGGTGGTTAGGGTGATGGGTGGTGCCTGGTGGTTAGGGTGGTGCCTGGTGGTTAGGGTGGTGCCTGGTGGTTAGGGTGATGGGTGGTGCCTGGTGGTTAGGGTGATGGGTGGTGCCTGGTGGTTAGGGTGGTGCCTGGTGGTTAGGGTGATGGGTGGTGCCTGGTGGTTAGGGTGGTGCCTGGTGGTTAGGGTGATGGGTGGTGCCTGGTGGTTAGGTTGGTGCCTGGTGGTTAGGGTGGTGCCTGGTGGTTAGGGTGATGGGTGGTGCCTGGTGGTTAGGGTGGTGCCTGGTGGTTAGGGTGGTGCCTGGTGGTTAGGGTGGTGCCTGGTGGTTAGGGTGATGGGTGGGGGTGGTGCATGGTGGTTAGGGTGATGGGTGGGGGTGGTGCATGGTGGTGGGGGTGATGGGTGGGGGTGGCTGTGATGGGTGGGGGTGGGGGTGGTGGTTAGGGTGATGGGTGGTGGTGGTGGTTAGGGTGATGGTGGGGGTGGTGGTGGTGCATGGTGGTGCGCGGTGCTTAGGATCAGTCAGGGTTTGGATCTTGTCCTCGCTGACCCAGAGACCAGTACCGGACATCCAGAAACACAAAGCTCTGTGTCACACGAACAAAGTGTCCTCTCTACCACCCCCATAGTGGAGCCATTCTCCCCGAGAGGTGAAGCCAGCGGCACAATAGACACTAAGACATGGGGGGGTTAGGGGAGAGAAGGATGGATGGAGAGAGAGAGAGATGGGAGGGGGGGGGGGGGGGGGAGAGATGGAAAGGAGAGCGTGATGGGGTTTTCTATATCCCATAATGAGGTGGCAACAAAGTAAAGGCAACAAGAGACAAAAGAGCAGGAACTAGAGAGACAAGGGAGACTAAGGACGAGAGTCCTGAACCGAGGCTAGGTTTCAGGTTCTAGTCATCCCTGAAGATGGGGAACATCACCAGACCTGCTATGATGCTGATGAAATAAGCTGATGAAAATCACTTCCTCCATTTTGTATTGGTTGTGAAAATCATGACCGCTTTGGTACAGAATGCTTTTACTTTGAAGACCATTTGGCAGTGTTGGGCAAGCTATTTGGAAAGTGTATCGAGCTAAGCCACCAGGTGCTCTACAATAGATGAAGCTGTACTACACAGAATCTACCCATAGGGAAATGTAGCAAGCTAAGCTAACCTTTAATACCAACTTAATGCTTATTCAACGCTATCTCAGTGAAACAGATACCCAGGTACAACGTTCAGTTCAAGTTTTTATTACACAAATCTTTTAAACAATATCCTGAGATTTCAACTCACACGCCAGATTGAATCATGCCAGCCCAGATTGACAGGTGATTATACTATTAAAAGGGT
The DNA here is from genome assembly GCF_949987615.1 of Pollachius pollachius. Classification (NCBI taxonomy): domain Eukaryota; kingdom Metazoa; phylum Chordata; class Actinopteri; order Gadiformes; family Gadidae; genus Pollachius; species Pollachius pollachius. The sequence goes on from NC_136949.1 coordinate 431,638, forward strand.
AAAGCTCACATTTCTATCATAAGTGAAGCGAGTCCACCTGGAAACAAAACCGGTTCAATTTCCTCAACTGCCAACTGCCATCCACTTCGTGTCTATGTGTCGTAGCATCAGGTCAAAGTTTGGTATAAGGAAGGTATAAGGAAATCATAAGGAAGTGTTTCTTTAAGCCACCATCGACACAACAGCCAACATCTTCAGACTGCAGCAGAAAGCTCTGCGGTGCTTGAGCCTCAGAAATGCTCAGAAATGTAGTTTGTGTGGATGATACCACACAACTCAATCAATAAAAGAGTTCAGCTACTGAAAGCTATTGGATTTAGAAAATGGCAACGTTATCACCACTACTGAGGAATGTACTGAAACTAGTTCCACTAGTTTCAACTAGTTCCACTAGTTTAACTAGCGATCTTCTGCCAAACGTCCTTTTAGTACCACCTCCTACTTCTCCAAGTGTTAGCGCGAGGCTAGTACAGCACGGCGGACATCAGCAGTAGAACCAGCTCACCTCCGGACCGCGGGGCAGGGCGTTTGGCTAGAATCCTCTTCTTCAGGCGGGTGAAGAAGGCTTTGAAGCGGTAGATGACCAGGTTCATGGTACAGGCCTCTGGCAGGAGACCAACAGAGTAAATACAACATAATAATAATTATGATGGTAATAGTGTGGTAAAATAATAAACAACTTTGTTCGCAGTTCAAACTCAGTTAGGGACTTTACAGGGAAGGATGCAGTGACCTCAGCAGAAGAACTTCTAAAATCCAATGTGTTAGGATAAGGGTTAGTTAGCCAAAGTAAGTTAGAAGAGTTAGTAGTGTAGAAACTGAGTAAGTTAGAAGATTTAGTTTTGATACTGAGTTAGTCAGAAGAATAAGTAGGTTAGATAGTTTGTAAGAAGAGTTAATGTTAAGATATTTAGTTACAAGGGTTAGTGTTGATACTGAGTTAGTAAGAAGAGTTAGTGTGAAAACTTAGCTAGTTAGTTTGGATACTTATCTAGTTAGAAGAGTTAGTATGGACTCCCAGTTAGTTAGTGTAGATTCTGAGTTAGTTAGCGTACCTCCCGTTAGCTTGGGTTGACAGTTGATGAACTCTGTCACTCTGGCGGGAACGCAGCTCTTCCTCCTGGGCGATAGAGTCCTGGCCCTGGGTCCTACCGCCACTGGGGGCTCGGCTGGCCCGCGCGGCGGGATCCTGCCGGCGTCAAGGCTCATCCTGCGCAACGCCCCCACCTTCCCAATGCCCGCTGGCAGACATACAGGCGGCCCGGTAGGACCTCCGGAGTAGGTCTTGTAGGCCTGGTACAGGATGAGGATGAAGATGCACTTCTCTGCAGAGGAGCTGCACACCCATTGGTCCACGGTGTTGTCAAAGACCAGGTCGAAGTCTGGGCAGTCCTGCATCAGGGCACGGTCAGGGTTAGGGTGCTACCGACCACACCTCAGACTTAAGATTCATATCTGAAGTCTTATGGAAGACCAGCTCAGATCTGGTTGAACGGGCGTTTCACTTCATATCAGTTTCGACCAACCTTGTTCCTGGAGGTGGATATCTGTGAGAGCATGAATAGTGCATACAAACTTGGCTAACAGTAGTTAACGACAACAAGTGTCCCTAAAGGTTTTAAATAGATATTTCTAGACAGGCCACTGTGGATCCCCTGGGAGCCCCATGCACTCATGCTAATTCGTTGTTCGTTGGTAGAATATCGGTAACGATACAGAAAACATAACTCCGACCCTTGCAGTTTTGTGTTTTCCAGCCCAGGCCCTGTGTCGTCTCCCCAACAAAGTTCTGCTATAAGATAATAGGATTGCCTGATCCGAGATCACCAAAAACCAGGTACAACTCTGGACTATCCGTCATAAGAACGAGGTTAGGTTTATCATGTTACCAAAGACATAACTTCAGAACCAGGACTTCTATCATGCTGCAGCCAAACTGCGGGGGGGGGGGAATACCTCCTGTTGTGTTCCGGAGGTATTCTTTCGGAATACCTGTCTGCCTCTATGCTCAATTCATAAGGTACTAGATCATGCTTAAGGAGATTAGGTCCCCCTTAGAAAACAGGTTAACCCTAACCCTTCTTCGGGTTAAGACGATCACAACAGACCATCCTTCATCCTTCCTTCCTCCTGACCTTATTTGGGTCGATTCCATTGACCTGGCGGAGCTGGTCGACGCCCCACTGTGACCTTGTGACGAAGGGGGCGGAACCAGCAAACTGTTTGACTTTGGTGATGAGAAGTTGAGGAGGCGTCCTATTGGTCACTGGAGAATTGGGAATAAAACAACAGCCAATTAAATCCTCTCTCCCAGCAGTTGTATCAGTAGTTACAGTCATCTCTTTGGACCAGTTTTCATCCTTTTCATCCTTAAATACAATTAATAAACTTAATCTGGGAAAGTATCTCGATTTTTGGTCAAGTCACTTTTAAATGTATATCCCATTTTATAGCTCCGGTCTCAAAGGTCTCCACAGTGTTCGTTACTGACTCCTGACCTTCTAATGGACTTAGGGCGAAGTTCCCCAAAGCCAGAGGGAAGGAACCTTGAGAAGGGACCCTAAGAAGATTGTGTGCCTCGTACATAAGAAGGTTGTGTTCACCATAAGAAGGTTGTGTTCACCTGTTTAAGAAGGTTGTGTTCACCTGACAGACTTAAGAAGGTTGTGTTCACCTGACTTAAGAAGGTTGTGTTCACCTGACAGACTTAAGAAGGTTGTGTTCACCTGACAGACTTAAGAAGGTTGTGTTCACCTGACAGACCTGAGGTAGGTTGTGTTCACCTGATAGACAAAGGTAGGTTGAGTTCACCTGATAGACAAAGGTAGGTTGAGTTCACCTGATAGACAGAGGTAGGTTGAGTTCACCTGACAGACTTAAGAAGGTTGTGTTCACCTGATAGACAGAGGTAGGTTGTGTTCACCTGATAGACAGAGGTAGGTTGTGTTCACCTGACAGACTTAAGAAGGTTGTGTTCACCTGATAGACAGAGGTAGGTTGTGTTCACCTGATAGACAAAGGTAGGTTGAGTTCACCTGATAGACAGAGGTAGGTTGAGTTCACCTGATAGACAGAGGTAGGTAGCATATTCTCCCCCTCGTGTGGACAGCTGGAGGATCCTCCTCCCTGTCGTCCTCCGCCTCCTCTTCACCTCCACGGCGACCAGCATCGTCTCTCCCCGTGGGATGAAGACCTTCTTGTTGATGTCGGACTGAGCGCTCATTGTTGTGCTTCTGTTGATACATCAGGGTGAGGTCGCCAGGTTTATACTACACAAAGCCTTCCTTTGCTTCTGTTCTTAAGTAACATATTAAAACTTATAAAAAAGAATTAGCGCAGGAATTAAAGGTTCAGGTTTCGGCTCAATGCTTTGAAGGAGTTGCCTCCTTAAAATGCAAGTAGGCTATTTATTTTATTAAATGTGATTTGTCACCTCATTGAGAATTTATTGAGGATAAAAATGTGGAAGTAAAAAAGTAATCATAATTTAGGAAAAATAACAGTATGAAATCTTACTTTACCTTCAATCTTATTCTCATCCTTACCTTCTTAGTTTTACTTTTTATTAAAATTTTGCAAGCCGAGGAAAGAAGTTTTGTTTCTAGTAAAAAGCTTTTTTGAAAAAGGTTTTTTTATTATAAAAACAACAGACTTAATAAATAAATAAATGTTTTCTTTCTATCTTCTTACTTCCAACAATAAAAAGTTACCTTAATCCAGAATCCAGAATCCTCCTGGAAAAAAAAAATTAATTTGTTTTTTGTAGTCCTGTTAGACGTGCTTCGTGTTAGTAAAAACGTTAAATGAATAAAATGTTTCTAAAATCTGCCAAATCCTGCAACCTCCCAGAGAGCCTCGCTGCGCAGTCGCAGTGGGCTCACTCCCCCTTCTCCTATGACAGGGTTCAGTCGTGGTTAGTAGGACAACCCTTCGTTTGTAGAGGTTAGTTAGGGTAAGTAGGCCAACCCCTCGGTTGTAGAGGTTAGTTAGGGTTAGTACCTCTCGGTTGTAGAGGTTAATTAGGGTTAAAAGAGGGTTGGCATAAAGCCTATTAATATACTATGTATGCTAGTAGGCTAATATTACTGTATATTACGGGTAATATATGACATTTTCATTAACATACAGTATATTAATAGTATACCTATATTAATACATAAACTGTAATACATAACACGTTATTATTAAATTAATATACATAAACGTAGTAGATATGATTAAATATTACCGGTCATATTTTCATATACTATTAACATATTATAATAGTATATTAATAGTATGCCCATATTATTCTGTATAAACTCTAATATATACTATATTTTATTTGTATTATTATTAATAATAAATATATAGTGTAATAGTAGCTATCTATATTATCGGTAATATATACCACAGCGTTATTATAAATAATAGATGCTACTGTGATCATATTAATAGCTATGGTATTAGTAGGCTTATATTATTCTATATAAGCGGTAAAATATAATGATATTATCCTCGTAAGCTGGAGGTGTTCCCAGGTGTCTGACGTCGCGAGCCGCACTTCCTGTGTACCTTCAATACGTCAGTTGAGCGCGTCACGTGACATTATTTGACAACACGTTAGCGTCCATCCTCCGCTTTGAGGAATAGCTCCATAACCGGACCTGGTTTTAAATACATCCGTGTCCTTAACCCCTCGTCTCCCCCCCGCGGGTCGACCTGTCCTCCTCCGTGATGTCCGCCTCCGTCAAGAAGAAACACGTCCGCTTCGCCAGCATGGAGGAGGAAGGAGATAACGACGAGCAGGAGGAAGACACCGTGTTCGACCAGAGGAGCGACTCCCGGAGCGGACTGAAGAGCGTCCTTAAAGCCGCGTCCAGGGCTCCGAAGCCCGGCTCGGAGCGGGTCCGGGTCGCGTCGGGTTCCGAGGGCTGCAGGAGGTGGTCCGTCACGCTGGCGCTGTGCGCCTCCTTCCTGGGACTGGTAAATATCGCCCTTCAACCCAGACTACACTGACTACTAGACCTAACCCAAGCCTTTAACTCTTACTAGACTTACCAATAACCCTTACTAGACTAACTACTAACCTTTCAACACGAACTACACTGACTACTAGACCTAACCCAAGCCTGTAATCCTTACAGACTAACTACTAACCCTAAAGACCTAACCTAACCCTAAAACCTGAAATACACTAACCGATAGTACTAGATGTAACTTAACCTAATAACCCTAACTAGACTAACTACCAGCCCAATCTAAGCCTACAACCCGAGCTACACTAGTAGGTCTGGTTAATAATTAATGTCATCATTAAACACACACACACACACGTGTCATCATTAAACACACGGCACACACACACATGTCATCATTAAACACATGGTCTGATTTGTGGCTCTGTCCCTCCAACCAACCTCCATGGATTCTCTGAGTCACTCACTCAGTTTTCTTACCACCATGAGTAAACCAATATTTATAAAGTTACACTACACTACTGTACTCCGCTCAGCATGTGGATCAGGCCACATACCGAGATGTAAACAGGCTTGGTATCTGGTTTCACTGGAATGGGAGAACCCAGAGCAGCAGGCTTTACAACAAGTTTCCAACTGCTTTCTTTTAAATATGATATCTGAATCTAACTGAGGAGGGATTGTTCTGCACCTTCTTTGGTCACTAAACAAACATGTTTACATTGCAGTTGATGCCCAAGGCCGCTTGGGAATCTCAGTGAACAGGGTGGAGGATTTGAACCTCTTCTATGGTGATAACGTAGACCGTGTTCTGAATAACGTAGACCGTGTTCTGAATAACGTAGACCGTGTTCTGAATAACGTAGACCGTGTTCTGAATAACGTAGGCCGTGTTCTCAATAACGTAGACGTCTTCTGAATAACGTAGACCGTGTTCTGAATAACGTAGATCGTGTTCTGAATAACGTAGGCCGTGTTCTGAATAACGTAGGCCGTGTTCTGAATAACGTAGGCCGTGTTCTGAATAACGTAGACGTGTTCTCAATAACGTAGACGTGTTCTGAATAACGTAGGCCGTGTTCTCAATAACGTAGACCGTGTTCTGAATAACGTAGTCCGTGTTCTGAATAACGTAGACGTGTTCTCAATAACGTAGACCGTGTTCTGAATAACGTAGACCGTGTTCTGAATAACGTAGACCGTGTTCTGAATAACGTAGGCCGTGTTCTCAATAACGTAGACGTCTTCTGAATAACGTAGACCGTGTTCTGAATAACGTAGACCGTGTTCTGAATAACGTAGACCGTGTTCTGAATAACTTAGACCGTGTTCTGAATAACGTAGGCCGTGTTCTGAATAACGTAGGCCGTGTTCTGAATAACGTAGGCCGTGTTCTGAATAACGTAGACGTGTTCTCAATAACGTAGGCCGTGTTCTCAATAACGTAGACCGTGTTCTGAATAACGTAGACGTGTTCTCAATAACGTAGGCCGTGTTCTCAATAACGTAGGCCGTGTTCTCAATAACGTAGGCCGTGTTCTCAATAACGTAGGCCGTGTTCTGAATAATGTAGGCCGTGTTCTGAATAACGTAGGCCGTGTTCTAAATAACGTAGATGTGTTCTGAATAACGTAGACATGTTCTGAATAACGTAGGCCGCGTCTCTGTTTGATTCCAGGGCATGAGTATCTCGGTTCTGGGCCCTACCTTCCAGGACTTGGCCGACAACTTGAACCGCAACATCAGCAACATCTCCTTTGTGTTCGTGGGTCGCTCGGCCGGATACATCGGAGGCTCTCTGATCGGAGGGGTGCTCTTCGACTGCATGAACCCCCACCTCCTCCTGGGTACGATATACCCTCCTCCTCCTCCTCACAATATAACCTCCTCCTGGGTACCATATAACCTCCTTTAACTCCTCCTCCTCACAATATAACCTCCTTTAACTCCTCCTCCTCACAATATCTCCTCCTTTAACTCCTCCTCCTCCTCCTCACAATATAACCTCCTCCTCCTCCTCCTTGGTACGATATATTGTATTCTCTGCAGGGTTCTCCAGGTGAACAGGGTTCTTGGTTCTCCAGGTGAACAGGGTTCTTGGTTCTCCAGGTGAACCGGGTTCTGCAGGTGAACCGGGTTCTTGTGTATCTCCTCAGGGTTCTCTCTGCTGGTGACGGCAGCGGGCATGTGTGCCATCCCCTTCTGCAAGATGGCGGTCGTCCTCACCTGCCTCATGTCCAGCATCGGGATATCCATGGGCATCCTGGACACTGGTAAGGTCCTCAGAGAACCACCACACCTTTATACAAAGATCACACGTCTGCTATGTAGTCCTAAAGAACCAACACACCTTTATACAAAGATCACACGTCTGTCTGCTATTTAGTCCTAAAGAACCAAGACACCTTTATACAAAGATCACACGTCTGCTATTTAGTCCTAAAGAACAACCACACCTTCATACAAAGATCACACGTCTGTCTGCTATTTAGTCCTAAAGAACCAACACATGTCCTTCATTCTGTCTGCTTTGTAGTCTTTATAGAACCATCATATCTTTATCACTCTGTTAAGTAACAACAGTTCCATTAGCTTTGTGGTAGATGTTAATCCCACATCCTGTCTCTGTTGTCGATAGGACTGGTGAACCAAATATTGTGTAAAAAGTTCATTTTTGTACTGGAATAGCTGACATGATAGAGGAACCGCGTGTTGGAATATCAGAGCGAACCGACAGCCTGCAGGGCAGATTGAGTGCAATAAAACTACACCAGTGCAACACTGGTGTAGTTTTACTTGAGTTCATGAATGAATAACTGCCAACTATTACTAAAACTTTGGCTGACCATCTACCAGTATCTGCTCTGTAGCTACAGTATGTGGAGACCACATACTAAGGATAGGATTCATTTATTGGTATATTTGTATTCGTGTGCACACTCATGTGCATTTAATGCACATGAATGTGCATGTGAGAAAAATGTCAAATAAAATACCAACTGTATTTAATTAGCATGCTGATACATTACAAACTGTATTGAATGAGCATGCTTATGAATGCGTTTCCAGGGTTTTCATTATTAAAGTGCGGAAAAAAACAGTGTCCGCTGCACAACAAACGCAGTTCGCCCCTGAACCTAATCTCAGACGCTCTGGCGCCCCCTGCAGGTGGTAACGTGCTGGTGCTGCAGACCTGGGGCGACGGGGCCGGCCCGCACATGCAGGCGCTTCACTTCAGCTTCGCCGCCGGGGCCTTCGTCTCGCCCGTCCTCGCCAAGCTGCTGATCGTGGCCGACGCCCCCTCGCCCCTGACCCCGCCCCCCAACGCCAACGCCAGCGCCGCCTTGGCTCCCGTTGCCACGGCGCCCTTCTCCCATCCCATCATGCACTCCATGAGCTCCATGTGGGCGTACGTCATCATCGGCTGCTTCGTCCTCCTCACCTCGCTCCTCTTCCTCCTGCTCCTCCTCTGCGGGGGGGCCGGCGCCCCAGCCTCCCCCCCCGTGGCCGCCCGGGGGCTGGCCCGCCACCACACCGCCCTCGTCATCATGCTGTCCTTCTTCTTCTTCTGGTACGTGGGCTCGGAGGTGGCGTACGGCTCATTCATCTTCACCTACGCCAAGGACTACGTGGGCATGACGCCCCGGCAGGCCGCCGGCCTCAACTCCCTGTTCTGGGGCTCCTTCGCCGCCTGCCGCGGGCTGGCCATCCTGCTGGCCGCCCGCCTTCCCCCGGGGGCTCTGATCCTGGTCAGCCTGGTGGGGTGCACCCTGTCCTCCCTGCTGCTCTGCCTGTTCAGCCGCACGCCGGCCGTGCTGTGGGCCTGCTCCGCCTGCTACGGCGCCTCCATGGCCACCACCTTCCCCAGCGGCGTGTCGTGGGTGGAGCAGTACACGGCCGTGTCGGGCCGCTCGGCGGCGGGCTTCGTGGTGGGCGCGGCGCTGGGCGAGATGGTGCTCCCCGCCGCCCTGGGCCTGCTGCTGCAGCGCTCGGTGGACACGCCCCTCCTCATGTACCTCACGCTGATGGCCGCCGTCGTCACCTCCACGCTGTTCCCCGTCATGTACAAGCTGGCCACCGCCCCCGCCGCGCCGGGGGGGAAACCCCGCGGTGGGCGGCGGCGCCACGACGCCCAGGACCGCGAGGACCGCCAGGCGCTGCTGGACTCCGCTCCCAACGAGGAAGAGGAGGAGGAGGAGGAGGGGACGGAGGCGGACCAGTGGAACGACGCAGACTTTGAGGTCATCGAGATGGACGACGCCCCTAGCCTCGTTACCTCGCCTCCCCCCCACGCGGCGAAGTCTCCGCCCTCGGGCCCCGCGTCCTACTCGGACACGGCGCCGCAGCTCCCGGACTCGTCCCCGCGTCGCCTGAAGCTGCCCTCCCCCGCCCGCGAGAAGAGGGACTAGACCGGAGCCCCGCGCCGCCCCAAGAACACAGCCACTTCCTGTTTACCTGACATCGACGTCACTTCCTGTTTACCGGTCATGTCCCAGGACCAGGACCAGACCTAGAAGACCTGGACCAGGACCAGGACCAGGACCTGACCTAGAAGACCAGGACCAGAACCAGGACCAGGACCAGGACCAGGACCTAGAGGACCAGGACCAGGATGACCAGCACCAAGACCAGGTCCAGACCTTGAGGACCAGGACCAGACTTTGAGGACCAGGACCAGGTCCAGACCTTGAGGACCTCTCCTACTGGTCCAGGTCTTCAGGTCCCTTCCTGCAGGATCCGGACCCCCACCACCAGGGCCCTAGAGGACCAGGAGGACCCCGCCCCGTGTGTGTGATGGTTGAGTGTATTTATTAGAACGAGAATGTTTCAATGCTGTTAACTGTAAAGTACTGTGATCATATCGGCATAGTTCAGTGTCTTAGTTTTCGGAGGACTTAATTCCTGGAAAGAATTCATTGTTACATTGATTATTTTTTATTATACCAATCTCACAGGTTCACCCACAGCAATGTGCATTAAAAACAGCTGAAAACAGGCTTCTTTTTTTTTTTACATTTATACAAATACACAGATCTGCTGCTTGGCGGGAAAGGGACATTCTAGAATGGTTATCACTATGGTTACCACGCACCAGTTCCCCACAGAGAAATGCATTAAAAAACAAAACGATAATACTCTTTGTGACATAAAACGATCCAAGTACACTATTGCAACAGTCCCAAAGTCCTGCTCCACTAGAGAGGCCTAAGGTCCAAAGTCAGACCTCTGGTCCAATCAGGAGTCAGGCCCCATCTCAGAGTTCAAGTCAAATCAGCGGAGTCATGTCCAATCTCAGACTTCAGATCCAATCTCGTAGCTCCGTTCCAATCAGAGTCGTTAGTTGCGATCTCAGTCTTCAGGTCCAACCTGACATCCTCGTACAATCCAGGCTCCAGACAATCGTCATCAACACAATACAACCGGGAACACCGACAGTCCGACAACAGCAGCTTTCCCAACACGCCGTGTTCTGTGCTCCTCACCGCTGGCGATATTTACACCGTTCAGCCGCACCCAGTCCGTCCAACACGGCGGTGAAATGAGAAATGTATCCAGACACTCAAACTCCCAGGGTCACACGTCGCTGTCAGCGGCGAGCAAGCAAAGAAACGGACACACAACATGGCGACAACGCACAAAACTGACCACATGGCTGATGTCACATGGCTGATGTCACGTGACTGGTCTCAGATGAGCCGCTGGTTGTCTGAGGGTCCTGACCTGAAGACCTTCTGGGGGGGAGGAGGTTCCGGGTCAAAGAATGAACACAGGGACACACTGAGAGGGTAAGATGGAGGACAGCGTCCTGGCACCGAGGGGGGAGGGGCCGTCTTCACGTAGCGGCCGGCTAGCCCCTCAACACCAGCTGGTTTGGAGAACCCAGGTAATGGGGGGCCCTTCAGAACTGCTCCAGGAGCTGGCGGAGGTAGGGGCCCCTAGACAGCTGCCTGCCGACGCGGGACAGCTTGTAGAGCACGGGACAGTCCAGAGACACGCAGGGCATCTGGCGCCCGGCGCTGCCGCTGCAGCCCTGGCACACCTGGAGACGAGACAATACACACACCTGGAGAAACCGCTGGTGACCTGTATTCACCTCAGATCTCCCGTATACACCTGTAGTCACCTCTATTCTACACCTGGAGTCATCTGATTACACCTGTATACAGCTCTAGATCACCTGTATACAGCTCTAGATCACCTGTATACAGCTCTAGATCACCTGTATACAGCTCTAGATCACCTGTATACAGCTCTAGATCACCTGTATACAGCTCTAGATCACCTGTATACAGCTCTAGTCACCTGTATACAGCTCTAGATCACCTGTATACAGCTCTAGATCACCTGTATACAGCTCTAGCCACCTGTATACAGCTCTAGCCACCTGTATACAGCTCTAGTCACCTGTATACAGCTCTAGCCACCTGTATACAGCTCTAGTCACCTGTATACAGCTCTAGATCACCTGTATACAGCTCTAGCCACCTGTATACAGCTCTAGCCACCTGTATACAGCTCTAGATCACCTGTATACAGCTCTAGATCACCTGTATACAGCTCTAGATCACCTGTATACAGCTCTAGTCACCTGTATACAGCTCTAGGTCACCTGTATACAGCTCTAGATCACCTGTACCCCCCTGGTACCCCCAAACCCCCCCGAGCCTCACCTGTAGCAGCTGGTCCTGTCGGGCCTCCCAGCGCCGGATGTCCTGGTTCAGGGTGACGGCCACGTGCTGTGGGTCGGCGCGGCAGGCGGCGCACACGCCCAGCTGGGTGAGCTGCTCGCACACCGGGCAGTGCAGCGTGGTGAAGTACTGCGAGATGGTGCCCTTCCGGCCCGCCTCCGACGCCCCCAAGAGAGACGCCTTCTGGACCTGGGACACACAGGAGGTCAGTCTAGACCGTGGTTATCAACCGGCTTGGGACCCGAACGCAGAACTCAGAAAGCACTGAGCCACCAGGGCTGGGGATCCTTCAGGGAAATGAACCACTAGTTCCTGACGAGGTACATGACACTCACACCTGCTTCCTCAGGTCGCGACCCACCTCCAAATAGAGGGTTCCTTTTTTGTCCGTTTTTTGTTTACAGTACGTGGGGAATCTCTTATGGGCGGCCTGTGGCCCAGGACGTAGAGCGAGTTGGCTAACCCCAATATTGCTTATTCAGGTGTTATATGAGGTGTCCCTGAGCGAGACGCCCCACCCTGACTGCACCTGACGAGCCGGCTGTCGCCCTGCGGGGCTGACTCCGCCGTCGGTGTGAATGTGTGTATGAACGTGTGAATGTGAGGCAATATTGTAAAGCGCTTTGAGTGGCCACTGGTTAGAAAAGCGCTGGATAATTGCAGACCATGCAGTCCATTTACCCGGGGTAACTCCTGTTTGCAGTATGTGGGGTAACTCCTGGTACATCATGTCTGCAGTATGTGGGGTAACTCCTGGTACATGTCTGCAGTATGTGGGGTAACTCCTGGTACATGTCTGCAGTATGTGGGCTAACTCCTGGTACATGTCTGCAGTATGTGGGGTAACTCCTGGTACATGTCTGCAGTATGTGGGGTATCTCCTGGTACATGTCTACAGTATGTGGGGTAACTCCTGGTACATCATGTCTGCAGTATGTGGGGTATCTCCTGGTACATCATGTCTGCAGTATGTGGGGTATCTCCTGGTACATCATGTCTGCAGTATGTGGGGTATCTCCTGGTACATCATGTCTGCAGTATGTGGGGTATCTCCTGGTACATGACTGCAGTATGTGGGGTATCTCCTGGTACATGACTGCAGTATGTGGGGTATCTCCTGGTACATGACTGCAGTATGTGGGGTATCTCCTGGTACATGAATGCAGTATGTGGGGTATCTCCTGGTACATGACTGCAGTATGTGGGGTATCTCCTGGTACATCATGTCTACAGTATGTGGGGTATCTCCTGGTACATGACTGCAGTATGTGGGGTATCTCCTGGTACATGACTGCAGTATGTGGGGTATCTCCTGGTACATGACTGCAGTATGTGGGGTATCTCCTGGTACATCATGTCTACAGTATGTGGGGTATCTCCTGGTACATGACTGCAGTATGTGGGGTATCTCCTGGTACATGACTGCAGTATGTGGGGTATCTCCTGGTACATCATGTCTACAGTATGTGGGGTATCTCCTGGTACATCATGTCTACAGTATGTGGGGTATCTCCTGGTACATGACTGCAGTATGTGGGGTATCTCCTGGTACATCATGTCTACAGTATGTGGGGTATCTCCTGGTACATGACTGCAGTATGTGGGGTATCTCCTGGTACATGACTGCAGTATGTGGGGTATCTCCTGGTACATCATGTCTGCAGTATGTGGGGTATCTCCTGGTACATGACTGCAGTATGTGGGGTATCTCCTGGTACATGACTGCAGTATGTGGGGTATCTCCTGGTACATGTCTGCAGTATGTGGGGTATCTCCTGGTACATGACTGCAGTATGTGGGGTATCTCCTGGTACATGTCTGCAGTATGTGGGGTATCTCCTGGTACATGACTGCAGTATGTGGGGTATCTCCTGGTACATCATGTCTACAGTATGTGGGGTATCTCCTGGTACATGACTGCAGTATGTGGGGTATCTCCTGGTACATGACTGCAGTATGTGGGCTATCTCCTGGTACATCATGTCTACAGTATGTGGGGTATCTCCTGGTACATGACTGCAGTATGTGGGGTATCTCCTGGTACATCATGTCTGCAGTATGTGGGGTATCTCCTGGTACATCATGTCTGCAGTATGTGGGGTATCTCCTGGTACATGTCTGCAGTATGTGGGGTAACTCCTGGTACATCATGTCTGCAGTATGTGGGGTATCTCCTGGTACATGACTGCAGTATGTGGGGTATCTCCTGGTACATGACTGCAGTATGTGGGGTATCTCTCACCCGGGGTAGTTCCTGGTACCAGCGCAGCACGTCCACGCCCACCAGCTGCAGCAGACGCCCGAGGGGGGGCAGGATCTGCTTGGTGACGTAGTAGGTGGTGTTGAGGCGCAGTGAGGGGTCCTGCAGCACGTCTAGCGGCCGCCGCACCAGCTGGATGAGCGGGACCCCCGGGGAGCCGTACACGATGACGTAGGGCACACGCTCGCCCACCCGGGGCTCCAGGCGCCGGTCGTACGCCGTCATACGCCTGGACGGGGGGGGGAGGGGGTCCCTCGTTACCGTGACAACCGCCTCTGCAGTAATAGTCGCACCCTGACCCCCAACCACACACCGACCAACACACACACACACCCACCCACTGGCCCGAAACCAAACACACGCCCACCCTGACCCCCACTCTACCTTGCGAGCTCCAGGGCGGGGATGCAGGCCCCTGGGCGGTAGGAGCCGCTGCCTCGGTACTCCTTGGCGAAGGTCAGGTCCTGCATGCTGGCGGCGCCCTCCAGGACCTTCAGCAGCTGCCTCTGGACGAAGCCCTTCACCTGGCTGATGTCCCGCGTCTCAAACAGCAGCTTGATGGAGCGCTCCAACACCTGCACACAACAAGACTATAAGAGACCACAAGACTAATGGAGACCCTGCAGACCGCTAAAGACCCTGTAGACCACTAGAGACCACAACAAGACTAATGGAGACCCTGTAGACCGCTAAAGACCCAGTAGACCACTAGAGACCCAGTAGACCACTAGAGACCTAAACAAGACTAATGGAGACCCTGTGGACTACTAGAGACCCAGTAGACCACTAGAGACCCTGTGGACCACTAGAGACCCAGTAGACCACTAGAGACCCAGTAGACCACTAGAGACCACAACAAGACTAATGGAGACCCTGTGGACCACTAGAGACCCAGTAGACCACTAGAGACCAGAACTAGAACACTAGCAACCACAACTAGAGGCCCTGTAGACCACTAGAGACCAGAACTAGGTCACTAGAGACCCTGTAGACCACTAGAGACCAGAACTAGACCACTACAGACCAGAACAAGACCACTAGAGACCAGAACTAGACCACTAGAGACCAGAACTAGACCACTAGAGACCCTGCAGACCACTAGAGACCAGAACTAGTCCACTAGAGACCAGAACTAGACCACTAGAGACCAGACCAAGACCACTAGAGACCAGAACTAGACCACTAGAGACCAGAACTAGACCACTAGAGACCAGAACTAGACCACTAGAGACCAGAACTAGACCACTAGAGACCAGAACTAGACCACTAGAGACCAGAACAAGACCACTAGAGACCCTGCAGACCACTAGAGACCAGAACTAGACCAGAACTAGACCACTAGAGACCAGAACTAGACCACTAGAGACCAGAACAAGACCACTAGAGACCCTGCAGACCAGAACTAGACTAGCATAGCCCCCGATAAATAAAGATAGACCACTATTGACCCAGCAGATGTCAACTAAAAAGAGGTAGACGCTGTTAGACACCTGGCCAGGTAGACGCAGTTAGATCCCTGGCCAGGTAGACCCTGTTAGACCCCTGGCCAGGTAGACCCTGTTAGACCCCTGGCCAGGTGGATGCTGGTGGTTACCTTGCTGACGGCGGGGCAGGCGTCGCGGCGGACGGTCTCGATGCCCTTGGCGTCGAACACGGGGTCCTTCTGCTCCAGAGTCTCGTACATGTAGCCCACGTAGCGCTTCTTGGTCTGTAGCACGCACGGAAGGTACACCTGCACACATTTACATACATGACGCACACATTCAACGCTTTTCAAGGTATCCATAGAGTGTGTGTGTGTGTGTGTGTGTGTGTGTGTGTGTGTGTGTGTGTGTGTGTGTGTGTGTGTGTGTGTGTGTGTGTGTGTGTGTGTGTGTGTGTGTGTGTGTGTGTGTGTGTGTGTGTAAGAGAGGGTGAGTGTGTGGTGACTATGGTGTCATGTTGATATAAGAGCCAGGGCACTGGAGGTAGCCACTCGTTATACAATATACCACACACACACACACACACACACACACATGCACACACATGCACACACGCACGCACCTTCTCAAACTTGAGGGTGACGGGCTTGGGGTTGGTGGCGGTGACGGCCTCAGCGATCTCACTGCCGATCCGGAACGCCTGCTCCTTACTGGCCCCCTTCAGCTGCACAAACAGACTGAACACACACCACCAGGTCAGTCCTACACCACCCTCACCTGTCTGTCCCCGTACACCACCTTCACCAGTCTGTCCCTGTACACCACCCTCACCTGTCTGTCCCCGTACACCACCTTCACCAGTCTGTCCCCGTACACCACGCTCACCTGTCTGCGTCTCCACACACCACCTGTCTCACCCTCACCTGTGTGTCTCCTCACCTGTCTGTGTCTCCGTGCACCACCTGTCTGACCCTCACCTGTCTGTTTCTCCGTGCACCACCCTACCAGCCTGTGTCTCCGTGCACCACCTTACCTGTCTGTGTTCCCTCACCTGTCTGTGTCTCCGTGCACCACCCTACCTGTCTGTGTCTCCGTGCACCACCCTACCTGTCTGTGTCTCCGTGCACCACCCTACCTGTCTGTGTCCCCTCACCTGTCTGTGTCTTTGTACACCACCTGTCTCACCATCACCTGTCTGTGTCCCCTCACCTGTCTGTGTCTCCGTACACCACCCTACCTGTCTGTGTCTCCGTACACTACCCTACCTGTCTGTGTCTCCGTGCACCACCCTACCTGTCTGTGTCTCCGTGCACCACCCTACCTGTCTGTGTCTCCGTACACTACCCTACCTGTCTGTGTCTCCGTGCACCACCCTACCTGTCTGTGTCTCCGTGCACCACCCTACCTGTCTGTGTCTCCGTACACTACCCTACCTGTCTGTGTCTCCGTGCACCACCCTACCTGTCTGTGTCTCCGTGCACCACCCTACCTGTCTGTGTCTCCGTGCACCACCCTACCTGTCTGTGTCTCCGTACACTACCCTACCTGTCTGTGTCTCCGTGCACCACCCTACCTGTCTGTGTCTCCGTGCACCACCCTACCTGTCTGTGTCTCCGTACACTACCCTACCTGTCTGTGTCTCCGTGCACCACCCTACCTGTCTGTGTCTCCGTGCACCACCCTACCTGTCTGTGTCTCCGTACACTACCCTACCTGTCTGTGTCTCCGTGCACCACCCTACCTGTCTGTGTCTCCGTACACTACCCTACCTGTCTGTGTCTCCGTGCACCACCCTACCTGTCTGTGTCTCCGTGCACCACCCTACCTGTCTGTGTCTCCGTGCACCACCCTACCTGTCTGTCTGTGTCTCCGTGCACCACCCTACCTGTCTGTGTCTCCGTACACTACCCTACCTGTCTGTGTCTCCGTGCACCACCCTACCTGTCTGTGTCTCCGTGCACCACCCTACCTGTCTGTGTCTCCGTACACTACCCTACCTGTCTGTGTCTCCGTGCACCACCCTACCTGTCTGTGTCTCCGTGCACCACCCTACCTGTCTGTGTCTCCGTACACTACCCTACCTGTCTGTGTCTCCGTGCACCACCCTACCTGTCTGTGTCTCCGTACACTACCCTACCTGTCTGTGTCTCCGTGCACCACCCTACCTGTCTGTGTCTCCGTACACCACCCGGGCGCCCCACTTCTTGGTGCTGTTCACCATCCTGATGGCGCCCTCCAGTGTCTCCCGGGCCTTGTGCACGATGCTGTCGCCCACCTGCACAGGAACAGGAAGTCAGTGTTAGAGGGTTAGCATCCACACCTCACTACTCACCCTCACCTCACTACTCACCCTCACCTCACTACTCACCCTCCACCTCACTACTCACCCTCCACCTCACTACTCACCCTCCACCTCACTACTCACCCTCACCTCACTACTCACCCTCCACCTCACTACTCACCCTCCACCTCACTACTCACCCTCCACCTCACTACTCACCCCTCACCTCACTACTCACCCCTCACCTCACTACTCACCCTCCACCTCACTACTCACCCTCACCTCACTACTCACCCCTCACCTCACTACTCACCCCTCACCTCACTACTCACCCTCCACCTCACTACTCACCCTCCACCTCACTACTCACCCTCCACCTCACTACTCACCCTCCACCTCACTACTCACCCTCCACCTCACTACTCACCCTCCACCTCACTACTCACCCTCCACCTCACTACTCACCCTCCACCTCACTACTCACCCTCCACCTCACTACTCACCCTCCACCTCACTACTCACCCCTCACCTCACTACTCACCCTCCACCTCACTACTCACCCTCCACCTCACTACTCACCCTCCACCTCACTACTCACCCTCCACCTCACTACTCACCCTCCACCTCACTACTCACCCTCCACCTCACTACTCACCCTCCACCTCACTACTCACCCTCCACCTCACTACTCACCCTCCACCTCACTACTCACCCTCCACCTCACTACTCACCCTCCACCTCACTACTCACCCTCCACCTCACTACTCACCCTCCACCTCACTACTCACCCTCCACCTCACTACTCACCCTCCACCTCACTACTCACCCTCCACCTCACTACTCACCCTCCACCTCACTACTCACCCTCCACCTCACTACTCACCCTCCACCTCACTACTCACCCTCCACCTCACTACTCACCCTCCACCTCACTACTCACCCTCCACCTCACTACTCACCCTCCACCTCACTACTCACCCTCCACCTCACTACTCACCCTCCACCTCACTACTCACCCTCCACCTCACTACTCACCCTCCACCTCACTACTCACCCTCCACCTCACTACTCACCCTCCACCTCACTACTCACCCTCCACCTCACTACTCACCCTCCACCTCACTACTCACCCTCCACCTCACTACTCACCCTCCACCTCACTACTCACCCTCCACCTCACTACTCACCCTCCACCTCACTACTCACCCTCCACCTCACTACTCACCCTCCACCTCACTACTCACCCTCCACCTCACTACTCACCCTCCACCTCACTACTCACCCCTCACCTCACTACTCACCCTCCACCTCACTACTCACCCTCCACCTCACTACTCACCCTCCACCTCACTACTCACCCTCCACCTCACTACTCACCCTCCACCTCACTACTCACCCTCCACCTCACTACTCACCCTCCACCTCACTACTCACCCCTCACCTCACTACTCACCCTCCACCTCACTACTCACCCTCCACCTCACTACTCACCCTCACCTCACTACTCACCCTCCACCTCACTACTCACCCTCCACCTCACTACTCACCCTCACCTCACTACTCACCCTCACCTCACTACTCACCCTCCACCTCACTACTCACCCTCCACCTCACTACTCACCCTCCACCTCACTACTCACCCTCCACCTCACTACTCACCCTCCACCTCACTACTCACCCTCCACCTCACTACTCACCCTCCACCTCACTACTCACCCCTCACCTCACTACTCACCCCTCACCTCACTACTCACCCCTCACCTCACTACTCACCCTCCACCTCACTACTCACCCCTCACCTCACTACTCACCCTCCACCTCACTACTCACCCTCCACCTCACTACTCACCCTCCACCTCACTACTCACCCTCCACCTCACTACTCACCCCTCACCTCACTACTCACCCTCCACCTCACTACTCACCCTCCACCTCACTACTCACCCTCCACCTCACTACTCACCCTCCACCTCACTACTCACCCTCCACCTCACTACTCACCCTCACCTCACTACTCACCCTCACCTCACTACTCACCCTCCACCTCACTACTCACCCTCCACCTCACTACTCACCCTCCACCTCACTACTCACCCTCCACCTCACTACTCACCCTCCACCTCACTACTCACCCTCCACCTCACTACTCACCCTCCACCTCACTACTCACCCTCCACCTCACTACTCACCCTCCACCTCACTACTCACCCCTCACCTCACTACTCACCCTCCACCTCACTACTCACCCTCCACCTCACTACTCACCCTCCACCTCACTACTCACCCTCCACCTCACTACTCACCCCTCACCTCACTACTCACCCTCCACCTCACTACTCACCCTCCACCTCACTACTCACCCTCCACCTCACTACTCACCCCTCACCTCACTACTCACCCTCCACCTCACTACTCACCCTCCACCTCACTACTCACCCTCCACCTCACTACTCACCCTCCACCTCACTACTCACCCTCCACCTCACTACTCACCCTCCACCTCACTACTCACCCTCCACCTCACTACTCACCCTCCACCTCACTACTCACCCTCCACCTCACTACTCACCCTCCACCTCACTACTCACCCTCCACCTCACTACTCACCCTCCACCTCACTACTCACCCTCCACCTCACTACTCACCCTCCACCTCACTACTCACCCTCCACCTCACTACTCACCCCTCACCTCACTACTCACCCTCCACCTCACTACTCACCCTCCACCTCACTACTCACCCTCCACCTCACTACTCACCCTCCACCTCACTACTCACCCTCCACCTCACTACTCACCCCTCACCTCACTACTCACCCTCCACCTCACTACTCACCCTCCACCTCACTACTCACCCTCCACCTCACTACTCACCCTCCACCTCACTACTCACCCTCACCTCACTACTCACCCTCCACCTCACTACTCACCCTCCACCTCACTACTCACCCTCCACCTCACTACTCACCCTCCACCTCACTACTCACCCTCCACCTCACTACTCACCCTCCACCTCACTACTCACCCTCCACCTCACTACTCACCCTCCACCTCACTACTCACCCTCCACCTCACTACTCACCCTCCACCTCACTACTCACCCTCCACCTCACTACTCACCCTACCTCTAGAGTGTTGAGGGTTGGGGTCTGAGGCGTTAGGGTTAGGGTTAGTTAGTTAAGAGTTGTCAGGGTTGGGGTTAAGGGTTAGGGTTGGGGTCTGAGGCGTTAGGGTTAGGGTTAGTTAGTTAAGAGTTGTCAGGGTTGGGGTTAAGGGTTAGGGTTGGGGTCTGAGGCGTTAGGGTTAGGGTTAGTTAGTTAAGAGTTGTCAGGGTTGGGGTTAAGGGTTAGGGTTGGGGTCTGAGGCGTTAGGGTTAGGGTTAGTTAGTTAAGAGTTGTCAGGGTTGGGGTTAAGGGTTAGGGTTAGGGTTAGTTAGTTAAGAGTTGTCAGGGTTGGGGTTAAGGGTTAGGGTTGGGGTCTGAGGCGTTAGGGTTAGGGTTAGTTAGTTAAGAGTTGTCAGGGTTGGGGTTAAGGGTTAGGGTTGGGGTCTGAGGCGTTAGGGTTAGGGTTAGTTAGTTAAGAGTTGTCAGGGTTGGGGTTAAGGGTTAGGGTTGGGGTCTGAGGCGTTAGGGTTAGGGTTAGTTAGTTAAGAGTTGTCAGGGTTGGGGTTAAGGGTTAGGGTTGGGGTCTGAGGCGTTAGGGTTAGGGTTAGTTAGTTAAGAGTTGTCAGGGTTGGGGTTAAGGGTTAGGGTTGGGGTCTGAGGCGTTAGGGTTAGGGTTAGTTAGTTAAGAGTTGTCAGGGTTGGGGTTAAGGGTTAGGGTTGGGGTCTGAGGCGTTAGGGTTAGGGTTAGTTAGTTAAGAGTTGTCAGGGTTGGGGTTAAGGGTTAGGGTTGGGGTCTGAGGCGTTAGGGTTAGGGTTAGTTAGTTAAGAGTTGTCAGGGTTGGGGTTAAGGGTTAGGGTTGGGGTCTGAGGCGTTAGGGTTAGGGTTAGTTAGTTAAGAGTTGTCAGGGTTGGGGTTAAGGGTTAGGGTTGGGGTCTGAGGCGTTAGGGTTAGGGTTAGTTAGTTAAGAGTTGTCAGGGTTGGGGTTAAGGGTTAGGGTTAGGGTTAGTTAGTTAAGAGTTGTCAGGGTTGGGGTTAAGGGTTAGGGTTGGGGTCTGAGGCGTTAGGGTTAGGGTTAGTTAGTTAAGAGTTGTCAGGGTTGGGGTTAAGGGTTAGGGTTGGGGTCTGAGGCGTTAGGGTTAGGGTTAGTTAGTTAAGAGTTGTCAGGGTTGGGGTTAAGGGTTAGGGTTGGGGTCTGAGGCGTTAGGGTTAGGGTTAGTTAGTTAAGAGTTGTCAGGGTTGGGGTTAAGGGTTAGGGTTGGGGTCTGAGGCGTTAGGGTTAGGGTTAGTTAGTTAAGAGTTGTCAGGGTTGGGGTTAAGGGTTAGGGTTGGGGTCTGAGGCGTTAGGGTTAGGGTTAGTTAGTTAAGAGTTGTCAGGGTTGGGGTTAAGGGTTAGGGTTGGGGTCTGAGGCGTTAGGGTTAGGGTTAGTTAGTTAAGAGTTGTCAGGGTTGGGGTTAAGGGTTAGGGTTGGGGTCTGAGGCGTTAGGGTTAGGGTTAGTTAGTTAAGAGTTGTCAGGGTTGGGGTTAAGGGTTAGGGTTGGGGTCAGAGAGTTAGGGTTAGAGGGTCAGGGTAAGGGTTTAGTGTGACGGGGGTTAGGTCATACCTCCACGTTGGGCATGCGTCCAGAGTAGCCGGCGGCCGTGTAGCCGAAGGTGACGTTGGCGATGAGCTTGAGGCCGAGCTGACGGGCGTGCAGCAGGCGGGTCAGGGCCTTGTCCTGCTGGTAGGTCTTCATGGAGCTCTTCACCATCAGTCGGGTCTTCAGGATCTCCTCCAGCATGCTGGGCATCACACCTTTACGCACCGCCGACTGCAACACACACACACACACACGTTGGGTCATCAGGTAATTGATTGAGGTGATAGGAGAAGGTGACATCGTCAGAGAGACACTGTTAGGGGTCACCTTAACGTAGACCACCCCATTAGGAGAGATGGTGATGTCGTCCCTCAGCTGGCAGAGCAGGTCCACAGGGACTCTGAGAGACGTGCAGCCGAACTTAAACTCATCCGGCCTGGAACACACACACACACGCGGTCATATCATATACGTATATAAGGTTAGGGTTATATATTTGATCTATAAATAATACAATTTATAGATTTGATAGATATATAATAAGACGATGTATAAATGTGATCTAAAGGTGATTGGATGATGTATATATTTGATCTACATACAATAAAACAATCAAACAAATTGCCCCTAGTGGGACTAATAAAGTTGTATTGTATTGTAATAAGATGTATACATTTGATAAATAAATATCTATATAAGATAATGTATATATTTGATCTATACATATCAGATGTATAAACTTGATATACTTATGAGATAATATACATTGGATCTACACATGATAAGATGGATATGTTCTCTGCGCGGTCCTTACGTGCCCAGGCTGCCCACGTGGCCCAGGCAGGTGGAGTAGCAGTAGTTGTAGGCGATGACGATGGAGGGGTAGAGCGACTGGAAGTCCAGCACCAGCACACAGCTGCTGTAGAAGCGCGACTCAGGCTCCATGACCAGCGGGATGCACTGCGGCGCCCTCTGCTGGGCCCGCTGGTCCACGCTGGGCGTCACCGCGATGTAGTTCAGCGGCTTGGCCAGCCGCAGCATCATCGACTCCACCCGGTACTGGAGGGCCACCGGGGAACCAATCACAGTCAACCTCCTGGTCAGTGGGTCTACTGACCGCTCAATATGATGAGGTTGTGGACATGATGTCTTCCAATCAACTTAAACCTCCTGTCGGACCAGTAGTCTCTGCTAACTGGGAGACCAGTTCAGAAGCAGGATACTCAGTATTTACATACAAAATGGGAGACCCGTTTTCCATCCACCAACGTCCACTATTTTATACCTGGATATTGACATTAAATTAATACGAGGTTTATATTGAGGGCAGTCAGTTCTACATGACTGCTACTAGAGCAAGTTGGGGCTTGATAGGCTAGTCCCCGAGCACGGTGGGCTGTGATTGGCTGGTACTAGAGCACGTTGGGGCTTGATAGGATAGTCCCAGAGCACGGTGGGCTGTGATTGGCTGGTACTAGAGCACGTTGGGGCTTGATAGGCTAGTCCCAGAGCACGGTGGGCTGTGATTGGCTGGTACTAGAGCACGTTGGGGCTTGATAGGATAGTCCCAGAGCACGGTGGGCTGTGATTGGCTGGTACTAGAGCACGTTGGGGCTTGATAGGATAGTCCCAGAGCACGTCGGGCTGTGATTGGCCAGAGAACCTAGGCTTTGATTGGGCGGTACCTGTGAGCCGCGGGTCAGGACGTGGTAGAACTGGATGCCGAAGACGCGGGCGAGCTCGCTGGTGCGCCCCACGATGTCCTGTTGCTGCAGCAGCTGCATGCTACCTCTCAGCCGGCTCACGTAGTGGTCCACCACCTTCCACCTGACAGGAAGTGGGAGGACACACAGGAAGCAGAGGCATGGTCATACAGTAGGCAGACACACAGGAAGCAGACACACAGGAAGCAGACACACAAGAGTACACACAGGAAGCAAGACACACAGGAAGAAGCAGACACACCGGAAGTAGCAGACACACAGGAAGTAGCAGACACACAGGAAGAAGCAGACACACCGGAAGTAGCAGACACACAGGAAGAAGCAGACACACCGGAAGTAGCAGACACACAGGAAGTAGCAGACACACGGGAAGTAGCAGACACACAGGCAGCAGACACACAGGAAGAAGAAATACAGAAAGTAAAACATATAAAAGGAATATTTAGAAATAGTACAGCACACACAGGAAGCAGACATACAGGAATACGATGAGTACCGGAGCAATACAGTGAAGCTACACTGGACAGGTGAAAGAGGTGCTCAGTAGCTGCTGCTCCAGGGCCCACCTGTAGAGGTCAGTGTGGTGGTCGAACCAGTCGGACAACGTGCGGCCGCTGTAGAGCGGGAACCGCTGGTGGAGCACGTGGAACGCCACGTTCTCAAAGCTGTAGTTGTTCAGCGTCACCTGAGAACCAGAAATCATATCAATATAACTCATCACATGGTACTGGTATAATATGTCTGTCTGTGTGTACTATACTATATATAATATAGGTAGGTAAAGGTAGGTCGAGTTATTTTAGAGTAAGGAATTTAAGTCCAACTCTACTGTTTGCTTAAGGAGCGGGGGGGCTGATCAAGGCATGGTCCCACACGGGGTCAGGGTTCAAGGCTAAGGGTAAAGGCCAGTGTTAAGGGTTAGGGTTAAGGGTAAAGGTTAGGGTTAAGGGTTAAGGTACCTCAGTCTTCATGATCCTCCACAGGTTGAGGGTAAAGGTTAGGGTTAAGGGTAAGGTACCTCAGTCTTTATGATCCTCCACAGGTTGAGGGTAAAGGTTAGGGTTAAGGGTAAGGGTAAGGGTAAGGGTTAAGGTACCTCAGTCTTCATGATCCTCCACAGGTTGAGGGTAAAGGTTAGGGTTAAGGGTTAAGGTACCTCAGTCTTCATGATCCTCCACAGGTTGAGGGTAAAGGTTAGGGTTAAGGGTAAGGGTAAGGGTTAAGGTACCTCAGTCTTCATGATCCTCCACAGGTTGAGGGTAAAGGTTAGGGTTAAGGGTAAGGGTTAAGGGTTAGGGTTAAGGTACCTCAGTCTTCATGATCCTCCACAGGTTGAGGGTAAAGGTTAGGGTTAAGGGTAAGGGTAAGGGTTAAGGTACCTCAGTCTTAATGATCCTCCACAGGTTGAGGGTAAAGGTTAGGGTTAAGGGTTAAGGTACCTCAGTCTTCATGATCCTCCACAGGTTGAGGGTAAAGGTTAGGGTTAAGGGTAAGGGTTAAGGGTTAGGGTTAAGGTACCTCAGTCTTCATGATCCTCCACAGGTTGAGGGTAAAGGTTAGGGTTAAGGGTAAGGGTAAGGGTAAGGGTTAAGGTACCTCAGTCTTAATGATCCTCCACAGGTTGAGGGTAAAGGTTAGGGTTAAGGGTTAAGGTACCTCAGTCTTCATGATCCTCCACAGGTTGAGGGTAAAGGTTAGGGTTAAGGGTTAAGGTACCTCAGTCTTCATGATCCTCCACAGGTTGAGGGTAATGCGTCCGATGATGTTGATCTCCGTCATAGTGTCTGCCCCATAGTTGTCACGGGCCGATTGGAAGTGGTTCTCCTTACTGTCACCTGGAGACAGAAAGACATAGAGGCTGATACACCTGTCCTATAACATCTATATCCAACCACTATAACTGACATCTGTACGGCTTAACACCTGTACCCTAACACCTATAAATAATGCCTCAACAAATATACCCCTTAACACCTGTAAAAGAAAATACCCCACCCCTTAACTAACACCTCTACCTCAACACCTGAACCCCTAAACATCTGTACCCTAACACCTGTACTCTATCATATATACCGTCAACAAATGTACCCATAAACCTGTACCCCAACAACTTCACCCTAAACAACTGTACCCCAACAACTATGCCCTAAACACCTGTACCCCAACAACTATACCCTAAATACCTGTACCCTAACAACTATACCCTAAACACCTGTACCCCAACAACTATACCCTAAACACCTGTACCCCAACAACTATACCCTAATCACCTGTACCCCAACAACTATATCCTAATCACCTGTACCCTAACAACTATACCCTAAACACCTGTACCCCTAAACACCTGAAACCCTAACACCTGTACTCTACCATATATACCGTCAACATACCCATAAACCTGTATCCCAACAACTATACCCTAATCACCTGTACCCCAACAACTATACCCTAAACACCTGTACCCCAACAACTATACCCTAAACACCTGTACCCCAACAACTATACCCTAATCACCTGTACCCCAACAACTATACCCTAATCACCTGTACCCTAACAACTATACCCTAATCACCTGTACCCCAACAACTATACCCTAAACACCTGTACCCCAACAACTATACCCTAAACACCTGTACCCCAACAACTATACCCTAAACACCTGTACCCCAACAACTATACCCTAAACACCTGTACCCCAACAACTATACCCTAAACACCTGTACCCCAACAACTATACCCTAAACACCTGTACCCCAACAACTATACCCTAAACACCTGCATCCCAACCCATGCACACCATCCTCTTTGCATTAAATGTCCATGTAGCACCCGTTCTCTAAACACCTGTACCCCAACACACCCAGGGCTGGGTTCGGCTCTCTCACCAGGGATGCGGGACAGCCTCTGACAGAGGTCCGTCCCCAGGGCCGACGCCCTCTGCAGCAGGTAGCCCCACGAACGCATCTGCACCTCGTAGCCAATCAGGATGTCTGGGTCGAACCTGACAGGAAACACCACCATATAAGGAGAGCAGTGATGAACCCAAAACCTTCAGGACCGATAAAACACAACACATCAGGCGACAACACCGACACACACACACACACCTCCTCATTACACACACACCTCCTCATTACACACACACACACCTCCTCATTACACACACCTCCTCATTACACACACACTTCCTCATTACACACACACCTCCTCATTACACATACACACACACCTCCTCATTACACACACACACACCTCCTCATTACACACACACACCTCCTCATTACACACACACACACACCTCCTCATTACACACACACACCTCCTCATTACACACACACCTCCTCATTACACACACACCTCCTCATTACACACACACACACACCTCCTCATTACACACACACACCTCCTCATTACACACACACACCTCCTCATTACACACACACCTCCTCATTACACACACACCTCCTCACTAACAGCAGCAGCTCCTCCAGAAGCTTCTCCTCGTCGGCAGCGTATGTGACCTGCAGGCCTGTGACCCCCGATCGGACCAGCAGGGGGGCCTTTCTGTGGCGCTCTGGGGACACACGGGGCACTGAATATATCTACCATAGATAGATACATTATCACAGGCTCGCTCACATGGGTTAGTGTGTGTTCTCACCTGGGTCGATGAGCCTGTATTTAACCATGTATATCTATATATGATCTATATGTATATCCTCACCTGTGCCCTCTGTATTTAACCATGTATATCTATATATGATCTATATGTATATCCTCACCTGTGCCCTCTGTATTTAACCATGTATATCTATATATGATCTATATGTATATCCTCACCTGTGCCCTCTGTATTTAACCATGTATATCTATATATGATCTATATGTATATCCTCACCTGTGCCCTCTGTATTTAACCATGTATATCTATATATTATCTATATGTATATCCTCACCTGTGCCCTCTGTATTTAACCATGTATATCTATATATGATCTATATGTATATCCTCACCTGTGTCCTCTGTATTTAACCATGTATATCTATATATGATCTATATGTATATCCTCACCTGTGTCCTCTGTATTTAACCATGTATATCTATATATGATCTATATGTATATCCTCACCTGTGTCCTCTGTATTTAACCATGTATATCTATATATTATCTATATGTATATCCTCACCCGTGTCCTCTGCCACCACGATGGAGCCGGTCAGCTGGTGGGCGGCTGAGCCCGGCAGGGGGGCGTCGCTATGGAAACAGTAGAAGAGGGCGCAGATGGGGTCGAACTCAGGGTCCGCCTCCAGGTCCCGGCGGGACCGGGCATGGACCTCCAGGCCCATCAGGGTCAGGTACTGGACCTGCAGCACAACCACAACTAGTCTCACTAACCAGTTTAACTAGTCTCACTAACCAGTGGACCTCCAGGCCCATCAGGGTCAGGTACTGGACCTGCAGCACAACCACAACTAGTCTCACTAACCAGTTGAACTAGTCTCACTAACCAGTGGACCTCCAGGCCCATCAGGGTCAGGTACTGGACCTGCAGCACAACCACAACTAGTCTCACTAACCAGTTTAACTAGTCTCACTAACCAGTGGACCTCCAGGCCCATCAGGGTCAGGTACTGGACCTGCAGCACAACCACAACTAGTCTCACTAACCAGTTGAACTAGTCTCACTAACCAGTGGACCTCCAGGCCCATCAGGGTCAGGTACTGGACCTGCAGCACAACCACAACTAGTCTCACTAACCAGTGGACCTCCAGGCCCATCAGGGTCAGGTACTGGACCTGCAGCACAACCACAACTAGTCTCACTAACCAGTTGAACTAGTCTCACTAACCAGTGGACCTCCAGGCCCATCAGGGTCAGGTACTGGACCTGCAGCACAACCACAACTAGTCTCACTAACCAGTTGAACTAGTCTCACTAACCAGTGGACCTCCAGGCCCATCAGGGTCAGGTACTGGACCTGCAGCACAACCACAACTAGTCTCACTAACCAGTGGACCTCCAGGCCCATCAGGGTCAGGTACTGGACCTGCAGCACAACCACAACTAGTCTCACTAACCAGTTGAACTAGTCTCACTAACCAGTGGACCTCCAGGCCCATCAGGGTCAGGTACTGGACCTGCAGCACAACCACAACTAGTCTCACTAACCAGTTTAACTAGTCTCACTAACCAGTGGACCTCCAGGCCCATCAGCGTCAGGTACTGGACCTGCAGCACAACCACAACTAGTCTCACTAACCAGTTTAACTAGTCTCACTAACCAGTGGACCTCCAGGCCCATCAGGGTCAGGTACTGGACCTGCAGCACAACCACAACTAGTCTCACTAACCAGTGGACCTCCAGGCCCATCAGGGTCAGGTACTGGACCTGCAGCACAACCACAACTAGTCTCACTAACCAGTTGAACTAGTCTCACTAACCAGTGGACCGCCAGGCCCATCAGGGTCAGGTACTGGACCTGCAGCACAACCACAACTAGTCTCACTAACCAGTTGAACTAGTCTCACTAACCAGTGGACCTCCAGGCCCATCAGGGTCAGGTACTGGACCTGCAGCACAACCACAACTAGTCTCACTAACCAGTGGACCTCCAGGCCCATCAGGGTCAGGTACTGGACCTGCAGCACAACCACAACTAGTCTCACTAACCAGTTGAACTAGTCTCACTAACCAGTGGACCTCCAGGCCCATCAGGGTCAGGTACTGGACCTGCAGCACAACCACAACTAGTCTCACTAACCAGTTTAACTAGTCTCACTAACCAGTGGACCTCCAGGCCCATCAGGGTCCGGTACTGGACCTGCAGCACAACCACAACTAGTCTCACTAACCAGTTGAACTAGTCTCACTAACCAGTGGACCAGTATAACTTGTTTCACTTACCAGTATAACTAGTCTCACTAACCAGTATAACTAGTCTCATTTACCAGCTAACCGGTGTAACTAGTCTCACTAACCAGTATAAATATTATCACAAAACAGTTGTTGTTGTTGTTGTCCAGTTGTTGTCTCACACGCCAGTAGAACGAATCTCACTAACCAGACTAACAAGTCTCACTTACCAGTAAAACTAGTCCCACTAACATCGTAACTTGTCAAACTAACCAGTCGAACCAGCCACAAACGGTATGTCTCTAAGACGTATAAGTATAGTGAGTGAGTGAGTGAGTGAGTGAGTGAGTGAGTGAGTGAGTGAGTGAGTGAGTGAGTGAGTGAGTGAGTGAGTGAGTGAGTGAGTGAGTGAGTGAGTGAGTGAGTGGGTGAGTGGGTGAGTGAGTGAGTGAGTGAGTGAGTGAGTGAGTGAGTGAGTGAGTGAGTGAGTGAGTGAGTGAGTGAGTGAGTGAGTGGGTGAGTGAGTGAGTGAGTGGGTGAGTGAGTGAGTGAGTGAGTGGGTGAGGTCACCTCGTGCAGGGCCTTGGCATCCTGGAGGTTCTGCATGCTGACTTTGAAGCCGTAGGAGTTGGAGAAGCTGGGCCCTTCGATACCAGAGGTCTCCTTCTGGTCCAGCTGCTGGGGCTCGGCCAGGGCCGCAAACTGGTTCTGTTACACCAGCACAGCATCAGTACATAGCACAACACATGGACTATATACCATCAGTACATACCACAACACCTGGACTATATACCATCAGTACATACCACAACACCTGGACTATATACCATCAGTACATACCACAACACCTGGACTATATACCATCAGTACATACCACAACACCTGGACTATATACCATCAGTACATACCACAACACCTGGACTATATACCATCAGTACATACCACAACACCTGGACTATATACCATCAGTACATACCACAACACCTGGACTATATACCATCAGTACATACCACAACACCTGGACTATATACCATCAGTACATACCACAACACCTGGATTATATACCATCAGTACATACCACAACACCTGGACTATATACCATCAGTACATACCACAACACCTGGACTATATACCATCAGTACATACCACAACACCTGGACTATATACCATCAGTACATACCACAACACCTGGACTATATACCATCAGTACATACCACAACACCTGGACTATATACCATCAGTACATACCACAAAAGCTGGACTATATACCATCAGTACATACCACAACACCTGGACTATATACCATCAGTACATACCACAACACCTGGACTATATACCATCAGTACATAGCACAACACATGGACTATATACCATCAGTACATAGCACAACACATGGACTATATACCATCAGTACAAACCACAACACATGGACTATATACCATCAGTACATACCACAACACATGGACTATATACCATCAGTACATAGCACAACACATTGACTATATACCATCAGTACATACCACAACACCTGGACTATATACCATCAGTACATACCACAACACCTGGACTATATACCATCAGTACATACCACAACACCTGGACTATATACCATCAGTACATACCACAACACCTGGACTATATACCATCAGTACATACCACAACACCTGGACTATATACCATCAGTATACACATCAGTGTTCACCACTACATACTACACACATACTATATACCATCAGACCATCAACCATCAGTACACCCATACTATATATATATATACAATCAGTATACATATACTATATACCATCAGACCATCACAACACACATATACCAAAGTGTACTAGAACACCTGTACTATATACCATCAGTGCAGACCAGTACTCTATACCACTAGTAGGGAGGCAGGAGGGTCAGAGGTCAGCTGACCTTAATTTGGGTGGTCAGCAACACCCTCCTCAGCGGCTCTGCTTGGCTACGCCTCTCCCGCAGCGGATTGGACAGTTCCTCTGAAACAGGGAGGAGTGGTATGGTAAATGGTAGCTGCATTTATACCGCGCGTTTCTAACCAGCGGCCACTCAAAGCTCTTTACAGTATGGCCTCACATTCACCCATTCACGCACACGCTCACCGCCCGCCGGCGGAGTCAGCCCCGCAGGGCGACAGCCGGCCGGTCGGGAGCAGTCAGGGGGGGGGGTGCCTCGCTCAGGGACACCTCCACACCCTGCTGGGAGGAGCAGGGGATCGAACCGGCGACCTCCCGGTCACCAGCCGACCCGCTCCGCCTCCTGAGACGCACGCCGGCCGTAACCAGACTCATGAGGTCGTACCGTCGGCCAGGGGCGTGCTGCACACCAGCTCCTCCCTGCACCTCCCCCCGCGCCTCCTCACTACGGGGGTGCTGTGGAGGGAGGGGGGGCTGCTCCTCCCGGCCTCCTGCCTCCTCCTGGGGAAGGGAGACAGACTGAGGGGCGCGCCGCAGCCCTCCGGGGAGACACACAGCCCGCTCCTGGCCTCCCACTCCTCCTCCTGCTCCTCCTGGTGGTCTCCGGGGGTCTGGGAGGGGTCCTGCCAGGGAGGGAGGTCGGGGGACTCTGGGGAGGTCAGGGGTCCTCCTCCCCCCTCCGGGGCGGGGTCCTGTGTCTGCGCGGCCACCGGGCTGGGCGAGGCCGGGCTCCGGCCCAGGAGCTTCGGCGGGCTCCTCCGGCTCCTTGGGGCCCCGGCGGGGGCCCTCTCCGAGGCATCCCCCCCCCTCGCTCCCTGCAGGCGCTGGTACTGCCACCGGGCCTCCAGCCACAGGCGGACAGAGGTCAGGCTGGGGGCCGTCCGGCACGGCATCAGCACCGTCTTGCGGTCCCCCGCGGGCTCGGGCCAGGGGCCGGGGGCCGCGGAGGGCCCCTGGGGGTGGGGTGTGGAGGAGATGCGGGTCATGGCGGAGAAGGCGGTCTTCCAGAAGGCGAGCCCCTCCTGTGAGAGCTCCCCCGTGGACTCTGGGAGGTCTCGGGCCAGGGTGGTGCCCACCTCCAGCCGACGGCCCCCCACCTCCCTGGGGACGAGGTGTAGAACACACACAGAGAAGACATACAGGCACTTCATCAGCACTGAGGGGGTATAGAACACACACACAGAGAAGACATACAGGCACTTCATCAGCACTGAGGGGGGTATAGAACACACACACAGAGAAGACATACAGGCACTTCATCAGCACTGAGGGGGGTATAGAACACACACACAGAGAAGACATACAGGCACTTCATCAGCACTGAGGGGGGTATAGAACACACACACAGAGAAGACATACAGGCACTTCATCAGCACTGAGGGGGTATAGAACACACACACAGAGAAGACATACAGGCACTTCATCAGCACTGAGGGGGGCTGGACACTTGGGTCTGTGGTCATGAGGAATGGGGAGTAGAGGAGTTATGATGTTACTGCTCATAGTGGAAGATATCAAAGGAGCGAACAGTGGCCTAAAAGGCATATAATATACTAAGCAATATATAAAACATAAAGGGTAACCTCAATATCTCGTTTTAGGTTTATTGTAATGATGCATATTCAGTTTTGGGTGACAGATCCTGGGGGGATAGCATAACTTTATAAATGTTGATACATGTTTCAGGTGCATTAGGTACCATTTGTAAAAAGTTGAAGTCAGACGGCAGAAGAGCTCAGGAGAGCAGAAGAGAGCAACATTTTGATCGGGTCTTTAAAAGCTTAATGTTAATAGTGAGTCTGGAGTAGCTCTTGAATCTCACCTACAGCACCTTTAATAGCCAAATGTTGGTCTAGAGTAGCTCTTGAATCCCAACTACTGCACCTTTAATAGCTGTATGTTAGTAGTAACCCGTCTAGAGCAGCTGTTCAATCTCACCGACCGCACCTTTAAAAGCTCAACGCTAACAGTCTAGTGAGGGTCTTACATGGTTTTCACGGGTGCGTCGGCGGGGTCGCTGCAGAAGGGTTCCTTGAAGGCGATCTCCGTCAGCTGCAGGTCCAGCAGGGAGCTGAGGATCTCGTCCCGGCTGGGGGGGGACATCAGGGGCTTGAGGACGTGGGCCCCTCCCCCGGCGCCCCGGAGCCGTCCCTGGGAGCTGACGGAGCGCGGCGAGCTACCGGGTGTGGTGGAGGTCAGGGCGTCGCCCGCCTCCGGCAGGTCCCCGGTCGGCGAGCTCTCGCTGTCCACGAAGGAGGCGGAGGTCAGGGGCCGAGGCTGGACGGGCTCCAGGGCGGACAGGAGGAACTCTTTGCGGTCGCACTGGAAGTCCTGGAAGGGGCTGAGGCCCCGGCTCTTCCCGCCAGAGGAGCCCCACTCTCTTCCGGACAGCTGATTGGATACAGTGTCCCCGTTCTCGAAGAGGTCAGGGCTCTTTCGTTCCTCCCTCTGCCAATGGGACGCCTCCTCTGGCTCCTCCCCCGAGGACGAAAGGCTCAGGTTCAGAGCGGGCACTCCCTCCAGGCTGACGTCGCTGAGGAACTTCACCGGAAGGTTCTTGTCACCGAGCACAAAATGGCTGCCGCTGTAGGGGCTGGAGAACTCGGCCTGGTCGATGGCGTTGATGTCAAAGTTGTAGTTGTGGGGAACGTCCGGAGACATGCTGTCCTCGATCAAATGGCAACTGTCCAGCCCCGGGTCGGACAGGAAGACGGGGCTGTCCTCGGACACGTCAGCCTCCTGCTTCCCAGGGAGCTCTGGCTGGCTGCCTCCCTTCGCCTTGCCGTTCCTGGGTCTCTTGCGTGTGGTGGACTGTGGGTTTTTGGACTTGGTGGAGGCAGCCCTCCTTGATCTTGGGGGCCTGTTCGTGGGGTCTGTAGGTGCTGCTGCAGCAGGACCTGTGGAGCTCTGCACACCGACCGTCTGCATAGGAAGGGCCTGGGCCCGCTGCCTCTTCTGGAGCAGCTTCTTCAGGACCTCCAGCCCGGACGGCGTCTCCGACAGCGTGGGTATCTGACCGTTCCTGGAGGCAGGGGATTGTGGGGGGTTTGCTGCTGGAGTGTGAACCTTACGGCCTTCATGTGAAGGTTCAGGTAGAGGCGTCACCTGAGGAGTCGTGCATTTCACAGGAACAGCCTCTGCCTTAACCACAGCCGCCGGGCTGGATCTCTGGAGCTCCCCTGGTGCCTCGCCCTGGTTGGCCTCCATGATGGACGTCTCGAGGTCCTCAGCCTTGGGTTCGTTGAGGAGCCTGGGGGAGCCTGGAGCCGACAGACCGTGGGAGCAGGCCTGGCTGGCTGTGCCGAGAGGCTGCTGAGAAGAAGGGACCCCCTGGGAGGAGGTCTCCGCAGGGTTCTGCTCATCGTCGGAGAAGAGAAGCTGGGAGGTTTCACAGTCTTTGGGTTTTTGACCTTTCTTTTTCTGTGCTTTTCTGGCTCTCGTGCGAGTTGTCGAACCGCTGTTGTCTGCAGTTTCTTCATCTCCTGCAGCGGCTTTTCTCCTCCTCCTCCTCAACGTTAGGCTGATCGTTGGTCTCGTTCTTTCGGTTTTGGCTTGGCTCCCTTCCCCTTCGGAGGGCTCACTAGCAGCACTGGTAACTCTTCGTTTAGCTTTCGGGGACTTCTTAGGTTTAGCACTTTGGTTACGGCATAGCGTCTGAGACCGACGTGGTTCTGCCGGTAGGTCTGGAGGAGCCCAACTGAGACAGGGGTCACTGAGGGGGTTGATCAGCTGACCTGAAGGTCCTGTATCCATCAGAGGGTCGCTAGGTGACCAGCAGCGAGGGGGGGTAGAGTCTGCCGGGCTGGCGCACCTCTCGGATAGGTAGCCGAGTTCCAGCATCACGTCGTTGTACTCTGAATCGTGGTCGTCTGCCTGCTCGGCGTAGCAGGGGTTTGGCGGGACCAGGGAAGGCCTCTGGACCCTAGCTCTGTTCACCCGTCCCCCCGGTCTGACTCCAGGCCTGACTGGAGGTCTGGGGGAGCTGCTGCCGGTTTTCTTGGCTGTGGCAGCGGCCCTGGCCTTTCGTCTGGGTTGTTTCTTGGCCTTTGGCTCGGACATGGGAAACTTGATAGCAGAGGATTCCGGTACCTTGGGCCAGAATTGTTTCAGAGGGGCTAGTTTGCTGTACTGCTCCAGTTTGTCCGAGGTCAACAAGACCACCGGTTCAGCAACGTTCACCTTTGCCATCTTCACCAGCATGTTCTTCTGTCCCTTGAACCGGTTGATGATGATGTACTTGATGATGATCGGAGGTTCCTTCTTGCGGCGTTTCTGGTTCTTGGGCTCCGGAGTGCTCACCACAGGATGCTCCTTAACGGAAACGGTGTTCTTGAGTCCAGGTGCTCCTGTTGGCTCTCCGTCCTCGCTGTCCAGGCTCTTTTTGCGTTTGGTTCTCAACGTGTACTTGCTGTTGAGCATCCCTGAGGGTTTGGTGACTGAGGAGGGAAGCACTTCCAGGGGTGAAGGCTTTATCTCCAGGGTGGACAGAGCTAGATCAGACACAATAGCAACAGTGAAGGGGTTAGGGGCGGGGGACAGCGACAGAGTTTCCTTACATTCATCTACGTGCCGTTCTTCAACAACCAGCTCCTCTTTTATGGTTGGCACTACCCCTGGCCCATCTTGGACGGGCTCTGGCAGGGTTTCTGTGAAGAGACTACCCTTGGTGTCGGTCATTTCTGTGTCTGTGCTCAATGGCAGGGTGTTGGTGAATTGGCTCCCGTTGAGGCTATTGGAGGAATGTTCCTCAGGGCTTTCCACTGCATTCACCTTGCTCCTCTGGGCTGGGGATCCAGACCTTCGCTTGCTCAGCTTCAGTCTGGACCGGCGGGGCACCGGCAGCTCCACCTCCTCGGCCTCCCCTGGTTTGGGGGTACCCGCCTTCTTCCGGGTCAGACAGTTGGAGAGGATGACACTGGGGAAGAACTTGTAGTGGGCTTCCTGCTGGGCCACCATGGTCCTCTTGTTGTCCTGGTAATCCTCGTACCTTATCTTGAGTTCCCCGACATCTCCTTCATCCTCCTCCACCGCCTCCATCTCCTCATCCTCCTCCTCCTCGTCCTCGTCCTCACCGATCTGGTGGATCCTGTCGTCTTGGCGTTCCTCCTCCCGGTGGGAGGTCCTCAGGCTGGAGCTGCTGCAGTCCTTGTGACTGATCTCCACCTCAGTCTTCCCCGAGACCTTCCTCAGCTCAGAGTAGCACAGCGAGAAGGTCCTGTGGTTCTGCAGGATGGAGAGACAGTTGTTCTCCACCTTGTTGATGCTGCTGTACTTCTTCCTGCTCTGAGTGATCTTCCTGTTCCCGAACGGGAAGCCGTCGAGATCCGCCTCCTCCAAGGCCATCGACGTGGCCTTCTCGTACGAGTAGAGGGGACGGACCTCCTCCTTCTTCTCCACACACATCGGAGACTCCTCGGAGTGGCTGCTGGTCTTACACGGGATGGGGTGCTTCACCGGAGGGATGTAGGGGATCTGTTTGTTGATCTTGAACCCTGTGGAGCACTGGTCACTGTGGTGGGGGCTGGAGCTGGATAGGAAGTCGGAGGGCTCCCTGGTGTCCTGGGGCGGCCGGGTAGAGGACGGTGTCTCCCCAGGTAACCGGTTCATCTGGGTCAGGAACTCGTCTGGAGCGCTGAGGGACGAGTGGTTCCTGCTGCCGCTGTCAGTTAGTGAAGAATCTGGAGAGCAGAAATATAGAATTGACCTTCACCGCCAATAGATAACACAAGTGATATCTAGAGAATTAAAACCAGAAACTATGCAACAACCACCGACTCACATTGGTTTACACAGGGACCAGCATGAAACAAGAAACAACATGCAGCAACCATTTTGGTCTGCAGACAGAGTTTGAGGGAAAGACGGAATGTGTCACACAGTGGCACCAGAGTGTTATTCTGGCAGAAATCCTTCATATGTAACAAACAGTTCTGTTGCTTATAGGGACAATACGACCCAGGAAGAACCGAGGGGCTGATGTCTAATTGGAGAACCGAGACGAACGCTAGTTCTGTGGTCTGATTGGACGAGCCAGAGAACCGAGGTTCTGCGGTCTGATTGGACGAGACAGGGAGAACCAAGGTTCTGTGTTCTAATTGGACGACCCGGGGAGAACCGAGGTTCTGTGCTCTGATTGGACGACCCAGCGAGAACCCAGGTTCTGCGTTCTGATTGGCCGACCGGGGGGAACCCACCACTGCTGTCATCGGCGGCTCCGTCCAGCTGGGGGATGGCCAGGCTGCTCCCTGCCCACTCCATCTCCTCCTCCGATGACTCCTGCACCTCCTCGCCCACGGCCTCGTCCTCCTCCGGTCCCGCCGGCCTGACAGAGCCGGGGCAGCGGGGGGGAGGGTCAGACTCATGTGTGTCGTCAGATGTCAGTCAAGGCCTATGATACTAATGAATTAAGATTTGAACATGAACTAGTTGTATTGTAGAAGTAGCGCCCGCGCACACACACACACACACACACACACACACACACACACACACCTCGATGACTCCTCGGCCCTGTCCCATCTCTGTGACATCATCACACTCAGCTCCGCCTCTTCCTGCTGCAGCTCAGGCTCCGCCTCCTCCTCGTCGCTATTGTAGTGACGGGGGGGCGACGCCCGGAAACCATCGTCCTGAAGGCCGGCCAGGAGGTCCACCATGGACCGGTCCGGGTCCACGTCCTGGTCTGGACCCGAGAAATAACATTATTAATAACATTTAGAATCACTTACATTTACATTTACATTTAGGGCATTTAGCAGACGCTTTTATCCAAAGCGACTTACAATAACTTGTCTCTGTATTCACTGTCCAACCCCTCCCTGCTCCTTAATGACCTGTCTCTGTACTGTCTAACCCCTACCTGCTCCTTAATGACCTGTCTCTGTACTGTCTAACCCCTACCTGCTCCTTAATGACCTGTCTCTGTACTGTCTAACCCCTACCTGCTCCTTAATGACCTGTCTCTGTACTGTCTAACCCCTACCTGCTCTTTAATGACCTGTCTCTGTACTGTCTAACCCCTGCCTGCTCCTTAATGACCTGTCTCTGTACTGTCTAACCCCTACCTGCTCCTTAATGACCTGTCTCTGTACTGTCTAACTCCTACCTGCTCCTTAATGACCTGTCTCTGTACTGTCTAACCCCTACCTGCTCCTTAATGACCTGTCTCTGTACTGTCTAACCCCTACCTGCTCCTTAATGACCTGTCTCTGTACTGTCTAACCCCTGCCTGCTCCTTAATGACCTGTCTCTGTACTGTCTAACCCCTCCCTGCTCCTTAATGACCTGTCTCTGTACTGTCTAACCCCTACCTGCTCATTAATGACCTGTCTCTGTACTGTCTAACCCCTGCCTGCTCCTTAATGACCTGTCTCTGTACTGTCTAACCCCTCCCTGCTCCTTAATGACCTGTCTCTGTACTGTCTAACCCCTACCTGCTCCTTAATGACCTGTCTCTGTACTGTCTAACTCCTGACTGTTCCTTAATTGTCTGTGTACTATACCCCTACCTGCTGCTTGTCTAACAGTGTGATTAGTAGGGCTGGGTATCGTGGCCAATTTCCTAAATCGATTCGATTTTGATTCATAAGATTCTGAATCGATTAATTACGATTCAATTCGATTCAATCTGCTCTTAAATAATGAAAATGACTCAACTGTGTTACAAAATACAAATGTACTTGATTTTTTCTCTTCATCCTAAACAACAGGTTTTAAGTGCAAACTTGTAAATTTGACAGTTTAAACTTGAGCTGTAAACAAAAACTGTCTCAAAGTCCCAAAAGTGCAATTTTGTAATAAGAAAGGAATAGCAAGTGAAAGTGTGCTTGAACTACAACCTTCGATCACTGCAAATTGCATTAAGGCATTGTTTATTAAAGTGCAAAAATAATAATAATGGTAATACAACTAAAAAATAGATCTCATGGCCTATGAGTCGATATTGCAAAGTTTTAATGAAATCGATCCAAAATCGATGAACTCGATTTTTTTACCCAGCCCTAGTGATTAGTGATAGCTAGGTGGTAGTCACCCAGCGTGGGGGAGTGGCTGGATGCTTGGGAGGGAGGAGGGAAGATCTGACTGGACTCCAGGACACTCAAGATGGCTTCCTCATCCACCAGCGCCTCCTCTGGGGACAGACTGCTGCTAGGACCCACGGCTGAGACAAACACAGAGGGAGAGAGAGACAGAGGCAGAGAGACAAAGACAGAGAGAGAGAGAGAGAGGGAGAGGGAGAGAGAAAGAGAAACACACACACACACAGAGGGAGAGAAAGACAGAGAGAGAGAGAGAGAGAGAAACACACACACAGAGGGAGAGAGGGAGAGAGAGAGACAGACAGGGAAACAGAGACAGAGAGAAAGACAGACAGAGAGAGAGAAACTCAAACACAGAGGGTGAGAGAGAGAGAGAGAGAAACACAAACACAGAGGGAGAGAGAGAGAGAGAGAGAGAGAAACACAAACACAGAGGGAGAGAGAGAGAAACAGCGAGACAGAGACAGAGAGACAGACAGGGAATCAGAGACAGAGAGAAAGACAGACAGAGAGAGAGACCGAGAGAAACATGGACAGAGGCAGAGACAGAGAGTTAACAATAGTTAGGCTTGTGACCATAGTAGGAGAAACGTTTGTCCAAAAGGGGAGGGGCTTATGGTCCTAACAGGAGGGGCTCAGGAGGGGAGGGGCTTACCTTGCTGGGAGCGAGGGTGGCGCTCCAACCGGTTGGCCGGTGTGCTGGGAGGAGGGGTGTGGCTGACAGGGTGAAGGGTCAGCTCCGCCTCCTGGTCTCCCTCCGTCTGGGTCCTGGAGGACACACAGGAAGTGACATCACTTGGAGCACTCTGCTTCCTGTCCACACAGGAAGTGACATCACTTAGAGGGTAATGAACAGCCCGGCGGGGCCCTAATTCATTTAGTAAGACATTAATTAAGACTGCTAACGACCTCAGAGGAGCCGGGAGACCCAGTTAATCCCCCCCCGTCCTGAGCTGCAGAACTCACAGGTCCAGGTTGTTCTCCTTCAGGATCTCTCTGAACCTCCTCAGGA
The DNA here is from genome assembly GCF_949987615.1 of Pollachius pollachius. Lineage (NCBI taxonomy): Eukaryota > Metazoa > Chordata > Actinopteri > Gadiformes > Gadidae > Pollachius > Pollachius pollachius. The sequence goes on from NC_136949.1 coordinate 472,504, forward strand.
ACAGCTCCTCACTCTCCGACAGGGCCACGCTGGGGCGAGCTACACACACACACACACACACACAAACACACACACACGGTTAGGAATACCCCTTTAATCCAGCCACAGCCCCCCATTTGTCAAAATATAAATGCAGAACCATTAAAAAAACATTAAATCAGAAAAATATATATATATTTAAATTTAAAAACCTAGATTATTTCTAAAATTAATTTAGTTTTTTAAATGTAAATTATTATTTATTTTAAATACAAATTATTTGTTATTTAAAATTTTCGATTATTTTTTTTACATTTAAAATAATCGTACAAATTTAAATTAATTGTATTTTTTTTTTTAATCAAAATTAAAGAAAAATGTAAAAATAGTGGGGCTGCTAACCCAGTCCCACAGAAGGGGACCCCTCTGTCAGGCTTGGCAGCCCAGCCTCCCAGAGAGGCCCGGCCCGGGTCTGTCCGGGACTCGGGGTCTCACCTTGAGACTGGGGCATGTGGATCTGAGAGGGCCGGTTGTTCTCTCTCCTCCTCTGCTTCTCATCCTCCCAGATGGCCTGGAGGCCGGGGTTCTTACCGATCTGAGCTGCACAACAGAGACACATTGAGGACCAACCCTGGATCCGGTCTAGCCTGGACTAGAAGGACCCATCTGATCAGGATCTGGACCCGGTCTAGCCTGGACTAGAAGGACCCATCTGATCAGGACCTGGTCTAACCAGGACCAGAAGGACCCATCTGATCAGGACCTGGTTCTGGTGTAGCCTGGACCAGAAGGACCCATCTGATCAGGACCTGGTTCTGGTCTAACCTGGACTAGAAGGACCCATCTGATCAGGACCTGGACCTGGTCTAGCCTGGACTAGAAGGACCCATCTGATCAGGACCTGGTCTAACCAGGACTAGAAGGACCCATCTGATCAGGACCTGGACCTGATCTAGCCTGGACTAGAAGGACCCATCTGATCAGGACCTGGTCTAACCTGGACTAGAAGGACCCATCTGATCAGGACCTGGTTCTGGTCTAACCTGGGTTCGACCAAAATATGTAATGTTTTAATGAATCAGAATCCTGACGTGTTGCTTGTGTCTTACTCTCGATCTCCAGCCGGTTGAGGATGTCCGTTGCCACGGCGTCAGCCTCCAGCTCACAGGTGCTCTGGCGCTGCACACCTTCCAGGACCAGAGAGCTGAGGAGGGTCACCAGGTCAGAGGTCAGGGGTCAGGGGAGGACCAGGGAGCAAAGGACATAGTGAGCTGGGGTGTGAGACGGTGAGTCGGAGTGTGAAATAGTGAGCTACAGTGAGCTTTAGTGTGCCATAGTGAGCTACAGTGAGCTTTAGTGTGCCATAGTGAGCTACAGTGAGCTTTAGTGTGCCATAGTGAGCTACAGTGAGCTTTAGGGTGCCATAGTGAGCTACAGTGAGCTTTAGTGTGCCATAGTGAGCTACAGTGTACTTTAGTGTGCCATAGTGAGCTACAGTGTACTTTAGTGTACCATAGTGAGCTACAGTGTACTTTAGTGTGCCATAGTGAGCTACAGTGTACTTTAGTGTGCCATAGTGAGCTACAGTGTACTTTAGTGTGCCATAGTGAGCTAGAGTGTGAGGTTAAGTTAGAGAGGTGAGGCAGCAGGGACCCACCAGGGGATGTTGTCCGGCTCCCAGCGCTGAAACAAGGTCCCCAGCATGCTGTTGTTTAGTTTAGAAGCACAGGGACTCCTCCAGGGGCTGCAGCCAGGGGCCCCACTGGAGCCAGGGGCCTCCACGCTGGGGCCAGGGGCCAGGCTGGGGGCCACAGAGCCTGGTGTGTCGTCCTCTGGAGAGACAGATTATAACGGTGATGAGTGATGGAGGTGTTTAACAGGGAGGGCAGGTAGACAAAGACACGGACAGACAGACAAAAGAGTGCAGCCTTCACTGTTTCACCAACAGAATCAACCCTTCCACGAAGCTGACCTCCGAGAACGGTGTCATATCTTACCCAACATCTTTATTTGACCACCATATTATAAAGATGATGATTTATCCAACAAAATAATACTGCCAAAGTTTGTATTCCATATTCTATCTCCCTTTGGAACCTTTCATTAAAAGTTCCTCTCTGTCTCTCTCTCTCTCACCTTCACAGCTAATACAGTCTCTCCATTCTATTAGGGCTTTAGACAGACAGACAGACAGACAGACAGACAGACAGACAGACAGACAGACAGACAGACAGACAGACAGACAGACAGACAGACAGACAGACAGACAGACAGACAGACAGACAGACAGACAGACAGACAGACAGACAGACAGACAGACAGACAGACAGACAGACAGACAGACAGACAGACAGACAGACAGACAGACAGACAGACAGACAGACAGACAGACAGACAGACAGACAGACAGACAGACAGACAGACAGACAGACAGACAGACAGACAGACAGACAGACAGACAGACAGACAGACAGACAGACAGACAGACAGACAGACAGACAGACAGACAGACCCCCTGACCTCTGAGGGGCTGCGTGCGGAACTTGAGCGCTGCGAGGTGCAGCAGGTTCATGCCGTACAGGTTGTAGTCGATGAAGACCTGCAGCATGAAGGGGATGTGGCCCTCGTGGGGCTGGTACACCTTGTTCATCACCGCCCCGCTACACAGCAGCTCACACAACCTGCACACACAGGAACACCCACCGCGTTCAGAACACACACACACACACAGCAGCTCACGCACCTTGGACACACAAGAAAAACATCTTGTTCATCACACACACACACACCTTGTTCATCACCACCCCGCTACACAACAGCTCACACATCCTGCACACAGGAACACACACCTTGTTCAACACACACCTTGTTCATAACACACACACACCAACAGACACCGTGTTCATAACACACACACACACACACACACACACACACACACACACACACACAAACACGTGTTCATAACACACACACATACCTTGTTCATTCCTACACACACACACATAAAATAACACACATATACATACCTTGTTCCACACACACAAGAGTACACACTTTGTTCATAACAAACACACACACACAGTCAGCACTACCTTTTCACCATCTGAGGGTTGTACAGGAAGACCTTCATGTACTGCTTCTCGTTGGCATGGTAACCATAGAATGGCCTGGGGGGAGAAAGAGAGAGAGAGAGGGGTTTACTAAATCTCCTTAGCGACAGGAATAGATCTCAAATAAATCAACAGAGACATTAGTGACATCTAATCGGAATCTACCTAGCGACAGGTGTGACCTAAATACAGGAGTTACGTCTAAACTAAATCAAGCTGGCAACCAGTGCTACAACTAAACTAAATCTAACTAGCTAGAGGTGTAACCTAGCAACATGTGTTACATCCAAACTAAATGTGCCTAGCGAGAGGTGTAACCTAGCAACAGGTGCCACATCTAAACAACATCTAACTGGCGAGCAGGTTTTACTTACATGCCCGACACCAGCGTCACCTTGAAGACGTGCTGGGCGCTGGAGGCGGGGTTGCCCATGGCGATGTTGAGGGCGCGGTCGATGCTGAAGGCCACCTGCCGCAGGTGGCGCTCAGGGGAGGGGCCGTAGCCGTCGTAGGGGACGTAGACGTAGGGGAACGCGCCGTGCACGTGGAGACACGTCTTCTGGCCTGGCACAGGAAGCAGAGCATCACAACCCAGTATGAGGCAGACACACACACACACACACAGACACACACACACACACACACACACAGCTTGTTCACTTGTTCTGCAGTTGCTAGGCAACAGTGCTGGTAAATCAGCAGCTGTACCCAGACAGCGGGGAACTGTCTGGTCCTTCTTGTTGGGATGAGTGGGTTAGGGTTAGGGTTAGGGTTAGACCTCTATACTGATAGGTGGAGGGATGAGTAGGTTAGGGATGAGGGTTAGACCTCTATAATGATAGGTGGAGGGATGAATGGGTTAGGGATGAGGGTTAGACCTCTATAATGATAGGTGGAGGGATGAGTGTTGCCATCCTCCACCTCACCAGCGTTGCTAGCATTTCAAATCAACACACCCCCAAACACAAAGACAACACGACACCGTCACAAAACACAGACACAACACAAGGACCACCCTACACCCTAACACCACAATCCTACACCATCACAACACAAAGAAAGCATCCCTCAATCAAACACAAACACCATCAAAGCACAACACCGTCTACACCATCATTACAACAAACAAGAACGGCAATCTACAATCAAACAGCATCAAAACACACCGTCCTCATTACACCACACCATCTACACCGTCAAGACACACCACACCATCAAGACACACCACACCATCTACACCGTCAAGACACACCACACCATCTACACCGTCAAGACACACCACACCATCTACACCGTCAAGACACACCACACCATCTACACCGTCAAGACACACCACACCA
>NC_136949.1:479435-524435 GCF_949987615.1 Pollachius pollachius
TATCCAATGTGGACATGAGTGAATGAAAAAACATATTTACCATCATAATAATTTCTAAAATTCATAATAATGATGATAAATACCTGCAGGTGTTGCCCCGAAGACGCGGACCACCGGGACCTTCTTGACGTCGCTGGCCCTGAACTCCGAGTAGCAGACGTCCACGTCCCGGACCGGGCTGGACAGGTAGTAGTCCGCACTCACGATCCGAAGGGAGAACATGACGGAACCAGGAGGAACCCGGGAGGAGCAGCTTTAGAACCAGGAAGAACCCGGGAGGAGCAGCTTTAGAACCAGAAGCGGACCGAGATGAGCAGCTTCAGAACCAGGAGCAGCTTTAAAACCAGGTGAAGACCCGGAGGAGCAGCTTTAGAACCAGGAGCAGACCCGGAGGAGCAGCTTTAGAACCAGGAGGAACCCGGGAGGAGCAGCTTTAGAACCAGGAGCAGACCGAGAGGAAGAGCATTAGAACCAGGAGCAGACCCGGAGGTGCAGGCGGGCGGTGGTCCCCTGGTCCTGGCTGTAGAGGCAACACAGACCCGCTGGGCTGTCCTCCATCAGCGGCTCCGTAGCGAGGGTTTCCAGTTGTTGACTCAACTAAAGCTCAATAAACATTGCGGTTCTAACGTAAAATTATGATACTTAAGTATAACAGTGCACTGTATTAGTCAGTATCGACGGTATAATAATACACCGTATGGCTGTGGTTCAGTCTCAAGCCTTCAGGGCTAGGTGAGCTCCAGGTTCGCGTCTGCAGACCGACAAACGACACAACTCAGAACCGCACGCAACTCCTGAAACCGTCCGCATGTCTCCACCAGCGAACCGCAGCAGCACGGCCACAGACTAGCTGCTAAGCTAACCAGCGGCTAGCTGCTAAGCTAACACCGCAACGGGGACTGGGTGCGGGACGCGGCTAGCTGGCCATCCAGCCGGAGCGCTTGTTGGCTGGCTAGCCGGGGAGCTAGCTGGCTGGCTAGCCGGGGTGCTGTGTCTCTTGTTGACAACATCAACACACCGCTACAGTCGGCGCTTTTCCATCACATTCGGGCGACATGAGAGCTGTCACGTCTACGTCTCGTCACCGCAGGATGTAGAGCAATACCACGCAAGTTTATCCGTACAGTTAATAATCGAGAATTAATAATCCATACAATGAAATGTCCAAATCTTTGCTGTGGTTCCTCCCTGTTCGGTCTGGACGTATCTTCTGCTCGCTTGTCGGGTTTCTTCGTTGCTCCTCGGCTCTCTCCGTTATTCCTCGTTTCTCTCCGTCATTCACAGCGAAGCAACCCCTACTCCCAGAGTTTCAAAGTAAAGGCTGCTCAGCGCCGGGGATGCTCCCGGTATCTCCTTGTTGTCCATATTCACGAGGGACTACAACCCTCCCGTATAATCCTGGTTTAATTGGACACTATTAGTGGAATACTAATAGTTCAATATAAAATAGGATTATGGCGTGATTTATTCACTGTAGAAGCCATGCAGGATAAAGAACTTCAGTAGCGCCGTATTGAAAAAGCAGTTCCTCAAAAGAAGGCGTTTTAAATACATTTATTCAACCTCGATTCAGTCCTTACTATGCAATACCTGGTGCTCCTTTGAAAGAAGGGTCGCTGCTCTGGTGTTTTTATTTAAATGTGTTTAAATGTGTCCTGTCTGGATGAGACGTGTTGCGTTGTGGATGGTAGGAGAAGAGCAACTTAATGACAACACGGAGCCAGCTAGGACACACTGCCACCTGGTGAGACGTTTATTACTGCACACACACGAAGTTTACTAAACACAGAAGAGTATTTACAGAAATCAATCACTCTACAACCAGCTTATGAGAACAGGTGAGGGTGAGGTCAGGGGTGTGGTCAGGGGTGCGCTGCTTTACACGGGGAATGGGTTAGCCTAGCGATTGTAATACTTGCACTTGGTTCTGTGAACGTCTTTACTGTACCGACAGCGATATATTGTTTCACTTCTTATGACAAATGTACTTATTGTAACAAATGCACTTATTGTAAGTCGCTTTGGATAAAAGCGTCCGCTAAATGCCCTAAATGTAAATGTAAATGTAAATGTAAATGTCAGGGAGGTGGGGTCAGGGGGTGTGGTCAGCGGCAGGAGGTAATGGGAGGTGTGGTCAGGGAGCTGGGGTCAGAGGTCAGAGAGGTCTGACAGTGAGGGTGAGGTCCCGGGCCAGGGTGGGGGTGACGTAGCGCTCCTCCCGGAGGAGGCGCAGCAGGAGGTCCTGTGTGTCCTGAGGCCATCGGTAGACCCGGGTGTTCAGCAGCCAGCTGGGAACATGCTTATTCTGCAACACAGCACCGTCCCCACGGCAACAACACCGTCCCCACGGCAACAACACGTTCACCATAGCAACTTGACTCTCACCATAGCAATGTCACTGTCACCACGGCAACAACACCGTCACCATAGCAACATCACTGTCACCCATAGCAACAACACTGCCAACACAGCAAGGTCACTGTCACCATAGCAACAAAACGTTCCCCATAGCAACATCACTGCCACCGTAGCAGCACAACTTTCACCATAGCAACAACACTGTCATCATAGCAACAACACTGTCATCATAGCAACCTCTTTTCACCATGGTAACAACACTGCCACTATGCTTGTCCCTCACCTTGATGGCGGTGGGGAAGAGGACCGGGACCAGTCTGAAGTTCAGCGAGCCTTGTCTGATGTACTCATTCTGGATCTGAGGCAGGAAGAGAGGGTCAGCACTGCACTGTCTGCTGAGCCCCCTCCCCCTGGCCCTCAGGGGGAGGGGGCTCGGGGGGCTCACCTGGCTGTGGATGTACTTGGTGTGCAGGCCGTGCTCGTCGTCCCCCTCCCCCTCCACGTCCTCCTTGTATTTGGGGCTGATGACCACGATGATCAACACCGATTTCTGGAACAAAACAGACGTCAGTTCAAACCTCAACCCACTAAACTGACCCTAACCTAACCCTGACCCTGACCCTAACCTAACCCTGAATCTAACCCTGACCCTAACCTAACCCTGACCCTAACCTAACCCTGAATCTAACCCTGACCCTAACCTAACCCGTACCTTACACTGACCTAACCCTGACCCTAACCCAACGGTGACCCTAACCCAGCTCTGAACCTAACCCTAACCCTGACCCTAACCTAACCCTGACCATAGCCTAACTGTGACCCTAACCCAGCTCTGACCCTAACCCTAACCCTGACCCTAGCCTAACTGTGACCCTAACCCAACTCTGACCCTAACCCGATCCCAGTAGCGTATAGCTCACATTGTTCAGGTAGCTGTCCATCCACCTGGTGATGTCCATCCTTCTGACCGGATTATCAAAGATATCAATCTGGAGACAACACAAAACACAGTTAGATAAGTTAAGGGTAAGGGTCAGAGGTTGAGAGTTAGTTAGGGGTCAGAGGTTGAGGCTTTGGAGGGACATACCGCAGGTTTGAAACCCTGGTCAGAGAGGAACTTGCTGAAGGGAATCATCTCCCTGGCGGTGTCTATCGAGTAGGTTATGAAGACGTTCCCTGTCACACACACACACACAAATTACTTAACACATTCAAACACAAACAAACACACACACACAGGCATACACCTTACAGAACACACACACACACAAAGACACGTGTTTCTTACACGCACACAAGTTAATTACAAACACACACACACAAGTCAGTTACAAACACACATACACACACGTTAGTTAGTTACAAACACACACACTTAACAGAACACAAAAGCACACATTATAGAAAAACGACATGCTCACGTCACTCTTTCTGTGTGTGTGTGTGTGTGTGTGTGTGTGTGTGTGTGTGTGTGTGTGTGTGTGTGTGTGTGTGTGTGTGTGTGTGTGTCTTACTGCACTCCTCCGGCAGGCTGATGGTCCGTCTGATCTCCTGGGTCCGGTCCCCTTGCGGCAGCCCCGCGGGGTATGACGTCATGACGCTGACCTCCCCCATCCCACCACCAGGGGGCGCCATCCGTCTGGCGGGGCCGTCGACCGGAGGGGGCCTGCCCAGGGGGCATCAGAACAGACGTGAGCCGCTAAAATAAAACAGCCGTAGCCACAGTGGAATTACTCCAGGACTGGGACTGTACCAACTTTACTGGGGTGAGTTGGGTGTACCAGTGCTGAGGGTGTTGGTGGTCATCGACGTGGTTATTATGGGCTGGCTTCTGGCATGTGCACCCCCCGTTCAGTGGAGCACCAACTGCCGTTCCTGCGGAGGAAGATGGTTCAGTCAGATTTTCAGTTATAATAGTTCAAGTCTTCCATCTATATTTTCTGTAAGTACTGCTCAGAATTTTTTTATAACAGTTCAAGTCATCCCTTTATTTTCTGGAGCTAATATAATCTTGGAGGTAAGGGGGTGAACTCCACCGTGGCGGGGGAGGAAGGGGTCCGAGACCAGGGGGAGGGGAGGGTCCAGGCTCTCCTCCACAGAGCTCTCCTGGGGCCACAGTCTGGAGGGACCTCCATGCTGGTCCTCCCAGCTCTGGGGACCCCGTACCCTGTGGTGAAGCTGGGACCCCTGGGGGCGGGGCAGCGGGCCCCCGGGGAGGCGGGGCCTGGCCATGGAGGCGTCGTCATCATTACACCGCTGACAGGAGGGCGGCCAGGCGGCCTCAAGCCCTGACGTCATCGACATCGACTCGTCGTTCTCCACTGGAATGCTCCAGTGAGGGCAGAATCCTGCTCAGGACAGCTCCGTTAGAATCACCTCTCCTCACATGAGACAACAGCAAACCCTAAGCCCTTAGCTGTTGCCCTAACTAAGTCTCTACAAGCCCTACCCCTATACTAGCCCTAAGCCTCTATTAGCCCTACCCCTCTTCTAGCCCTAATCCTCTACTAGCCCTAAGCCTCTATTAGCCCTACCCCTCTACTAGCCCTAAGCCTCTTCTAGCCCTAACCCCTAACCCTAAGCCTCTACTAGCCCTAACCCTCTACTAGCCCTAAGCCTCTACTAGCCCTAACCCTCTACTAGCCCTAAGCCTCTACTAGCCCTAAGCCTCTACAAGCCCTAAGCCTCTACTAGCACTAAGCCTGCCCTATCCGCTAGCCTCATCCCTCTACTAGCCCTAACCCTCTGCTAGCCCCAAGCCTCTTCTAGCCCTAACCCTAGCCCTAAGCCTCTACTAGCCCTAAGCCTCTACTAGCCCTAACCCTCTACTAGCCCTAACCCTCTACTAGCCCTAAGCCTCTACTAGCCCTAAGCCTCTACTAGCCCTAACCCTCTACTAGCCCTAAGCCTCTACTAGCCCTAGAGGGAACAAATAGCAGTGATAGAGACCATTGGCATGAAGAGGTTTTGAAACCTTGAGTGTCAACAAGTTTGAAGACGGTTTACCTTTGAAAGGCTCCATTGGCTGGCAGTACGTGACGTTTTGGCTGAGCACCAGAAAACGAAAACACAGTAAAGTTAATCATTAACAGGGAAAACACTTGAAACCCTCCATAGCATGTCAACAAACACTTTAAACCCTCTATAGTATGTCTACAAGGCTCGTCCAATCCTCTAAGAATTTACTTTAAAAACATAACATGTTAGGAACAGAGCCACGAACCCCTTCTAGACAAACACTTACTTCTAGAAGTATCTGGATCTCCTCCTATCAACACACACCCCGCTGATCAGGACGCAGATTAAACTACCGGACAGAACCCGCCCTCCGACCCATTCAGTCAAGCCTTCTTCTGGACCATAATGAAGAGATCTGTGTCACGTTTTGCAGCTCACTTACGGTTGGCTAGCCCAACCTGTTCTGCTCTACCGGGAAGGACACTCCCAAAGCTTCCGTCTGGAGGAAAGGTGTTATGCAAACCAGGTGGGGTGGGGTGTCCCAGTCAGCCAATCAGCTTTCAGTTTATTTTTTTGCAGTTTTTCTTTGCCAGTGATGTCACAGAATCATAACAGTAGTAAGCTATATAAGGCAATAAGCATATACAGAACTATTTAAATTAAAATACTGAATGAACTAATAATAACTAAGGATCAAATAATACAAATAATGCAAATGACAATCAAAAGAAAGATGTAAATGGTTAGAAATGTTAGACTAGTATTCCACATTAAGATGTGTTGAGGCGTTTATGAAGATTAAAAATAGCACTCATGCTGGTCCTGGTTAAATCCTGGTTCTGATTAAGTTCTGGTTTAATTCTAGTTTAGTCCTGGTTCTGTTGTAGTCCTGGTCCTGGTTTAGTTGTAGCCAAGTCCTGGTTCTGGTTAAATCCAGGTTCTGGGTTAGTAGTAGTTTAGTCCTGAATCTGTTGGGCAAGGGTTAATCCTGGTTTTTGTAGGGGTTAGTGTCCGCCTGGTTCTTGTAGGGGTTAGTGTCCGCCTGGTTCTTGTAGGGGTTAGTGTCTGCCTGGTTCTTGTAGGGGTTAGTGTCCGCCTGGTTCTTGTAGGGGTTAGTGTCCGCCTGGTTCTTGTAGGGGTTAGTGTCTGCCTGGTTCTTGTACGGGTTAGTGTCTGCCTGGTTCCTGTACGGGTTAGTGTCCGCCTGGTTCTTGTAGGGGTTAGTGTCCGCCTGGTTCTTGTAGGGGTTTGTGTCCGCCTGGTTCTTGTAGGGGTTAGTGTCCGCCTGGTTCTTGTAGGGGTTAGTGTCTGCCTGGTTCTTGTACGGGTTAGTGTCTGCCTGGTTCTTGTAGGGGTTTGTGTCCGCCTGGTTCTTGTAGGGGTTTGTGTCCGCCTGGTTCTTGTAGGGGTTAGTGTCCGCCTGGTTCTTGTAGGGGTTAGTGTCCGCCTGGTTCTTGTAGGGGTTAGTGTCCGCCTGGTTCTTGTAGGGGTTAGTGTCCGCCTGGTTCTTGTAGGGGTTAGTGTCCGCCTGGTTCTTGTAGGGGTTAGTGTCTGCCTGGTTCTTGTACGGGTTAGTGTCTGCCTGGTTCTTGTAGGGGTTAGTGTCTGCCTGGTTCTTGTAGGGGTTAGTGTCTGCCTGGTTCTTGTAGGGGTTTGTGTCCGCCTGGTTCTTGTAGGGGTTACGGGTTAGTGTCTGCCTGGTACGGGTTAGTGTCTGCCTGGTTCTTGTAGGGGTTTGTGTCCGCCTGGTTCTTGTAGGGGTTTGTGTCCGCCTGGTTCTTGTAGGGGTTAGTGTCCGCCTGGTTCTTGTAGGGGTTAGTGTCTGCCTGGTTCTTGTAGGGGTTTGTGTCCGCCTGGTTCTTGTAGGGGTTTGTGTCCGCCTGGTTCTTGTAGGGGTTAGTGTCTGCCTGGTTCCTGTACGGGTTAGTGTCCGCCTGGTTCTTGTAGGGGTTAGTGTCCGCCTGGTTCTTGTAGGGGTTAGTGTCCGCCTGGTTCTTGTAGGGGTTAGTGTCCGCCTGGTTCTTGTAGGGGTTAGTGTCTGCCTGGTTCTTGTACGGGTTAGTGTCTGCCTGGTTCTTGTAGGGGTTAGTGTCTGCCTGGTTCTTGTAGGGGTTAGTGTCCGCCTGGTTCTTGTAGGGGTTAGTGTCCGCCTGGTTCTTGTACGGGTTAGTGTCCGCCTGGTTCTTGTAGGGGTTAGTGTCTGCCTGGTTCTTGTAGGGGTTAGTGTCTGCCTGGTTCTTGTAGGGGTTAGTGTCCGCCTGGTTCTTGTAGGGGTTAGTGTCCGCCTGGTTCTTGTAGGGGTTAGTGTCTGCCTGGTTCTTGTAGGGGTTAGTGTCCGCCTGGTTCTTGTACGGGTTAGTGTCCGCCTGGTTCTTGTAGGGGTTAGTGTCTGCCTGGTTCTTGTAGGGGTTAGTGTCTGCCTGGTTCTTGTAGGGGTTAGTGTCCGCCTGGTTCTTGTAGGGGTTAGTGTCCGCCTGGTTCTTGTAGGGGTTAGTGTCTGCCTGGTTCTTGTAGGGGTTAGTGTCCGCCTGGTTCTTGTAGGGGTTAGTGTCCGCCTGGTTCTTGTAGGGGTTAGTGTCCGCCTGGTGCTTGTAGGGGTTAGTGGCCGCCTGGTTCTTGTACGGGTTAGTGTCCGCCTGGTTCTTGTAGGGGTTAGTGTCCGCCTGGTTCTTGTAGGGGTTAGTGTCCGCCTGGTTCTTGTAGGGGTTAGTGTCCGCCTGGTTCTTGTAGGGGTTAGTGTCCGCCTGGTTCTTGTAGGGGTTAGTGTCCGCCTGGTTCTTGTAGGGGTTAGTGGCCGCCTGGTTCTTGTACGGGTTAGGGTTAATCCTGCTTGTGCTGGAGGTTGGTGAGCACCACGACCCAGGGGCCTCCCAGGGGCTGGTTCCTGGGCTGGGGGAGGGTGTAGACCCTCCCCCAGCCCAGGGTGGTGTTGGTCAGCCCAGAGCTGTGCTCCCCCGGAGGCCGCCGGCACCTCAGCAGCTTCAGCAGCTCCAGGCGGAAGCGGCAGCTGACCATGCAGTAGAGCAGGAAGTTGGTGGTGGAGTTGAGGTTCTGCAGCATGTTGGCCAGGTCGCCCGCCACGTTGATGGGCAGGCCGTAGTCGTTGCGGTCGAAGGCGGGGCTGTTGTACACGGTGCGCAGGATGCAGTAGGTGACGAAGCGCGGCAGGCTCAGCGCCACGAAGGCCACCGACACCGTGCCGAGCAGCAGGATGGAGCGGCGGACCAGGCTGCGGGCGGTCCGGCCGCTCATCACCCGCTGCTCCTCGCGGCTGAAGAGCCGGCTGGCGCGGCTCAGGTGGTACCCGATCAGGTAGTTGAAGATGATGAGGAGGACGACGGGGACACCCACGGAGAGGACGCTGGTGACCCACACCAGCGCCGTGGAGTACGCCTCGTCACGGTAGCGGCACCGTGGCAGCGTGACGTTGGCCCCGTCCACCGTGAAGTTGACGGGCGTTGGGGCGTTGATCCAGGCCATGGGCACGGACGCCAGGTGGGACAGCATCACCACGGCAACGCAGGTGATCCTGGGGACGCGGGGGTGGGGGCGCACGGCGGCGGTGCTGCTGAGCACCACGTAGCGCTCGATGGTGAACACCACCACCACCCAGGAGGAGCTGTAGAGGGCGCCGTGCTGCAGGAAGGTCAGCACCTCGCACCAGGGCGAGGAGTGCCAGAAGGGCTGCAGCAGCCAGAAGTGGAGGGTGAGGTCCAGCAGGATGACCCACACCAGGTAGAGAGAGTCCACCACCGCCAGGCAGCTGAGGTACACCACGGCCGAGTCCGACATGCCACACCTCCGCACGAAGATCAGGTAGAAGGTGACCAGGTTGGCTAGGGTTAGAGAGTCAGGGGTTAGAGGGTCAGGGGTTAGAGGGTCAGGGGTTAGAGGGTTAGAGGTAAGAGGGTTAGAGGGTTAGAGGGTTAGGGGGTTAGGGGTTAGAGGGTCAGGGGTTAGAGGGTCAGGGGTTAGAGGGTTAGGGGGTCAGGGGTTAGAGGGTTAGAGGGTTAGGGGTTAGAGGGTTAGAGGGTTAGGGGGTTAGGGGTTAGAGGGTCAGGGGTTAGAGGGTCAGGGGTTAGAGGGTTAGGGGGTCAGGGGTTAGAGGGTCAGGGGTTAGAGGGTTAGGGGGTCAGGAGTTAGAGGGTTAGGGGTTAGGGGGTTAGGGGGTTAGAGGGTTAGAGGGTTAGGGGGTTAGGGGGTTAGAGGGTTAGGGGGTTAGAGGGTTAGGGGGTTAGAGGGTTAGAGGGTTAGGGGGTTAGAGGGTTAGAGGGTTAGAGGGTTAGAGGGTTAGGGGGTTAGGGGTTAGAGGGTTAGAGGGTTAGAGGGTTAGAGGGTTAGGGGGTTAGAGGGTTAGAGGGTTAGGGGGTTAGGGGGTTAGAGGGTTAGGGGGTTAGAGGGTTAGGGGTTAGAGGGTTAGAGGGTTAGAGGGTTAGGGGGTCAGGGGTTAGAGGGTTAGAGGGTTAGAGGGTCAGGGTTAGAGGGTTAGAGGGTTAGGGGGTCAGGGGTTAGAGGGTCAGGGTTAGAGGGTTAGAGGGTTAGAGGGTTAGGGTTAGAGGGTTAGAGGGTTAGAGGGTTAGGGGTTAGAGGGTTAGAGGGTTAGGGGGTCAGGGGTTAGAGGGTCAGGGGTTAGAGGGTTAGAGGGTTAGAGGGTTAGAGGGTCAGGGGTTAGAGGGTCAGGGGTTAGAGGGTTAGAGGGTTAGGGGGTTAGGGGGTTAGAGGGTTAGAGGGTTAGAGGGTTAGGGGTTAGAGGGTTAGGTTAGGGGGCTAGGGGGTTGGAGGTTAGAGGGTTAAGGGGTCAGGGTTAGAGGTTGAGGTGGTCAGGGTTAAAGGGTTAGGGGGTCAGGGTTAGAGTTCAAGGGTTAGAAGGTTAGAGGTTAAGGGAAGAGAAGAGGGTTAAGGGTTAGAGGGGTCAGTTAAGAGGGTTAGAGTACAGAGAGGGGGAAGGAGTAGTTTTGATATTGTAGCCCCAGCACAAACAATAACATTACAAGCAACACAAGCTTGTACTGATGAAAAATATCATTTTGGATAAATGGAATCAAAAGAAAGGTCTGAGATATTACGTCGATTTTGTGACAAAGGCAAGTGGTCTTACCAACCTGGGATACCCATAATGCAAAGCAAGGGGTAGTATAACTTCTGAACGGTGATGAAGATGGCTGTGCTGGTGCTGTCCATGATGAGTCAACAGCCGCTAAGGCATGCTAACACCTGCAATAAAACCATTAGCCAGGTCACAACAGCCTCGCTAACGCTCAGCTATCTAGGAGCTAACAGAACGAATGCTAACACCTGCAATAAAACCATTAGCTGTCATTATGGTGACATGCTGAATGCTAACGCTCAGTTTTCTATGAGCCCACCACTTGGTTAATGGTGAGCTCTATTGACGCTAGCAGCACACGCGCTTACAGCTGTGATAAAGCCATTAGCGGCTCCTGATGGAGGAAAGAGCTGAAGACAAACAAAGAGCTTGTTTCACGCTTCAACTGCCTTCATAAAAAATTTGGAAACTGCTTTCAAGTCCATGAGTCACTTTCCATTTCAGTTGTGGAACCACGGATTCAACAACGATCAATGATTCTAAAAATGACATTTGAATTTGGGACCAAAATGGCGGTTTAGAATTTCTACATTTCGATCAAGGTTTTTAAAGTTGAGCAACAATATGTTTAAAATACTAAATAAAACCACATGTAGATTCCAGCTGATTAACTTTAGACACGCAGTTCTCTTTGTCCATTTAATAACATGTTCATGCCCCTATCTCCAGCTCAGAACAGATATCTATCGGTTTATCTCTATCTGATCTCTATCATTCATAGAATAGAATATAAGCTCTCAGTTCCTCTCAGTAGCATGAAATCAGTATTAAATCAATACAGTCAGATCAGATCAGTATTAAATAAGTATAGTACTAAATGAGAACAGTACTCAATCAGTACCAAATTAGTACAATTATAAATCAGTATATAAAAAATCTGTAATAAATCAGTATGAACTAGTATAGTAAGTATGGTACTAAATCAGCACAGTACTCAATCAGTACTAATCAGAACACTATGAAATCAGAATAGTACTAAATCAGTATAAGAGTTTATCATTTCTTAATCAGTACAGTACTAAATCAGAAAAGTACTATAACAGAAAAGTACTAAATCACTACAGTATTAAATAAGTACATTACTCAATCAGTGCAGTACTAAATCAGACTACTACTTAAACAGAACAGTACTGTCTATACATTAATTCATCAGTACAGCGCTAAATCAGAATATAAGCTGAATATTATAAATCAGAACAGTATCAAGGGCCCTGACGGTCCTGAAGGTTAATCACTCACAGGTGTTGATCCAGGTGTTGATCCAGGTGTGGAGGTGAGGGTCAGAACTGGCTGCGAACTGCACAGAACCCCCCACCGTATCGCCAATGCTGATATGGGCAGGGTAACCTTGACGACCAATGATAGCATAGCCATATAGTAGGGGCGTACTCCAGACTTTACTGGTCAATCGATAGCGACAAAGTGCCATGGTACGATAGAACTACAATATGATAGAACAGTATTATAAAGAACTACATTATCACAGAACCATATGATAGAACTACAGCATGTTATAACTACAGCATGTTATAACTACAGTACGATATGCCTACAGTATGATAGAACCATAGTATGATAGAACTACAATACTATAAAACATTATGATAGAGAACTACATTATCATAGTACTGTAATATGATGGAACAACATTTTGATAAAACCCTAGCATCACAGAGCTACAGTATGATAGAACCATAGTATGACAGATCTACAGTATAACAGACACTGTATGAAAGAATCATAATATGATAGAACTACAGTATGAACCTCACACACACACACACACGCCACACTTGGACATCTTGAACAGTGTAAAATGTTTATTGTTTGTTTTTATCCTGATCAAGAAAACAGTCAATGTTAAAAAAAAAGTAATAAAGTATAGTATTGACACATAAAATCTTGTACCTGTACATCTAAAATACACGAAGAACCCCCTAGAGCCATCCAGAGATTCTAGAACCTTTTGTTTCTACCTGGCCAATCAGGACGCGGCCTCTGCCAACGGTGGAGGAAACTGCCGTTAAGGTTGGGCTGTGGTTCTCCTCTTGCGGACGTTCTCCGGGAATACTTATGGAATCTAAAAACAAAGGATGGATGTGCTGCCCATAACTCCCTGTAGCAACAGGCTAAAATAAAACCGATACTATTCCCCTGAGCTGTTTCATCGATCAATAGTGGAACTAAACATACTTTTGTTACTTGGCTAGGGACACAGCCAACGCTCGCTGGCTCGCTACTCAAGCCAGCGAGCTATGTACCTCGGATATCTATGTAGCATTTTATTTTGGCTAGCTCCGTACTTTGGCAAGCTAACTACCTTGGCTACTTTTGTACGTCGACTCGCTATGTGCGTGGGCTAGGTTCGCTGGCTAGCTAGGTATGTAAGCTAGCTTCGCTGGATAGCTAAGTACGTTGGCCAGCGTGCACATTGGATAATTATTCATATAAATTAGTCACTGAATTCTTGTTTATAATAAAAAATAATAATAATTCTGCCAAACAATATAAGCTGATACACACTATTTCCTCTTGAATTCTGACACGTCCATCCCGTCATCATTATTGATATAGTAATGATGGCTGTTGGTATCAGATTACTTTCACCGGAGCTTCGTATTACGCCGCGTTCACACTGTACAAGTCCGTCGACGGATCTCATTGATTTTGCATGGGCCGCTCTCGAAATGCGTTGTGGGTCAATCTGTTCCATCGGCTCCCTGGCCTGCGTCAAAAAGTTGAAAAACATTAAACTTTTCAGGCAGCGACGGATCCGTCGGCCAATCGAATCGTGTCCCCCCTTCGTCAGACACGCCCTCCATTATCCGTCGACAGACGTGTACAGTGTGAACGCACTGTGAAACACAGTGCGTTACCCTCCAAAACAGACCCTAACCCCTCATCATCCCTCTTCGTCCTCTCATCCATCGGTCGGTCAGGGGGTCCCAGAGGGCTGTCCCTGCTGAGTCTGCAGGGGCTTCAAGTGGCCTAGGTGGGCTCCAGTCCAGGTGAGACCAGGTCTAAGAGAGACCAGGTGAGACCAGGAAGGCCAGGTGAGATCAGGTCCAGGTTAAAACAGGTAAACCAGGTCCAGGTGAGATCAGGTCCAGATAAGACCAGGTAGACCAGGTCCAAGAGAGACCAAGTGAGACCAGATAACACATGTTCAGGTGATACCTGACCGGGTCTAGGTTGGAACAGGCAGACCAGGTCTAGGTGAGCCCAGGTCTAGGTGAGCCCAGGTCTAGGTGAGCCCCGGTGAGCGGGCTCACAGGTTGTCCCCGGGCTGGTACTGGGGTTCGGTGGCGGTGAAGTAGTCCTCCAGGAAGGCCTGCAGGTACTCGAAGGTGGGCCTGTCCTCGGCCTCGCTCCGCCAGCAGAGGATCATCAGGTCGTACAGGGAGGGGGGGCAGTCCTGGGGGAGGGGCATCCTGTACCCCCTCTCCACCTGCTCCAGCACCTCTCGGTTGTTCATCCCTACACACACACACACACACACACACAACACACACACACAGCACACACACACACACACGGTCTCTGTTATAAACCAGTCAATCAACAAACACCAGTCGAAATAAAAATGGTCTGGTCCCTTAGCAACCAGCTCTCTCCTCACCTGGGTACCGGTCCCTTAGCAACCAGCTCTCTCCTCATCTAGGTAGGGGACCGGTCCCTTAGTAACAAACTCTCACCTCACCCTGGTCCCTTAGCAACCAGCTCTCTCCTCACCTGGTCCCTTAGCAACCAGCCCTCTCCTCCCCTGGTCCCTTAGCAACCAGCTCTCCTCTCACCTGGTTCCTTAGTAAACATCTCTCTCCTCACCTTGTCCCTTAGTAACCATCTCTCTCCTCACCTGGGTATGGTACCCGGCCCTTAGTAACCATCTCTCTCCTAACCTGGGTATGGTACCCGGCCCTTGGTAACCATCTCTCTCCTCACCTGGGTATGGTACCCGGCCCTTGGTAACCAGCTCGGTCAGCAGGACGCCAAAGGACCAGACGTCAGACTTGATGGTGAAGCGGCCGTAGAGCGCCGCCTCTGGGGCCGTCCACTTGATGGGGAACTTGGCTCCTGATCGGTTGTGAATAACATGACACGATGGTTATATATTATTATAAAAAACAGCACACTGTAGTCGGGTATTTACATCAGTTTCTGTTGATACCTGGATTGTTATTGTAGGAATGATTATATTGGATTGGTAACGCTTGTAGATCAGGCCCTGATTGCACGAAATGTTTTCGAATTGTATTGCCGATATGCAGGTCTCTAGACGCCCACAGGGGGGCGCTATTGTTCACGGTCAAAGCCAAACGCTAATCCCCGCAGCACTGATGTTTGAACATTTCAAAAACTTGAACATTTCTGCCTCTTTGGCACATTAATGTCAGTCTGGATTTATTTTCTGTACAGTGTGTGTGTGCGTGCGTCTGTGTGGGTGTACCTTGGCGTGCGGTGTACTCGTTGTCCTCTATGAGTCGTGCCAGACCGAAGTCGGCGATCTTACAGCCCAGGCCCTCGCCCACCAGGATGTTTGCGGTGCGCAGGTCTCGGTGGATGTAGTTCATCCTCTCGATGTAGGCCATGCCCGCCGCCACCTAGAAACCACACTGTTACCTAGCAACCACACACTGTAGGCCATTCCCACTGCCACCTAGAAACCACACTGTTACCTAGCAACCACCCACTGTAGTTCATCCTCTCAATGTAGGCCATGCCAGCTGCCACATAGCAACCACACTGTTACCTAGCAACTACACACTGTTACCTAGCAACCACACACTGTAATTCATCCTTTCTCTGTAGGCCATGCCGGCTGCCACCTAGCAACCACACTGTTACCTAGCAACCACCCACTGTAGTTCATCTTCACATCACCTAGCAACATGTTTTACCTGAGCAGCCATATCCACCAGGTTGGGAAGCTTCAGTCCTCGACCTTCTACGCCCTTCAAGAAGTCCAGCAGACTTCCTACACACACAAAAACACCCACTTATTACTATACTATATTACATATTATTGTAATTATTCTACATACATCAATATAGTATAGTTATTATATTATATTATAGGGCTGGGCAGGATGGAAAAAAATGAAAACATAGAGGGGTTTTGTTAAGGGTTATTGTTATGGGTTTAGGCTTGTTGATATTGTTAGGGGTATGTACTTATTGTTGCTTTGGATAAAAGCGTCTGCTAAAGACCCTAAATGTAAATGTAGGGGTTAATGGTTATTGTTATTGTTAGGGGTTAAGGGTTTAGCTCTGGGTCAGGGGATATGGTAAGGGGTCATGGTCAGGCTCAGGGGTCAGGGGTCATACCGTTGCCCATGTACTCGGTGACGATGTAGATGGGCTCCTCGGACACCACGGCGTACAGCTGCACCAGCTTGTCGTGACGGAGCTTCTTCATGATCTGAGCCTCCTCCAGGAAGGACTCAGGAGACATGGTGCCCGGCTTCAGGGTCTTCACTGCCACCTTGGTGGTCCCGTTCCACATGCCTGCACACAGCGCAGCTTCAGACAACGCAGCCCAACCCCTGACAGCACAACAGCACACCACGGGATGAGTGAGGGGTAGGGGTAGGGAGTTCACAGTTCTGCGTGCAGCACGTTTGCAAAGATCCACATCACGACTCCCAGACACAGCACAGCTCCCTGAGCCGCCTGCGTTGGTAGAGTGGGTGCTTACCTCCGACCACTGGGGGCAGTAGTGCCATTGCTGTGTACAAGAACCTACCGGCAGCTATCCTGAGCTAGTGAGTGAGAGTTAGCATTTATACCTCCGAAGCGTGTTCATTGTTACACAGAGGGGTGGTTTAGCGTTCCTGACCCCTTATTAACATGAACTAACGAGTAAATCTGTTAAAACGGTATCCTGAGACCGCTCCATTGTAAATATTTGGAAACAACGGTTCATGCATGTGAATGAGATGGAGCCAAATCATTTAAATAAACAGCTGAAAAGCAGTCGGTGTGTAGTCGGCTTGCATACGTGCTGACAGAGAAGAGTGATTTATCCTTTTGGAGGATTGGGTAGGTTTATGAGGACTAGGGTTAGGAGGATGAGGACTGCGTAGGGTTAGGGTTAGGATAGGTCGGGGGGTTTCACTCCCTAAGTGAGCTGGGTTGCCTGCATGTGAACAGCTTGAAGGGAATATAGAGTAGACATTTGTATACATGCTGTAAATCTAATTTGAGTATTAAATATAGTAAGACCAGAGTGAAGGAGGAGAGAAGGGTGTTGGGTTTGTTCGTCTTACCAAACCAGACATCAGCGAAACAGCCCGCCCCTAGTTTGACCTCCAGCTCCAGCGAGGTCCGGCTCACCTCCCAGGCATCATGAGTCAAACCCAGAGTGCCGGGCGTCCCACTCACACACACACGGGTCAGAATACAACACAACCCATCTGCACTCTCTACAGGGGGGGGGGGGGGGGCGGAGGGATGGAGGGAGGAGAGGGGGGAGGGGGGAGAGGGAGGATGAAGTGTTACTACGGGAACATGCAGCATCAGCACCAGGGCGGCCATCACGGGCGCCACAGACAGAGGGGTCTCCACCAGGTCCTCAACGTGCCGGCCCCCCTGACCGGGGCGTCCTAGACTAGGTGTTTTAGGGTGGAGCGGGGGCCTCTGTCTGGGGGCCCGGTGCCCCCCCGGTGCTGCGGGAGCAGGGGGTGGCCTACCCATCCAGACCTCCCCAAACTGCCCGTTGCCCAGGCGCCGTAGCAGCAGCAGAGAGGGCCGCGGGATCTCCCACAGGTCCCTCGTCTTCACCGACAGGTCGCTGAGCCGGGGGGTCCCTTTGTAACTCGGGACCACCAGGCGGTAACACAGACCGGCCGCGCGCTCTGGGACCGCAGACAGACAGGCAGGGAGACGGGGAGGGAGACAGACAGACAGACGGGCAAGGAGAGAGAGGGAGCGAGAGAGAGAGAGGTAGACAGGGAGAGAGACAGACGGACAGGGAGAGAGTCAGACGGACAGGGAGAGAGACAGACAGACAGGGAGAGAGACAGACGGACAGGGAGAGAGACAGACAGACAGGGAGAGAGACAGACGGACAGGGAGAGAGACAGACAGACAGGGAGAGAGACAGACAGACAGACAGGGAGAGAGACAGACAGACAGGGAGAGAGACAGACGGACAGGGAGAGAGACAGACGGACAGGGAGAGAGACAGACGGACAGGGAGAGAGACAGACGGACAGGGAGAGAGACAGACGGACAGGGTGAGAGACAGACAGGCAGACGGGCAAGGAGAGAGGGAGAGAGAGAGAGAGAGACAAATAGGCAGCGGGGGGGGACAGATAGACAGACAGACAGGCAGGGAGAGAGGGAGAGAGGGGGTAGAGAGATTGATACAGGCAGGGGGGGAGAGAGGGAGACAGGGGGGAGAGAGACAGACAGACAGAAAGACAGGCAGAGGGGGAGAGAGATAGACAGACAGGCAGGGAGAGAGGGAGACAGGGGGGAGAGAGAGAGAGAGACAGACAGGGATGGGGGGAGAGACAGAATGGCAGAGGGGGAGAGAGATAGACAGAAGTAGACAGACAGGGAAACAGACAGACAGGAAGACATAGGGTGGAGAAGAAAGACAGACAGTGAGAAGAGAAAGAGATGATGAGCGAGGTTAGGGCTAGCAGAGAGTGAAGAGCAGGTTGTAATCAAGAGGAGAGTGTGTGGTGTGAAGTCTTGCAGCAGAAGTTCAACACAACACAGAAGCAGAAGAATATAATATCCGGAACAGGAATCAGTGTGGGTGTATCTATATCACTGATTTTATCAAAGAGAAAGAAAGAAAAAGAGAGAGAGAGGCAGATAGTAAGAGGGACAGAGATAAAAAGAGAGAGAGATAGAGAGCTACACAGTGAGAGTAAGGGAGAGAGAGAGAGAGAGAGTAAAATGAGAGAGATACAGAGAGAGAGAGAGAGAGAGAGAGAGAGAGAGAGAGAGAGAGAGAGAGAGAGAGAGAGAGAGAGAGAGAGAGAGAGAGAGAGAGAGAGAGAGAGAGAGAGAGAGAGAGAGAGAGAGATAGAGAAAGAGAGAGAGAGAGAAGGAAGAGCCTAAAAACTGGACATATCTCTAACCACTGGTAGCGATATACACTCCACAGTCTTTCATACGCAGATGATCCAGTCCTTCTGTGCCCAACCCCTGAAGGACTCCAGCAACACCTGGACCAACTAAACCTTCTTAAGGTTCTGTAGGACCTGGTCCCTTACAGTCCAACTGAAGGAGACCAACATGATCTTCTGATTAAGGTCTGGGCTCCAAGACCACAGACATCAATTCTATTTTGAATTGATCAATCATACATGAGACACGCTTTGAACGTAATCCTCATGAAACCTAGCTGCTGGCTATCCGTTCGGTCATGTGACCGTCTTGTGTGTTCCAGTGACGTGATTGGCCGGTACCTGAGTAGTGCAGCACCAGCTGTTGCAGCGTGTGGAACTGTGCGCGCGTGGTGATGTAGTACCCCCCGCTGTCCAGCTGGCGGATCTTATAGTGCTTCACGTGGTCGCCTTTGACGTCATCAGAGTCCCTGATGGAGAGGGAGAACGTACCTGGAGGGCACGGAAAGGGTCACTAATGGGTACGTGTGCGTGTGTATGTGTGTGTGTGTGTGTGTGTGTGTGTGTGTGTGTGTGTGTGTGTGTGTGTGTGTGTGTGTGTGTGTGTGTGTGTGTGTGTGTGTGTGTGTGTGTGTGTGTACCCGGGCTGGTCTCACTCTCCCGGATCAGGTAGGTTCCTCTGAGGTTGCCGGTGGACAGCAGCTGCCTCTCAGCCTCCTTCCTGCTCAGCTTCCCGAAGTACCAGCTGCACGCAAGACACAAAACCAGCTACACACAAGACACAAAACCAGCTACACACAAGACACAAAACCAGCTACACACACCAAAGAGTACCAGCTACACACACGACACAAAACCAACTACACACAAGACACAAAACCAGCGACACACAAGACACAGTACCAGCTACACAGAAGACACAATACCAGCTACACACAAGACACAATACCAGCTATACACAACTCAAAGTACCAGCTACACACACAACAGAGTACCCGCTACACACAAGACACACTACCAGCTACACACAAGACAATACCAGCTACACACACGTTATAACTGCAGCATGGGCCAGCTTTCCATCGCACACTCAGTCGGTCCTTGCAGCTTACAGCATTACATCATCATGACATCATAGCTGCTGTGATTGCACATGCCCACCCACAACCAAAAACACACACACGCGTTCACACACACACACACACACACACAAACACACACACAGTGTCTTACTCCTCTGCCTGTATGGAGTTGACGGGGGCGACGTAGTTACTGGGGATGTAGCCGCTGTTCCCGGTAGAGAGAGAGCGAGCTTCCCACCAATCACCCTCACTGGAGAGAGAGAGAACAGACCGAAGGCTAGCGTACAGGCTGTCAGGCTAACATACTAATGCAGAACGTACATGATTTGTCAGGCTAACAGGCTATTAGCTAATGTACGTGGTGTGCCAAGCTAACAGCTAATGTATGTGCTACATCATGCTAACAGGCTATTAGCTAATGTACGTGGTGTGCCAAGCTAACAGCTAATGTATGTGCTACATCATGCTAACAGGCTAAGAGCTTATGTATGTGGTATTCCAAGCTAACAGCTAATTTATGTGCTACATCATGCTAACAGGCTTAGAGTTTATGTATGTGGTATTCCAAGCTAACAGCTAATGTATGTGCTACATCAGGCTAACAGGATAGCAGCGGACGTACGTGCTGTTGGTGATCTGGAACCTCTCTCCTTTCTTGAAGCTCAGGTCGTCTTCTGTGCGGGAGCTGTACTCGTACAACGCCACGAAGAGCGTCACTCCTGCTGAAGAACAGTTCAGTCAATACTAACCATCACACCACTAAAGAACAGTTCAGTCACTACTAACCCCAGGGAACCATCACACCACAAAAGAACAGTTCAGTCTCTACTAACCATCACACCACAAAAGAACAGTTCAGTCACTACTAACCCCAGGTAACTATGACATCA
Source organism: Pollachius pollachius (assembly GCF_949987615.1). Taxonomy (NCBI): domain Eukaryota; kingdom Metazoa; phylum Chordata; class Actinopteri; order Gadiformes; family Gadidae; genus Pollachius; species Pollachius pollachius. The sequence goes on from NC_136949.1 coordinate 499,912, forward strand.
CTAAAGTACAGTTCAGTCTCTACTAACCATCACACCACTAAAGAACAGCTCAGTCACTACTAAACCCAAGTAACTATGACATCACTAAAGAACAGTTCAGTCTCTACTAACCATCACACCACTAAACAACAGCTCAGTCACTACTAAACCCAGGGAACTATGACATCACTAAAGTACAGTTCAGTCTCTACTAACCATCACACCACTAAAGAACAGCTCAGTCACTACTAACCCCAGGTAACTATGACATCACTAAAGTACAGTTCAGTCACTACTAACCATCACACCACTAAAGAACAGCTCAGTCACTACTAACCCCAGGTAACTATGACATCACTAAAGTACAGTTCAGTCACTACTAACCCCAGGGAGCCATCACATCACTGAGCGTAACCATGGTGACCACCACACCTGCGTTGGGCGTAACTATGGTGACCACCACACCTGCGTTGGCCATAACTATGGTGACCACCTCACCTGTGTTGGGCGTAACCATGGTGACCGCCTCACCTGAGCTTCCTCTGGACAGGGTGCCTGTGTGCATGGAGGTGGTGGCCCCCCCGAAGACCTGCCCGATGGGGGGGTGGTAGTTGTAGTTGGGGATGGCTCCACCCCTGACGCTGGGGTAGGCGCTAGGCTCCGCCCCATAAGCAGGCTGCGCTCCATAACCGTAGGAGGCACTCGGAGGCACGATGCTATCAGCTGGGGTCAGCTTGTCCTTATCCTTGCAGTGTACACAGCCCATTATAGTACACCTGTGGAGACACAGCTCGTTAGAGTACACCTGTAGAGACAGCTCGTTATAGTACACCTGTAGAGACAGCTCTTTATAGTACACCTGTAGAGACACATTATAGAACACCTGTAGAGACACAGCTCGTTATATTACACCTGTAGAGGCACAGCTCGTTATAGAACACCTGTAGAGACAGCTCGTTATAGTACACCTGTAGAGACAGCTCGTTATAGTACACCTGTAGAGACACATTATAGAACACCTGTAGAGACACAGCTCGTTATATTACACCTGTAGAGGCACAGCTCGTTATAGAACACCTGTAGAGACAGCTCGTTATAGAACACCTGTAGAGACAGCTCGTTATAGTACACCTGTAGAGACACATTATAGAACACCTGTAGAGACAAAGCTCGTTATAGAACACCTGTAGAGACAGCTCGTTATAGTACACCTGTAGAGACACAGCTCGTTATAGAACACCTGTAGAGACAAAGCTCGTTATAAAACACCTGTAGAGACAGCTCGTTATAGTACACCTGTAGAGACAGCTCGTTATAGTACACCTTTAGGGTGTATTCACACCTGCCTTGTTTGGATCGAAACAAACCAAAAAAATCGCTGGTGCGGACCTTCTGGGCTGTTGTGAATACAAACCATCGAACTCTGGGGCGGACCAAACAGCCGGTCCGAGACCCAGCCGGAGAGGTGGTCTCTGTTCGCTTCCAAACGAACCCTGGAGCGGTTCGCTTGAGATGTGAAAGCGGCCGCGCTCGGTCCGACCCAGTTCAAAAAATAATATGCCTTATTGGATGCAACAGACTCCTGCTGCTTGTTTATTCATTTATATTGTTTGATTAGCACGGTTAATTCAAAGATCAACGTCACGTTATCCGACCCGTTAAAAATGTGCCGTGGCTCAACATGTAGCGAAGAGGAGACCAAATGTCTTTTGGATATTTGGGCATACGCCAACATATAAAGTATGTTGGAAAACACTTATAATAATTCTGATGCATTTAATACATTCAGTACAAGGGTGGGGGAGAAGGCGTTAGAGCGGTCCGCGGATAGCATAACATCATAAAATCGACGCAGTGCCAAACGCCTCTGATGCTCCAAAAGTACTGAAAATGTTTGTAACCGTATGAAACCAATCAGTATAAGCACAACGAGGGCAGCACGCTAAATCTCAATAATCTCCATAGTTTGTTGACTTTTTTTTTATGCGTTACCCCGCCCCCAACCGTTGTTCAATGATTGAACAATCTATGCACACACGTTGACAGATTCTCGGACTGTTGCGAAAAATTGCAATGTGAAAAGGAACCGCACCAAACCAAAAAATAAACATTGCGTTTTGGTCTGGACCAAAGAGTTCGAAGTAAGGACTTTCCTGGACTTTCCTTCCCTTAGAGACCCATTATTGTACACCTGTAGAGACACATTATAGAACACCTGTAGAGATACATTATAGAACACCTGTAGATACACAGCTCTTTATAGTACACCTGTAGAGACACAGCCCATTATAGTACACTTGAATACAGCCTATAATATAAAATTGGAAGAGATGGTGTATATACTATTATACCTGTATACAGCCCCTTTTGTGTGACTGACTGACTGGTTGTTAGCTTGCTAGATAAGTCATTTGTTTTTTTAGAGAAGAGATAAACATGGCTGGTTAGAAAGGTTCCGCAGAAGAACGAGGTGGTTGGATGTTGGAGTAGAGGAAGGAGTTGCTCCACTAAAGGCTGGGATCAAACTGTGAGTCTTAAAGGTGACATATTATACCACCAAGTGGGAGTGTGATTAGCCGTTACAAGTCGTTTGAAAATCTGCCTCTGTGTCTTGTAGATCACAAGTGGGCGCGTCCACCAAGATGTATGACGGATAGATGAGCAACGTTTGCTAAAGTCCACTGGGTAGGTTGGGAGATCTATCCAGCGCACATCTAGGTGGACACGCCCACTTGTCATAAGGGGCAGATTTCCAAAACGGCTTGTAGCGGCTAAACACACTCACACCTGGTGGCGTGTCACGGCACCTTTAAGAAGAAGCGGTGGCGTCCGTCTCCCTGTCTGTTGGAGGGTTCCAGACCAGTGAAGGACCTGAGGCCCCGAGAACCAGTCTGACCCGGGTACGAGTGTAGGCCATGGGACGGCCCTGCCCGAGAGCTAGCCTCCTAGCACCCTAGCACCCTAGCCTCCTAGCACCCAAGCACCTCAGCCTGCAGCAGCAGGGAGCAACACCCCTGCAGTGCAACAGCAGGATGTGGCAAGCAGCCCCACGGAGACGATGCCGCGAGTCATCTGAAACCCCAGACAGAGAAACCCCCCAGCTCCGGCCGCCTCTTCATCACGTTGCTAGGTTACTACACCCCCCCTTTACCGCCCACTTCCTGCCAGCGAGCGGGCAGACGCCATCACGCAGAAGGGGCGGGGCTACGCTGTGTGTGTGCCTGCTGGGGTTCTAACTGTAGAACCCAACTCAACTAACTATCTACTTAACTATCTAGCTAACCTAACGGTACCTGTTACCTGTCCTCCAAATGCCTCGTGGCGCATAGGACCCTAACTAACTTCAATATAACTATCTACTAAACTAACTCCCTACCAAACCAAACTACCAAACTACCAAACTAGCTTTCTACTGAGGGATTGAGGACAGATGTGGTGAGTGCAGCTGACGTCTTGGATGATTTTAAGATGGCACCTGATTCACACTGACGCTTTGCTGGAAACAGGAAGTCTTGTGACCACCAGATAAATACAACAAGTCGAAGTGGTCATGCTTTGTTACTAATATGGTTTGGTTGTGTTGCTAATAAACCTTCAGCTGTATCACTGACCACATGGTGTCTTCATGTTCACAATCACACCCTAAATAGAAAAGTCACAAAAACACTTCACTGAGCAGTGCTGATGAAAGTATGAGGATGATAGATTAATCAAATGAGGACATGAGGAAGACCGAAGGAAGAGATTGTGTGAGTGACAGGAAAGAGAAACAGATCGAGAGATAGTCTCAGCTCTAACCCTAGCCTGAGTGAGTTCAACCTTATAGTTACAAGTTCAACCTTATAGTTATAAGTTCAGCACAATAGTAACAATAGTTTAAACCATGTGGATGAGGAACCGTTGAGACGGCCGGGAGCTCGGGCATCAGACCTTAACATCTAACCTCACAGAACAGGAACCTGAACTGAGCACCGTAGTACATGTAGTACTATGTTGAGTAGTGTAGTACTATGTTGAGTAGTGTAGTACTATGTTGAGTAGTGTACTACTACGTTAAGTAGTGTAGTACTATGTTGAGTAGTGTAGTACTATGTTGAGTAGTGTACTACTACGTTAAGTAGTGTAGTACTATGTTGAGTAGTGTAGTACTATGTTGAGTAGTGTAGTACTATGTTGGGTAGTGTACTACTACGTTAAGTAGTGTAGTACTATAGTACTGTATTGTAGTATTATTTTAAGTACTGTAGTACTTCCTTGGAGTAGTGTAGTACTATGTTCAATTCTGTAGCACTGTCTTGTAGTACATGTAGTACTGTGTTTAAGTACTGCAGTACTGTCTTGGAAGAGTGTAATACTATCTCAGAATACTTTATTCCTGACTCGTAGTACAGTCTTGGAGTAATGACGTGCTGGTGGTTTGACAGAATGCTATTCATTAGTATTTAAACAGGGAGCCCGGAGGAATGGTCCTGATTGGTCTGCGAGGCACTGTTTACGTCCTGCTCTGCGGAGTCTGGGGGTCTGGCCACTGGGTACATTCATAGAGACCCCCTGATGATGCATTCAGAGTCTGTTTGCCACGCCGGAAATCCATGAACACAAGTGTGTAGATTCTTCTGCTGTAAACAAAAGCTCTGTCTCTCCGTGGCCTTCATACATATTTAATGAGCCGTCCCGGCGGCCGTCCACCAGTGACGCCGAGGCCCAGCCAAAGGCCGCGCTAAAGGCCGCCTTCTGCCCAACAATGGCCGCCCTGTGCCGCTAGTGGGGAGGCAATCAGAGATGGACCCTCGCTGCTGCAGAGACACCAGTGCACCTCAAACAACAGCGCACGTGAGACACCAGCGCACGTCAGCGCACGTGAGAAACCAGCGCACGTGAGACACAACAGTGCAGGTGAGACGACAGTGCACTTCAGCGCAAGTGAGACGCTCACTGATGCAGAGACACAAGTGCACGTCAGACACCAGTGCACGTGTTATAACAGTGCACGTATGATACCAGTGCATGTGAGATACGACTGCACGTCAGACACCAGTGCACGTGTTATAACAGTGCATGTATGATACCCATGCATGTGAGATACGAGTGCACGTCAGACACCAGTGCACGTGTTATAACAGTGCACGTATGATACCAGTGCACGTGTGACACCAGCGTGGGTAGAGACACCAGCGAGCGTAGAGACACCAGCATACATAGAGACACAGCGTGGGTAGTGACACCAGCATATGTAGACACCAGCGTGGGTAGAGACACCAGCGTGGGTAGAGACACCAGCGCGCGTAGAGACACCAGCGTGGGTAGAGACACCAGCGAGCGTAGAGACACTAGCGTGCGTAGAGACACCAGCGTGGGTAGAGACACCAGCGAGCGTAGAGACACCAGCGTGGGTAGAGACACCAGCGTGGGTAGGGACACAGCGTTGGTAGAGACACCAGCGTGGGTAGAGACACCAGCATGGGTAGAGACACCAGCAAACGTAGAGACACCAGTGCGCGTAGAGACACCAGCGTGGGTAGAGACACCAGCGAACGTAGAGACACCAGCGTGGGTAGAGACACCAGCATGGGTAGAGACACCAGCAAACGTAGAGACACAGCGCGCGTAGAGACACCAGCGCGCGTAGAGACACCAGCGCGCGTAGAGACACCAGCGCGCGTAGAGACACCAGCGTGGTTGGTGTCTCTAATGGCGGCGGTGCTGAGGCGTTGTTGTGCAGATCATGTGACACAGGTACATCACTTCCTGTTTCTGGTAATCTTTGAGATGACTTAACTAGTTCAAGAAGATGAACTTTAAGATAACTTGCTTGTTGTTAAAAAAAATTATCAAATAAAAAGAATTATAAAATAAAAGATAACTAGTGGAGAAGATTAACCTCTTAAACAACTAGACTAGTTGAGAAGATGGACCTTTGAGACAACTAGACTAGTGGAGGAGTTTAAATGAGGTCAGATGAGCCTTATCGAAGCGTTCAGTGAGGAGACCAGGGTTAGACAATGGGGATATCAGAGGATCTGAGAACATTGGGAGAGCATTGACCTCTGGAACAAACTTCCTGTTTCTGGTTCACAGATGACAGCCAATAGACAACTAGTCTAGTTGTCTGAAAGGTTCATATTGAAGACAACTAGACTAGTGGAGAAGATTGACCGTTTAGAAAACCTCTAGATGACTTCCCCTGTGTTTCCGTTCAGATGAGGTCAGTAAACCCTTATTAAAATGTGTGAAAGTCAGAATGTCAGAGAGGAACGTGGATCTGAGAACAAAGAGAGTTGATCAGGTGCATCCCTTCCTGTTTCTGGTAAACCTTACACAACTAGACTAGTTTAGAAGATGGACCGTTCAGACATGGACTAGTTGAGAAGATGAACCTCTTAGACACCCAGGCTAGTTTAGAAGAAAGACCTTTTAGACACCTAGTCTAGTTTAGAAGATTAACCTTTGAGACAACTAGACTAGTTGAGATCAACCTCTTAGTCAAATAGACTATTTAAGAAGATGAACCTTTGAGACAGCTAGTATAGTTGAGAAGATTAACCTTTTACAAAACATCTGAATGACTTACTCACGTATTTCTGTTTTAATGACTTCAGAAAGTGTTCACTGAGCGACTCAACCATCTGCCGGATCAAATACTGGATAAGAAATACGAAGGCTCTATTTATAATAATAATATAAATTCAGTATACTAATATTCTAGCACATCAACGATAATAACCATGAGTATATTTACTGTACTACAATTACTGTTAATACTGTACAGAGCATCACCTCACACGGCTACTAACACACAGATCTTATCTTCACAAAATCGTTTTGGAAGGTTTAATTTTAAATAAATGATACAAAGTGTGATGTCTCAGTGAGTAGTGGGTACGAATTGAGGAACACACACACACACACACACACACACACTATCATCAGTACACAATGAACAAACACACACACACACGCACGCGCTCACACAAACACACACACACACACACACACACACACACACACACACACACACACACACACACACACACACACCACAAACAGACACACGCACACCCCCCGCCGCCCCACACACAGACACATTTTAAGGGTATTCGCGTACAGTCCGCTACACTAGCAAGTCGTCATCATTGTGTGCGTGTGGCTGCCATTGATGCTAGGTCTGAATCAGAATGATATCTAATATAGAAACACATCATATGGTATATATAAACACATAAACATGAACGTGAGTGTAGAAGCAGCGTCTTACCGCGTCTAGGATCCCGTCGCCCTGTGTCCCATCGCGACACCAGCGGAACGCTTCAGAGTCTGTCGCCCGGAGACTGACAGGAGCGGCGGCCAATAGCAGGCCGCGGCGGCTCCCTGCGCCTTTCAACAAGCCACCTCCTTCATTATGATCCTCGGTCTAGATCGATATATGTATATATTTATAAACATGTATCATAGTATAGTTTCTTTAGGACAATTTGTACATATCTCTCTCTCGCTCTCTAAATATATATATAGATAGATAGATGATCTAGAGGCCTATCACCTATATTATCTTTAATCTGCCTATATAGCCATATTATCTTTTTATCCATGTATGTATGTCTTTATATCTTTATTATGTATTTTCTATGTATGTATTTATATAAGGCCTACTATATTGACTGAATTAGGCCTAGCTTTATCATTGATATAGGAGTTTAGCTATATTATATAGATATGTTATATATCTATCCAACCATATTAGCTATAGTGATAAATCTATAATATACATAGTGAGATTATCTATATATTATACATCGAAATAATATATTTATATAACATATAATCTATTGCCTATATCTCCATCTAATCAAAATATCTATGGTCGCAATATTATATATAGATATAATATATAAATTAATATTATCGACAGTCTTACATCTCTATTGTTATCTATACACTAGTACTTTGCATAACATAAATAGTCTATACGTAGTTAATACTGAAGCGGCCAGAACACACGACCGTTTTGTATCTAACTTGAAAGTTGAGCGCCATCTGGTGTCTGCAAACGGATTTGGGCCTTATGATATTTTACTTTAGTAACTTGTTATTTAAGTAGAGTGTGTGTGTGTGTGTGTGTGTGTGTGTGTGTGTGTGTGTGTGTGTGTGTGTGTGTGTGTGTGTGTGTGTGTGTTACAGACCTATCCTGGGAGGCTATCTCTGTTGTATACGGGGAATGTGTTAACCTAGCAATTGTTAGTGCTCGGCATTTGGTTCTATGAACATTCAACGTTACTATACCTCATCGATATATTGTTGTTTCCCTTTAGGCTGACAAATGTACTTATTGTGAGTCGTTGGGATAAAAGTGTCTGCTAAACGCCCTAAAAGTAAATGCAAACACAAATACTCCGTTTTCTAAATATAAGCAAAGAAACAACATGATGATAAATGCTTTATTGTACAGACTTAATAACATAACTCCCAAGGTCACTGTAACATGGTAGGCCTACTTCGTAACATTATAGCTACATCGTTACATGGAAGGACTATATCGTTAGTAGTCCTATATCGTACATGGTAGTCCTACATCGTAATAGTTCTACATCACTACGTGGTAGTCCTACATCGTAGTAGTTCTACATCACTACGTTAGTAGGTAGGCCTTCATGTGTTTTATCGTCGTTACATTTGCTGACCTCATGACCATTCAGGGCATCATGGCCGACAATGAGACGGCCTACAGAGACCCCCAGAGGAGACAGTAGGCCTACAGAGACCCCCAGAGGAGATGGTGGACCTCAGAGACAGTAGTCTTACAGAGACCCCCAGAGGAGATGGTGGACCAGAGACAGTAGGCCTATAGAGACCCCCAGAGGAGATGGTGGACCTCAGAGACAGTAGGCCTACAGAGACCCCCAGAGGAGATGGTGGACCAGAGACAGTAGGCCTACAGAGACCCCCAGAGGAGATGGTGGACCAGAGACTAGAGACCTCAGAGACAGTAGGCATACAGAGACCCCCAGAGGAGATGGTGGACCAGAGACTAGAGACCTCAGAGACAGTAGGCCTACAGAGATCCCCAGAGGAGATGGTGGACCAGAGACTAGAGACATCAGAGAGAGTAGGCCTACAGAGACCCCCATAGGAGATGGTGGACCAGAGACTAGAGACATCAGAGAGAGTAGGCCTACAGAGACCCCCAGAGGAGATGGTGGACCAGAGACTAGAGACATCAGAGACAGTAGGCCTACAGAGAGCCCCAGAGGAGATGGTGGACCAGAGACTAGAGACCTCAGAGACAGTAGGCCTACAGAGAGCCCCAGAGGAGATGGTGGACCAGAGACTAGAGACATCAGAGACAGTAGGCCTACAGAGACCCCCAGAGGTGATGGTGGACCAGACAGTAGGCCTACAGAGAGCCCCAGAGGAGATGGTGGATCAGAGACTAGAGACATCAGAGACAGTAGGCCAACAGAGAGCCCCAGAGGAGATGGTGGACCAGAGACTAGAGACATCAGAGACAGTAGGCCTACAGAGAGCCCCAGAGGAGATGGTGGACCAGAGACTAGAGACATCAGAGACAGTAGGCCTACAGAGAGCCCCAGAGGAGATGGTGGACCAGAGACTAGAGACATCAGAGACAGTAGGCCTACAGAGACCCCCAGAGGTGATGGTGGACCAGACAGTAGGCCTACAGAGAGCCCCAGAGGAGATGGTGGACCAGAGACTAGAGACATCAGAGACAGTAGGCCTACAGAGAGCCCCAGAGGAGATGGTGGACCAGAGACTAGAGACATCAGAGACAGTAGGCCTACAGAGACCCCCAGAGGAGATGGTGGACCAGAGACTAGAGACATCAGAGACAGTAGGCCTACAGAGAGCCCCAGAGGAGATGGTGGACCAGAGACTAGAGACATCAGAGACAGTAGGCCTACAGAGACCCCCAGAGGTGATGGTGGACCAGACAGTAGGCCTACAGAGAGCCCCAGAGGAGATGGTGGACCAGAGACTAGAGACATCAGAGACAGTAGGCCTACAGAGAGCCCCAGAGGAGATGGTGGACCAGAGACTAGAGACATCAGAGACAGTAGGCCTACAGAGACCCCCAGAGGTGATGGTGGACCAGACAGTAGGCCTACAGAGAGCCCCAGAGGAGATGGTGGACCAGAGACTAGAGACATCAGAGACAGTAGGCCTACAGAGAGCCCCAGAGGAGATGGTGGACCAGAGACTAGAGACATCAGAGACAGTAGGCCTACAGAGAGCCCCAGAGGAGATGGTGGACCAGAGACTAGAGACATCAGAGACAGTAGGCCTACAGAGAGCCCCAGAGGAGATGGTGGACCAGAGACTAGAGACATCAGAGACAGTAGGCCTACAGAGACCCCCAGAGGTGATGGTGGACCAGACAGTAGGCCTACAGAGAGCCCCAGAGGAGATGGTGGACCAGAGACTAGAGACATCAGAGACAGTAGGCCTACAGAGAGCCCCAGAGGAGATGGTGGACCAGAGACTAGAGACATCAGAGACAGTAGGCCTACAGAGACCCCCAGAGGTGATGGTGGACCAGACAGTAGGCCTACAGAGAGCCCCAGAGGAGATGGTGGACCAGAGACTAGAGACATCAGAGACAGTAGGCCTACAGAGAGCCCCAGAGGAGATGGTGGACCAGAGACTAGAGACATCAGAGAGAGTAGGCCTACAGAGACCCCCAGAGGAGATGGTGGACCAGACAGTAGGCCTACAGAGACCCCCAGAGGAGATGGTGGACCTCAGAGAAACATTACATTTACATTTAGTGCATTTAGCTTTTATCCCAAGCGACTTACAATGAGTACATTTGTCATGAGAAGTGAAAACACATATAGCCGCCGGTACAGTGAGGATGTTCACAGAGACACCTCCCCCCCACGTGGGGGGGAGGAGGTGAGGGGTAGGCTCGTGGCTTCAGGTTCCTTGGGGAGATCGTCTCTGGGACACGGGGGCCCCGTGGTCAGGGGGCCGTCCCGCCAGGGGCCCTGTTCCATGGCTGACGGAGGACACCAGCATCCTCAGGAGGTTCACCAGGCACACCTCGAGAGTACGTCGAGAAATACGTTTCAAACTAATTTATCTGGGTTGAATTAATACTTCAGCACCAAAGGTCGAATAAAAAAAAGTACATACATACAGGTCCATATTTGTGTCCTTGTTTGGGGTGCGTTCAAAATGCTGCGTTTGCAAGTACAATACAACTGTGGCAGAACTACAATACAACTGTGGCAGAACTACAATACAACTGTGGCAGAACTACAATACAACTGTGGCAGAACTACAATACAACTGTGGCAGAACGACAATACAACTGTGGCAGAACTACAATACAACTGTGGCAGAACGACAATACAACTGTGGCAGAACTACAATACAACTGTGGCAGAACGACAATACAACTGTGGCAGAACTACAATACAGCCGTAGCCCAGCTGGTACACCTGGTTCAGATGTTATAGTGGGCCCGACACGGGGGGGCTTGTGCTCTCCCTCAGGTCCTCGCTGTGGGGATGACGTCATCAAAGGCAGGATGAGCAGCTTAGGGGGCGGGGCTTGGCGGGATCCGTCTTCTCAATGGACAAACAGAGAGAAGAACAGCTGACTCAGCCACCTGTCTGCTCAGTAGCCAATCAGCAATCAGAAAGAGCCGGGCCTACCTTGGGTCGGTGGCCCTCTTCCACTTCTTCGATGGTTTCAAGCAGTGGATTATTGGCTGTCTCGGGCAGCAGCAGGGTGATCCCAGAGCCAATCAGAGTGCTCAGGCCGAAGAGGATCATGGGAGTGTGCACATGGTAGTCCTTCAGGAGGTACACCACGGGAGCCAGGACCCCCCCCAGCCTACCGCACATGGACCCCATCCCAATACCATTCTGCCTGGGACACACACAGAGCCATCCTCAGACACAGATCCACCCTGAGACACAGAGACCCACCCTGAGGCCCTTACACCCACCCTGAGACACAGAGACCCACCCTGAGGCCTTTACACCCACCCTGAGACACAGAGACCCACCCTGGGACACAGAGACCCACCCTGAGACACAGAGACCCACCCTGGGACACAGAGACCCACCCTGAGGCCCTTACACCCACCCTGAGACACAGAGACCCACCCTGGGACACAGAGACCCACCCTGAGGCCTTTACACCCACCCTGAGACACAGAGACCCACCCTGGGACACAGAGACCCACCCTGAGGCCCTTACACCCACCCTGAGGCCCTTACACCCACCCTGAGACACAGAGACCCACCCTGAGACACAGAGACCCACCCTGAGGCCCTTACACCCACCCTGAGACACAGAGACCCACCCTGGGACACAGAGACCCACCCTGAGACACAGAGACCCACCCTGGGACACAGAGACCCACCCTGAGACACAGAGACCCACCCTGGGACACAGAGACCCACCCTGGGACACAGAGACCCACCCTGAGACACAGAGACCCACCCTGGGACACAGAGACCCACCCTGAGACGCAGAGACCCACCCTGAGACGAAGAGATCCAGGCCTATCCTGATAAATAGAAACATCTAAAGGGACCTACCTTATGACTGTGGGGAAGATCTCAGCTGAGTAGATGAAGATCACAGATAGGGACGCCGTCGCCCCAAACTTTCCCAGCAAGCCGATCGCCATCCGCACAGGGGTCAACTCTTGAGGTCACAGAGGTCAAGGTTCAACAACACAAAGTAGCACCAAGCCGAAACTTTCAGCCAAAGTTAAGTTATCCTTTATCCTTTATTGTTTATTTATTTATTTTTGGGGAAATCCTTTCTCTGCTTTGACCCATCCGGGAGCTGGTGAACACATGGGGCACACCAGAGCACCCGGAGCGGTGGGCGGCCGCAGAGCAGCCCGGGGAGCAGGATGGGTTTTCAGGTGCCTTGCTCAAGGGCACCTCATCCGTGGATGAGGACGTAGGAGAGTGCTGCTCTACTAAGTGGCCACTGGTTAGGATAGCGCAATATAAATGCAGTCCATTTACCATTTATCTAATGCTGCTCTACTGTAACAGACCTCAGTGTATGGGACAGTGTATATACATCCACATCTAACAGAGGTACCTTCATCGTGGGGGACCAGGACCAGGACCAGGCAGGCCAGCCCCCCCAGCAACAGGGAGCCGGCCTGGGTCAGCCTCCTTGAACGGTTGATAGTGAACAGGACCGTGGTGCGAGCTGGGAACTCCACCAGACCGAACAGCAGGTGGCCCAGGACCAGGTTGTCCCCAAAGTCAGAGATGTTTAAAGACATGCCGTAGTAGATAAGGATAGTCACAAACCTGGAGACAGATCATTAAACTGACAGTCAGACAGACAGACAGTCAGACAGATAGACAGTCAGACAGACGTGAGCGTACCATAGGTAGAAAACGATGAGGGTCTGTTTCCTCATTCCGGGGGTCCTGACCAGGTCCATGAGGGTGTGAATCCTCAGCTCCACCTTGTCCTTGCCAAACAGCTGCAGATTACAGAAGGCTGGACATCACCACTTTAAACTGGAAAGGCCCTCCAACCCCCAACCCCCAACCCTGACCCGACGAGGGGTGAGGATTCACCCCTGAGGACAATGGGCAACATGTCTGGTGTAGACGGAGACCGGACATATTGGATTCACATGCCGATATCTGTTTGCAAAGATTGATAACTGGAGTATTAGTGAGCAGTGTGGTGCCTAATAACTGAATATTGGTGAGCAGTGTAGTGATCAATAACTGAAGGGAGTATTGTTGAGCAGTGTGGCGATCAATAACTGCAGTATTGGTAAGCAGTGTGGTGATCAATAACTGGACGGAGTATTGGTGAGCGCTGTGGGGATCAATAACTGGAGTATTGGTGAGCGCTGTGGGGACCTGCTGCATGTCGAGGTCTTCCTGGAGGGGCTGTCTGTTGAGCTGGCCCGCCCGGCGGATCAGAAGATGGGCCTCCTCCTTCCTCTGGTTGTTCAGCAGCCAGCGAGCCGACCTGGGCAGGACCCTGCGGACATCACACATACCATTATCACCTCGTACCCCATGATCAACTCATTATCACCTCGAACCCCATGATCAACTCATTATCACCTCGAACCCCATGATCAACTCATTATCACCTCGAACCCCATGATCAACTCATTATCACCTCGTACCCCATGATCAACTCATTATCACCTCGAACCCCATGATCAACTCATTATCACCTCGAACCCCATGATCAATTCATTATCACCTCGAACCCCATGATCAATTCATTATCACCTCGAACCCCATGATCAATTCATTATCACCTCGAACCCCATGATCAACTCATTATCACCTCGAACCCCATGATCAACTCATTATCACCTCGAACCCCATGATCAACTCATTATCACCTCGTACCCCATTATCAACTCATTATCACCTCGAACCCCATGATCAACTCATTATCACCTCGAACCCCATGATCAATTCATTATCACCTCGAACCCCATGATCAACTCATTATCACCTCGAACCCCATGATCAATTCATTATCACCTCGAACCCCATGATCAACTCATTATCACCTCGAACCCCATGATCAACTCATTATCACCTCGAACCCCATGATCAACTCATTATCACCTCGAACCCCATGATCAACTCATTATCACCTCGAACCCCATTATCAACTCATTATCACCTCGTACCCCATGATCAACTCATTATCACCTCGAACCCCATTATCAACTCATTATCACCTCGAACCCCATGATCAACTCATTATCACCTCGAACCCCATGATCAATTCATTATCACCTCGAACCCCATGATCAATTCATTATCACCTCGAACCCCATGATCAATTCATTATCACCTCGAACCCCATGATCAACTCACTATCACCTCGAACCCCATGATCAACTCATTATCACCTCGAACCCCATTATCAACTCATTATCACCGCAACAACAATCGTGAGATCATTATAACCTTAACCACCATGATCAACTCATTAGCATCGCAACAACAATCATCCCATCATTATCACTTCAAACACCATGATCAACTCATCACTCATTATCACCTCATTATCAACTGAACGTATCCTCATTAGCACCTCATTATCACCTAATTTCAACCCAATAAATAGTCATTATCAACTCATCACCTCATTATCACCCGAATATATCCTCATTAACACCCCCTCATTATCACCCCAATATATCCTCATAAACCCATCATTATCACCCCAATACATCCTCAGCATCACCTCAGTATTACCTCATCATCACTTCATTATCACCCCCCTCATTATCACCCCAATATATCCTCATCATCCCCTCATCATCACCTCATCATTACTTCATCATCACCTCATCTTCATCTAATTTCACCTCATTATCACCTAATCTTCACCTCTCTGTAAACACATCATCATCACCTCATCATCTCTTCATCATCAATGCATAATCCCCTCATTATCACCTCATCATCACCACCTCATCATCAGCGCATTATCACCTCATCATCTCCTCATCATCAACTCATCATTACTTCATTATCACCTTATTACAACCTTATCACTAATTGTTATCAATTCATCATCACTTCATCATCACCTCATCATCACTCCATCATAACCTAATCACTACTTATTACCAATTCATTACCACCTCATTATCCCCTCCCCCCTCCCCCTCGCTGTGAGCTCACCAGAGGTAGAAGAAGAACAGGAAGCAGGGGGCGGAGATGGCGAGCTGCAGGTGGCGCCAGTCCCGCAGCAGGTAGGCCAGGGGCGCCAGCAGGACGTAGCCCAGGCCGAAGAAGTAGTCCGTCATCAGCCCCGCCAGCATGCGCCGCTTGGGCCCGGTCCACTCGGTGCCTGAACACACGCCGTATAGCACCAGACCACGGCTCATCAGAGCAGACCCCAACCACCATGCATCAGACCAGACCGGTTCAGACCAGACCAGACCAGACCCCAACCACAATGCATCAGACCAGACCGGTTCAGACCAGACCAGACCAGACCCCAACCACAATGCATCAGACCAGACCGGTTCAGACCAGACCAGACCAGACCCCAACCACAATGCATCAGACCAGACCGGTTCAGACCAGACCAGACCGGTTCAGACCAGACCATACCACAATACATCAGACCAGACCGGTTCAGACCAGACCAGACCAGACCATACCCCAACCACAATGCATCAGACCAGACCGGTTCAGACCAGACCATACCACAATACATCAGACCAGGCCGGTTCAGACCAGACCAGACCACAATGCATCAGACCAGACCGGTTCAGACCAGACCAGACCATGCCCAACCACAACCATATCATACCCCACCACACCAGACCAACATATCCTCATAGTACTTTCAAACAAAAACTATTACAGTGTTGCACGGTGTTGGTGACAACTGCACAAATAGCTTTTACACACAGATCCTCCAGGGCATAGCCACACCTATGCATTCATTAACACTCACACTCAACCACTCACAAACGGCTCAAACCAGCTGGGGAGGAAACACCGCCAACATTAGGGTTAGGTTATGTTAACATCGGCGAGTCTGACCGAGGACAAAGGCGTTGATGAGCGTGGCGGAGACCCCCGATCCGACCAGGAAGCGCAGCAGAGCGTAGACGTAGAGGTTCGGAGCCAGCGCCGCTCCAACGCCAAACACCGCCTGGAGGGCTAGGCCGATCAGCATCACCGGCTTCCTGCCGTACCTGCGGCGAAAGCTGTTTTAGACAACGCCCGCAGTCCAGTCAGACTTGTGATGGGACGTGTTCACAGCAGAGCAGGGCATTTCAATCGGGGGGGAGGGACTGACCTGTCTGACAGGGAGCCGAAGCCCACGGCCCCCACCAGGAGACCGGCCATGTAGATGGAGGACACCACGCTGTTGATCCAGGCGCTGTCACACACCAGGTCCCACTGCGGAGGACGGAGAACACCATGACGCACCGGCCCCGTACCTCTCGCTCGGCACACACACACCTGAACCCATTCCAACGCCGTCCCCCTCGCTCTCTTCACACAGACACACACACACCTGAACCCATTCCAACGCCGTCCCCCTCGCTCTCTTCACACAGACACACACACACCTGAACCCATTCCAACGCCGTCCCCCTCGCTCTCTTCACACAGACACACACACACCTGAACCCATTCCAACGCCGTACCCCTCGCTCTCTCTCGTCACACAGACACACACACACCTGAACCCATTCCAACGCCGTCCCCCTCGCTCTCTCTCGTCACACAGACACACACCTCACACACCTGAGCCGATCCCAGTGCCCCGACTGACCTCAGTCACCACCGTGCTGCTGAACACGCTGGTGTCGTACTCCCAGCCTCCAGGGCAGCTGTGGTTGCTGCCGTTGCGCGGGTCGGGGCAGGCCTCCTCCTCCCCACGATGCAGGAGGAGGAGGCTGGTGGAGTTGGGGCCACCGCGCCGGGCCCCGGGGGCCAGGGGGGCGGAGAGGCAGACGTGGGGCGGCGTGGCCCCGGTGAAGATGGAGGCCAGCTGGTTGAACGCCAGGAACACCTGAGGGAGACAGATCCACACGTACAGGAGCTTCTGGAAGCGGCCGAAGCCGCCGATCAGGGAGAGGATCTCCTCGAAATTCATGACCTCTGCTCGCCTGTGGCCGAGGCCAATGTCACTGAGCTGTCGAGAGATCTAGTGTCTCTAGCGTCACCTGACGAACCCTCTCACCACAGTTTGTCAACATACCGGATCTTTGTCCTTTCCTGTGCATACATGCTTGATGCTGCAACAGGGAAGCAGGTCTGTCTTGTGCAGCCAGTTAAGTGTGAAAACATTCCTTGTCAGACAAAGAGGATGAACATTATGATGTTGCCTATACAATGGTAAACATAGTACAATGTCATTAGACAATGCCTGCTGAAAATGTCTACTACTTTGCATACATAATGGATTATGAATTCACTCCCTATTAGGGACAAGAGTGATGAACTCAGCATTCACCGGTGCGTTGTTCTGCCCTGTATATGCCCTGTATATGGCCTGTATATGGCTTTTTGTGGCTGTGAAGTTCGGCATTAGTGATGGAGGGGAGCTGCATGTCGAGTAATGTCATATTTCATCACAGAGAGAGTAGGTATGCAGGCATAAGACTTAGAGTTGGAGAGAGAGGGGGGGGAGATAGAGGGAGAGAAAGGTTGGAGAGAGAGAGGGGGGAGAGAGAGAGGGGGGAGGGAGAGAGAGAAGATAAATATCCAGGAGCAGCAGGAGGTGTTTCAAGAGGAGACATAGGACACCTTTGTGTCCCACTGTGGTCTGTCTGTCTGTCTGTCTCCCTACAACAACAGTACATAGTGTAGTGACTGTGATGTCCTCTGTACTTACACCACCCTGAGCTGACGGTACAGGCTCAATGAGACGCTCCCTCCTCCTCGGGTCTCAGACCTCCTCCTCCTATTCCAGCCTGAAGCCTCCTCCTCCTCCGCCTCGGGTCTCAGACCTCCTCCTCCTACTCCAGCCTGAAGCCTCCTCCTCCTCCTTTGGTCTCATAACTCCTCCACCTCCTCCTCCTACTCCAGCCTGATACCTTCTCCTCCTTCTCCTCTGGCCTAATACCTCCTCCTCCTTCTCCAGCCTGAAGCCTCCTCCTCCTCGGGTCTGAGACCTCCTCCTACTCCAGCCTGAAGCCTCCTCCTCCACCCTGACACCTCCTCCTGGGTCTCAGACCTCCTCCATCGGGCTCGAGATGCTGTCCTTGCTCTGCGGATCACTGCTGCTCCTCCTGGCCCAGCAGGTAGGCCTAACTTAAACTTAAACTACAAACTAACCGGTCCAACTCTACTTAAAACCCAGCTAACCTAACGTAGCCTTAGCAATAAACACTAGCTAGCTGCTTTAATCTACCCTTCTAACCTGAGTATAGTATAGAGCTGCCTCCTGGCAGGGGTTTGAAACCAGACTAAGTGACGGATCGGTTAACTGGTTTAACCAGCCCTACAGACTGAAGCATGGAAGAGCTTGGTTGTGGTCTGCCAGGAAAGGACTTTACTTTTGCCACTCGACATTTCGTATGAAATGTGTATGGGAATGTATTTCTATATTAAGTACAGACCACGACTCTGTTCCGTATTCATGAGGAAACGGATTGAAGAGAAGTTGGGAAATGACTGTTTATTTAGAGTGTATTTAGACCAGTATGTGGACTGTGTGTGTTTAGAGTGTATTTAGACCAGTATGTGGACTGTGTGTTCAGAGTGTATTTAGACCGGTTCCTGCCCTGTGTGTATATTCAGTGTGTATTTCTATTGGTATATGGAATGTGTGTTTAGAGTGCATATTTAGTGTGTATTTCGAGTACTAGGTGCATTGTGCGTATTCGATTCTTATTTAGTGTGTATTTCGAGTTTAATTTGGATTGTGAGTATTTAGTGCATATTTAGTGTGTATTCAGATTGATATGTGGATTGTGCATTTTTAGTGCATATTTAGTGTGTATCTCGGGTGGTATTTGGCCCGTGTGTATTTAGTGTGCATGAGCTCACTAGCTTGACCTGGCACTGAGGCTCCAAATTTTTGCTTTGAACTCTGACCCCTGGAAGGAGAAAAGATCCTTTTCAGTCATATTTGCTATTATCCTTTTCAGTATTTCTGTATTATCTCTGAATATTTCAGCATTAATTCAGTGTGGTTCAAGGTTTAGAATATACATGGGCACTGAGCCAGGACTTTAAATACGTTCCCAAACAGTGATCCTTCTGTATAAAGAACACATTCAATGGCCTTGACCACACCTCATCACACTTCTAGTTACCCTCCTGGTCTCTACTGTACCTAGATATTCTAATGGTCTCTACTGTACCTAGTTACTCTCTCCTGGTCTCTACTGTACCTAGTTACTCTAATGGCCTCTACTGTACCTAGTTACTCTCTACTGGTCTCTACTGTACCTAGTAAATCTAATGGTCTCTACTGCAACTAATTACTCTCTCCTAGTCTCTACTGTACCTAGTTACTCTCTACTGGCCTCTACTGTACTTTAATGGTAGGTCTTTAATGTACCTCAGTGTTAGTTCCTCACCCTAAAAAATGTCTCTATTGAGGGTGAGGTCTCTACTATACCTTAATGTGAGGGCTCTATTGAGGGTGAGGTCTCTACCGTACCTTAGGGTGAGAGCTCTATTGAGGGTGAGGTCTTTATTGTACCTTAGAGTGAGGGCTCTACTGTACCTTAGGGTGAGTGCTCTACAGTACCTTAGGGTGAGGGCTCAATCGAGGGTGAGGTCTTTATTGTACATTAGAGTGAGGGCTCTATTGAGGATGAGGTCTTTATTGTACCTTAGAGTGAGGGCTCTACTCTACCTTAGGGTGAGGGCTCTACTGTACCTTAGGGTGAGGGCTCTACTGTATCTTAGGGTGAGGGCTCTACTGTACCTTAGGGTGAGGGCTCTATTGAGGGTGAGGTCTCTACTGTGTAACCCCAGTGCCCTCTCCTCCCTGCAGTGTGTGAGCGGGGCTGGGGGCCGCGCCGTGGCCCCCGGGGACCGCCGGCCAGTGTGCCAGTGGCCGTGCCGCTGCGGGCCCCGGGCGGCTTGCGCGCCGGGGGTGAGCGCCGTGCTGGACGGCTGCGGCTGCTGCAAGAGCTGTGCCCGGCAGCACCGGCAGGCCTGCAACGAGAGGGACGTGTGCGACCCGCACAAGGGCCTCTACTGCGACTACTCCGCCGACCGGCCCCGCTTCCAAGTGGGCGTCTGCGCCTGTGAGTGGCCCCCATCTGACGCTTAGGACCCCTGAGTTATAAGGCCCTTATCTGATGTTAAGGACCCCTGAGTTATAAGGCCCCTAACGGAGGTCTGGGGTCCCTATCAGATTTATTAGACCCTGATCCGAGGTACGGGGCCCCTATCTGAGTATTAAAGCCCCTATGAGAGGTGTAGGGCGTTTGTCTGAACTAAAGCGTCCCAATCTGAACTAAGGGGCCCCTATCTGAGACGTAGGTACGCTTCCACAGAGCCCTACCTGTCTAGCTGGTCCGTACCAGAGGGCTCCAGCTGACCGGCGTTGTGTTTCCAGACATGGTGGCGGTGGGCTGCGATCTGAACGGGCGACACTTCGAGAATGGCCACGCCTTCCAGCCCAGCCCGCTCTACAAGTGCACCTGCATCGCCGGCGCCATCGGCTGCACCCCCGCCTTCACCCAGACACCTGCCGGCCTCTTAGGCTCCGCCCCACCGAAACCAGCAGGCCTCCTCAGCGGCCCCGGGGCCCGCAAGAACCTGCAGGACACCAGCTACAGGCCAGGTGAGGGTAGGAGAGACAAGGTGAGGGGAGGAGACACCAGCTACAGGCCAGGAGTGGGGAGGAGAGACCAGCTACAGGCCAGGTGAGGGCAGGAAAGACCAGCTACAGGCCCGGTGACGGCAGGAGAGACCAGCTACAGGCCAGGGGAGGGAAGGAGACACAAGGTGAGTGTAGGACACACCAGGTGAGGGTAGGAGACACAAGGTCAGGTTAGGAGAGACCAGGTGAGGGTAGGACACCAGGTGAGGGGAGGAGACACCAGGTGAGGGTATGAGAGACAAGGTGAGGGGAGGAGACACCAGCTACAGGCCAGGTGAGGGGAGGAGAGACCAGCTACAGGCCAGGTGAGGGGAGGAGAGACCAGCTACAGGCCAGGTGAGGGGAGGAGAGATCAGCTACAGGCCAGGTGAGGGGAGGAGAGACCAGCTACAGGCCAGGTGACTGCAGGAGAGACCAGCTACAGGCCAGGGGACGGCAGGAGAGACCAGCTACAGGCCAGGTGACGGCAGGAGAGACCAGCTACAGGCCAGGGGATGGCAGGAGAGACCAGCTACAGGCCAGGGGAGGGGAGGAGACACCAGGTGAGGGTAGGAGACACAAGGTGAGGGGAGGAGACACAAGGTGAGTGTAGGACACCAGGTGAGTGGAGGAGACACAAGGTGAGTGTAGGACACACCAGGTGAGGATAGGAGAGACCAGGTGAGGCTAGGAGACGCCAGGTGAGGCTAGGAGACACCAGGTGAATGTACCTTGTGAAGGTAAGACACCGATTTCAGCTAAGGTGAGGCTCTGAGTAAAGGAATGCTGAAGCTAACACTCAATATTGAAAATGCTGACAAACAGATTAGTATTCAGCTTAGAAACATAACTTTAGTCAACCGAACATATAGAAGTATGTTCCAAATATGTAAACAATTAAACTGAAGCGATTACAGGATCCACACTGCTTCAGGCTATGTCAGTTCTGGCTTGCGTCCACACAGTAATCACCCATCTCTGTAACATCTCTTAGTGTAAGGACAAATTGCCCTGAGTGCATACATGTGTATTGTGGTTAAGACTTACGAGGAGGCCTTCATTCCTGGCTCTGGGGGCCGGCAGGGAGCCAGCCCAAAGGGTGGAGTCACCTGAATGTTGTGATTGCTGCTGAACTCCTTGAAACTCAGTCAACAAACAGGAACACAGCACCTCCTTCACCTCCACCCTCCCTACCCCCACCATCACCTCCCTCACCTCCACCCAACCTCACCTCCACCAAACCCTCACCTCCACCCTCCCTCACCGCCGTCAGCTCCCTCCCTGAGACATACAGAGGGGTTCCTAAGGCGTTCCTCCTCCCGTCGGCGTGGAGGAACACGCCGCCGTGCGTAGGAACACTCGGTGCTCTGTGCCCAACAAGCGGCCCATTCACCCCGAGCCCCTCGTCAGAACGGGGAGCAGCACACTGAACACATGGCTCCCCTCTGGAGGAACTACCTGCAACCCCCCACTACACAAATAGACCAATTAATGCACAGCTAGATATAGCGATAGGAAGCAGCTCTATGCCTATGTGGTCTGGTCTGGTTGAGTTCGAGGCTAGGGAACCGTCTAGGGTTGTTCTAGGACTGGACTGGTCTTGGTCAAAGGGTAGGGCTAGGTGTGGTCAAGGCCTAAGAGTAGGGCTAGGTCTAGTGTTGGTCTTGTAGCTGGTCTGGTCTAGCTGATCTGGTCTAGATAGTATAGTCTAGGAGCAGGTATATGGGATGGCACTAGACCTAGTCTACATGGTCTAGTCTAGGAGGAGGTCTAGTCTCTAGTCTCTAGTTCTAGATCTACTTTATACGGTCTAGTCTGGGAGAAGGTCTAGGTCTAGTAGCTAGCCCTAGTTCTGGTCTATATGGTATAGTCTAGGGAGCAGGAATAGGGGATGGTACTAGAACTAGTCTACATGGTCTAGTCCAGGAGCAGGTCTAGGGGATGGATCTAGGTCTTGTCTATATGGTCTAGTAGTCTATATGGTCTAGACTAAAGGAGATGGATCTAGGTCTTGTCTAGAGCGTTGTTGACCCTGCCCAAATCAAAGCTTACAGGGATCCTCCTTTAGCCTGGAAGAGGAACTGCCTGGTGCAGACCACGCCCTGGAGCGCCTGCTCCAAGACCTGCGGCGTGGGCATGTCCGTCCGCGTCACCAACGACAACGCCAAGTGTGAGATGAGGAAGGACCGGAGGCTGTGTCTGCTGAGGCCCTGCGACAAGAACCTGCTCCAGAGCTTCAAGGTGAGCAGCTAGCCTAGCTCCAGAACTTCAAGGTGAGCAGCTAGCTTAGCTTCAGAGCTTCAAGGTGAGCAGCTAGCCTAGCTCAAGAACTTCAAGGTGAGCAGCTAGCTTAGCTTCAGAGCTTCAAGGTGAGCAGCTAGCTTAGCTCAAGAACTTCAAGGTGAGCAGCTAGCCTAGCTTAAGAGCTTCAAGGTAACCAGCTAGCTTAGCTCAAGCGCTTCGGGTGAGCAGCTAGCTTAGCTCAAGAGCATTGAGGTAACCGGCTAGCTTAGCTTAAGAGCTTCAAGGTGAGCAGCTAGCTTAGCTCAGTAGCATCAAGATAGCTTAGGGTGCGGCAATAAAAGCACTGTTTGAATGTTTGTTGTATTTAATTAAAATGTATTTTAAATGAACAAGATGGATCCTCAAGACAGATAGGAAATTGTCCAGAATGAACCGACCGACTTTGTGACCTCTGCATGTCCACTGCGTGACCTCTGTGTGACCTCTGGTGTTACCCGCAGGCCCCCAAGGGGAAGACGTGCCGGGCCCAGGTCCCTGCGCGGCGTGCGGAGAGGCTGGTGCTGTCGGGGTGCAGCAGCACCCAGCGGGTGAGGCCAACCTACTGCGGCCTGTGCGGCGGCGGCGGCGGCGGCGGCGGCGGCGGCGGCGGCGGCGGCTGCTGCGTGCCTGACGCCTCCAGCACGCGCACCTTAGAGTTCAGGTGCAAGGGCGCAGCCGGCGTGCGGTGGAAGGTACAGTGGATCACGTCCTGCGTCTGCAAAAGGAAGTGCGACGACCCCGGGGACATGTTCACCGAGCTGCACTTCCTGTGAGGAAGGGAGGAGGCGGAGCTTCCAGAGGAGGAGGGAGGAGGCGGAGCTTCCAGGGGAGGGAGGAGGCGGAGCTTCCAGGGGAGGGAGGAGGCGGAGCTTAGACAAGAGCCTGGGGGACACATGAGACAGAAACACACACAGACGATATATCAAATGAATAGACGTAGCGTAGACTTGTATTTACATAGAGAACGCACTGTG
>NC_136949.1:529435-554435 GCF_949987615.1 Pollachius pollachius
GTCGGTCAGGTTAGTTCTGTCGGGTTAGTCGTCAGGTTAGTTCTGTCGGGTTAGTCGGTCAGGTTAGTTCTGTCAGGTTAGTCGGTCAGGTTAGTTCTGTCGGGTGAGTTAGGTTACCTGGTGAGGTTTAGCAGCAGGTTGGCGATGATGTTGTTCATGCTGTCGAAGGGTTTCTCTGGTCCTCCTCCCGGATTGGAGAGGAGGTCCGTCTTCAACCCGGGACCCGGGGCGCGGGACATGAGCCGGACCCGGGTCAGGATCTCCACCAGAGACTGGAGAACACCACAGGTAACACAGGTAGACATTAACAGGTAGAGTAACACAGGTAGACAGTAACAGGTAGAGGAACACAGGTAGACAGTAACACAGGTAGAGGAACACAGGTAGGATGAACACACCACAGGTACAGGTGAGTTACTACAAAACAGGTGAGTTAGAGTCCACTACAGGTGAGGTTTTACAGGTGAGTTACCAGGTGAGTCACTACACACCAGGTGAGTTAGAGTCACTACAGGTGAGGTTCTACAAGTGAGTTACCAGGTGAGTCGCTACACACCAGGTGAGTCAGAGTCACTACAGGTGAGGTTCTACAGGTGAGTTACCAGGTCAGTCGCTACACACCAGGTGAGTTAGAGTCACTACAGGTGTGTCACTACAGGTGGGTGACCAGGTGAGGCCTGCGGGGTCTCCTACCTGGTTCTCCACGGGCAGCACACAGTCGGCGTGCTGCGTGAGCTCCCTCATGGCGAGCACGCTGTTGTAGGGCGAGGTGATGACGTCGTCCTCGTCCGAGGGGTACACCGAGGTCACGATGCGACACACCTCGGGGAACTCCTCCTCCAGCAGCCCCAGGACCCGGGTCCCCAGCCCCGAGCCCGTGCCTGGGGGTCACCACAGGGTCAGGGGTCAGAGGTCAGGGGCTTAACACAGGGTCAGAGGTCAGAGGTTAGGGGCTTAACACAGGGTCAGAGGTTAGGGGCTTTAAACAGGGTCAGAGGTCAGAGGTTAGGGGCTTAACACAGGGTCAGAGGTCAGGGGCTTAACACAGGGTCAGAGGTCAGAGGTTAGGGGCTTAACACAGGGTCAGAGGTCAGGGGCTTAACACAGGGTCAGAGGTCAGGGGCTTAACACAGGGTCAGAGGTCAGAGGTTAGGGGCTTAACACAGGGTCAGAGGTCAGGGGCTTAACACAGGGTCAGAGGTCAGAGGTTAGGGGCTTAACACAGGGTCAGAGGTTAGGGGCTTAAAACAGGGTCAGAGGTCAGGGGCTTAACACAGAGTCAAAGGTCAGAGGTTAGGGGCTTAACACAGGGTCAAAGGTTAGGGGCTTAAAACAGGGTCAGAGTACAGAGGTTAGGGGCTTAACACAGGGTCAGAGGTCAGGGGCTTAACACAGGGTCAGACGTTAGGGGCTTAACACAGGGTCAGAGGTCCGGGGCTTAACACAGGGTCAGAGGTTAGAGGTTAGGGGCTTAACACAGGGTCAGAGGTCAGAGGTTAGGGGCTTAACACAGGGTCAGAGTACAGAGGTTAAGGGCTTAACACAGGGTCAGAGGTCAGGGGCTTAACACAGGGTCAGAGGTTAGAGGTTAGGGGCTTAACACAGGGTCAGAGGTCAGAGGTCAGGGGCTTAACACAGGGTCAGAGGTCAGAGGTTAGGGGGTTATGTTTTAGGGGTACATCAGGGGCTTAGAGGTTAAGGTTAGGAGGGTTAAAGTCAGAAGGTGAGTAAGGGTTAGGGTAAGCAGGGGGTAGGGGGGTGGGTAAGAGGGTTGACACAGGGTCAGGGGGTAGAGGTTAAGGTTAGGGTTAGGGTTGGTAGGTGAGAGGGTTGACACAGGGTCAGGGGGTAGAGGTTAAGGTTAGGGTTAGGGTTGGTAGGTGAGAGGGTTGACACAGGGTCAGGGGGTAGAGGTTAAGGTTAGGGTTAGGGTTGGTAGGTGAGAGGGTTGACACAGGGTCAGGGGGTAGAGGTTAAGGTTAGGGTTAGGGTTGGTAGGTGAGAGGGTTGACACAGGGTCAGGGGGTAGAGGTTAAGGTTAGGGTTAGGGTTGGTAGGTGAGAGGGTTGACACAGGGTCAGGGGGTACGAGGTGAAGGTTCGGGGTGTTAGAGTGAGGAGAAGGTTTCCACCTCCGCCCATGGAGTGGATGAGGAAGAAGCACTGCAGACAGTCACAGTGTTCCGCCGCCCTGCGGACCTTCTCCACGATCTGATCCCGATAGGCCGAGCCATACGTCATGTGACCCACCGCCCTATGACACACAGATAAAGGCAGCCAATCATATCAGACGACTAGAAAACAGATATAGATGTAGGGTTGGGTTAGAGATGTTTAGGAATCAGTAGGATGTAGTCCTATAGATGTAGGGTTAGGATGTGTTAGTCCTATAGATGTAGGATTAGAGATGTGTTAGTCCTATAGATGTAGGGTTAGAGATGTGTTAGTCCTATAGATGTAGGGTTGGAGATGTGTTAGTCCTATAGATGTAGGGTTAGAGATGTGTTAGTCCTATAGATGTAGGGTTAGAGATGTGTTAGTCCTATAGATGTAGGGTTAGAGATGTGTTAGTCCTATAGATGTAGGGTTAGAGATGTGCTAGTCCTATAGATGTAGGGTTGGAGATGTGTTAGTCCTATAGATGTAGGGTTAGAGATGTGTTAGTCCTATAGATGTAGGTTTACCAGTTGTTCCCGGACCCCGACACGTCGGTGAGGAGCTGTGTGGTGTCAAACAGGTCCCTCAGCGGACCCTGCACGATCTGGTTGACCACGCCCTCCTCCATGTCCACCAGCACCGCCTAGTGGACGACCAGAGAACTACTAAGTTACACACTTACTATATAACAAATCATAACAGAACGGAAGCAGACGTTTTGTTTACACTAACATCCTGTTAACGCCAGACTTTACGCACACAAATAATGAAAACGTCCAGACCTTTATGAATCTAACAACCGTCTGTAATCTCTAAACAAATCACAATTTACCCGGGCTTTGAGGCGGTGGATTCTCCCGCCCACGATGTCACATGTTCCTGCACCCCTGTCATGAGGAAAGAACACAAGGTGAACCTTAACGTCTTGCCCTGACACAGGACGAGAGGTCAAGCTGTTGGTAGCTAGGGTACAGGTTGACCTCTGACCCCAAGGGTGGCAGTACCTTGAGTCCACGTTCCGGAAAAAACTACCCAGAGCCTCATCATATACTCCTTTCTAGAGAGAGAGAGAGAGAGAGAGAGAGTGAGAGACATAAATACTTATAGGATGAGGAGATACATATATAGGATTAGGAATCATTTAAATAGGATTTACCTTGTGTACACTACACTAAATTGTGTATATACATTCAGTATTCAGTATTCAAACTAGGTACACTAAGGACACAACAACTCACCTTGTTGACGTGTGCGTGTTCTCTGAGCGCCAAGTCCCAGAAGCGACACCCAACCTGGTTACCACACTGACCAACTAAACCCACACACACACACACACACACACACACACACACACACACACACACACACACACACACACACACACACACACACACACACACACACACACAAACAGATAAAAAAGGTATAGTATATGCACGTAGTTTAACCAAGTCGCCGTGTTTACATGCTGTCGACTGTTTTTATGACGCTATGGTAACCGCAGCTGGCTTTCATGAATATTTCATGAACTTCGCAAAACTCACCCTGCACGACTATGGACTGCGTCATGTTGGTCGTTATTATAATATCATACGTTTTAGTTTGTATAAGTTATAGTTATTTTCACTTGTTTACAAACGAGGCACAGACTTCAGCTTTGAGTTCCCCGCCTCTGATTGGTCGCGCGTTGATGACGAGTGATTCAGTATCCATAGAAACCAAACCGACCCAGTCAGACTCCGTTAATGAGGCGTTGTGTTATCCACGTTGAGTTCATTAAATAATTAACCGTTCATAATTATAATTATTTAAACTGTGTATAAGAACCACGCTCCCAAAATAATAAATTAAAGAAATGTCCAACTCTGTCATGAGTCTTTCTCTCCTCAAGGTCTTCTGTCCCCAGCAGGGAGAGCTGTTTCATAGCTGTTTCATAGTTGCCTCAAAGTCTGGTGTTTAGAAAGTTGTATTAATATCTGATGTTTCCATCGTTCTATAAATATTTATTTCCATAGTTGTATTAATATCTGATGTTCCCATGGTTGTATTGATATATATTTCCATAGTTGGGTCAATCCTGATATTTCCATGATGTATATCTGATGCTTCCATGGTTTAATATAATATACAAAACCATGGAAATATTTGGTTTTTTATTATTATGTATATCCACCCTATGTATGAATATATAATGTTTTTAATGTTTATATAAATCTAATGTTTCCTTGGTTTTATATATGTAATTTGGATGTTTCCATACAGCTCAGGGCGTGAGTTCTGGCCTGGCCAGCACCCAACATTCCCCTGTCCCTCTCCTGAGTGGGCTAGCTTCTGCCTTGCTTGTGCTTCCATAATGTGTTTAATCATGTGCTACTGGTTTGGTTTACATAGGCATGGGGTCTTTTGTATAGACAAATCTATTTATAAATACGAAATAAACAAGGTAGGATTAGTTAGGATAAATATTAGCATGCCTCTCAATGTTTAACAATTTCATAAGAGCTATTAGAACTATTGGTATCTGCATCAGAGGGGTATCTTAACAGAGCATTATTTAATATCCGACATCCAATGGATACTGGCTTATATGATTTTGATGTCTCCCAGATAAATAACCACACTATGACATGATGAAATAACCCTAACCATGCATAATAGAGTATATTAATTCGTACATTTAGTCATAAACAAATAAAAGGCAATCCAACAAGTGTGTAAAAGTTGATTTATTCATTGGGGAAAACAGTAAAAAAAGAATGGAAAAACACAGTTGTGTACAAAATAATGTGTATTTACTGTATGAGTGGGATGACACTGGTGTGATGTCCTCGGTGGGTAAGACTAAGTTGACATTGATACTACTAATCTATTGCGACACCATTCTCCTCTTTCTGCTGGTAAAACATTCTTCTGAAGGTATTCTGTTGCTGTGAGACACGCCCCATTTGATAAACAACAAACACATGAACACAAACAAGGATGAAGGAAGGGAATCATGACATCACCCTGACATCATCACCCCTCACCCTGACATTATGCTGACATCATCACCCCTCATCCTGACATCATGCTGACATCATCACCCCTCACCCTGACATCATGACATCATCACCCCTCACCCTAACATTATGCTGACATCATGACATCATCACCCCTCATTCTGACATCATGCTGACATCATCACCCTCATCCTGACATAATGCTGACATTATGACATCATCAACCCTCATCCTGACATCACCCTGACATCATTGACATCATCACCCCTCATCCTGACATCATGCTGACATCATCATGACATCATCACCCCTTGCCCTAACATCATGCTGACATCATCACCCCTCATCCTGACATCATGCTGACATCATCATGACATCATCACCCCTCGCCCTGACATTATGCTGACATCATCATGACATCATCACCCCTTGCCCTAACATCATGCTGACATCATCACCCATCATCCTGACATCATCCTGACATCATCATGACATCATCACCCCTCATGCTGACATCATCCTGACATCACTGACATAATCACTTCTCGCCCTGAAATCTTTCTAACATCATGCTGTGCTTATTGTGTCTCAATGGAAGGAGGAAGAGGATTGGTCAGAGCTGACGGAAATTGAGAGGAAGTACTATAGGATTGAGCAGGAACTGAGGATGAAGTACTATAAGACTGAACAGGAAGTGGAGAGGAGGTCTAGAGGAAGTACTATAAGACTGAACAGGAAGTGGAGAGGAGGTGTAGCAGAAGTAGTAATGGATTGAGAAGGAAGTATAGAGGGGGTGCTGTCGGACAGGAAGTCCTAGGCGGTGGGACAGCTGCCGATGGCCACGGCGCCGCTGACCAGAGCAGCCTTGCTGAAGCTCACAGGGCTGCTGTTGATGGACAAGCTCCTCATGCAGCCCGCGTACGGCCGCCTGGTGGCCACGCCCTCTGGGACCAGACCCTCTGTAGGAGCACAACCTTCATCACCACGACATCACTCTGACATCACCACATCATCACAACCTCATACTGACATCATCAGGACATCATCACAATATCACTCTGAAGTCATCAAGACATCATCCCTATCATAAACATATACAATTATAGATCTCTCTCTCTATATATATATATATATACTGTATATCTATATCTACATGGTTGTTAAAAAAGCTATTGTCTCTCACCTGGCGCCCCCCCAATGAACACGGGGGATTCCATCTCCATGGCGACGAGGTTCAGCGGTCCCACGGTGTGGTCCACCTCAGAGTCCACGTCCAGCTGGACCACATTGGCATCCCGGATCACTGGGAACAGACCGCACGTCACCACGACAACCACAAATCACCATGACAACCAAACACACCGCACATCACCACGACGAACAACATCACCACGACAACCAAATAACACCACGAGGACCACACACACCGCGCGTCACCACGAGGACCAAACACACCGCACATCACCACAACAACCAAACACATCACACATCACACATCACCATGACGACATAACTCACCGGTGATGCGGTGCCAGGCCCCGGTGCACAGCCCGTCACGCGGAGCCACTTCTGTCAGGACCTGCCGGACCCCGACATTCACCAGGACCACCACCTGCAGAGACAGACATCAGCACGTTACACCGGTATGATACCGGTACGTTACACCGGTACGTTACATCTGTACATTGCATCGGTACGTTACATCTGTACGTTACATCGGTACGTTACACCGGTACGATACCGGTACGTTACACTGGTACGATACCGGTACGTTACACCGGTACGTTACACCGGTACGTTACACCGGTACGATACCGGTACGTTACACCGGTACGTTACACCGGTACGGTACCGGCACGTTACACCGGTACGTTACACCGGTACGTTACACCGGTACGTTACACCGGTACGATACCGGTACGTTACACCGGTACGTTACACTGGTACGTTACACCGGTACAATACCGGTACGTTACACCGGTACGTTACACCGGTACAATACCGGTACGTTACAACGGTACGTTACAATGGTACGATACCGGTACGTTACACCGGTACGTAAACACCGGTACGTTACACCGGTACGATACCGGTACGTTACACCGGTACGTTACATCTGTACATTGCATCGGTACGTTACATCTGTACATTGCATCGGTATGCTACATCGGTACGTTACACCGGTACGTTACACCGGTACGTTACATCTGTACGTTACACCGGTACGTTACACCGGTACGTTACATCTGTACGTTACATTGGTACGTTACACCGGTACGATACCGGTACGTTACACCGGTATGTTACACCGGTACGTTACATCGGTACGTTTCATCGGTACGTTACATCGGTACGTTACACCGGTAGGTTACACCGGTACGTTACATCGGTACGTTACATCAGTACGTTACACCGGTACGTTACACCGGTACGTTACATCGGTACGAGGAGTCCCAGGTTAAGCTCCTTTCCACAGGGAGGGATTACTGTAACTGTACAGTTATTACTGTCTACCACGTCTCCAGCAACATCAGACTAAAATAACATGAACAGAAGTCAGCCGGGGTCCCCCCCGGGAGGGGTGACGGTTCGGTGGGGACTCACGGCTCCGTGGTGAAGGTAGACGGTCATGTACTCCTCCTCGGCCGCCTGGATGTGCACCAG
This sequence comes from Pollachius pollachius, assembly GCF_949987615.1. NCBI lineage: Eukaryota > Metazoa > Chordata > Actinopteri > Gadiformes > Gadidae > Pollachius > Pollachius pollachius. The sequence continues at coordinate 537,255 of NC_136949.1, forward strand.
CACCCCGGTGGCCACACGGGGGCGCACCTCCAGGGACAGCTCCAGCCGCCGGCCCAGCACGGCCGTCTCGTCTGGGGGGGGAGAGAACATGAGACCTCAGCAGCTGCCAGGGGCCCGGACTACATTTCAACTCCTGCTGACCCCAACTCTCCCAGCAGGGGGATGGGTTGAACAGATGTTAACCCCAGTGCTCTGAGTCACGGGGAACGATGACATTGTTACGAGCGATGACATCATTATGAACGATGTCATCCTTATGAACGGTGACATCGACTGAGTCTCAGACCCAGGGAACAGACACAGGACGGAGGGTTGCCGTGGTTACCCAGGGCGATGTATCCTCCCTCCTGGGAGAAGAAGGTTCCGGGCTCCTTGGGGCCGTCGTAGCAGGGCGTGGCCCCGAACGTCGCAGAGGCCGAGGACAGCTGGCGCCCGTCCAGCATGAAGCGCCGAACACAACCGGACAGGCTCTGGAGAGACTATAGAATGATATATACATTATTATTTGTACAATAACATCTATAATACTAACCGACCAGAGAGAGTCTGGAGTGACTATAGAATATTAAGATTAATACATTAATATATAACACTTACACAACCTGAGAGAGTCTGGAGAGACTATAGAATATAAAGATTAATACATTAATATATATAACACTTACACAACCGGAGAGAGTCTGGAGAGACTATAGAATATTAAGATTAATATCTTAATATTATTGTTGTTAATATACCTTAACAACAATATCATATATTTAAAGTAAACATACCTGGATATTCTTTTGGGCGTGTCCTAGTGGGGCCCCGCCCACATACAGAGGGCTCTGGACGCGCCACGATTGGTCAACCCCAGGTGCCCGCTCTTCCTGCCCTGTGAGGTCATCGATGATCAGCTGACCCGCGTTACCGTCTCGGATACAGATCACCTGCAGAGTACAATCAATTAATATCACCTGGAGAGTACAATCAATTAATATCACCTGGAGAGTACAATCAATTAATATCACCTGGAGATTAAATAAAATTGAAGATTAGATTAGATCAGATTTAATTAATCTAATCTAGGTTATATTACATATCACCTGGAGATTAGAGTAAATTAAAAATCACCTGCAGATTAGATAAAAAAATCACATGGAGTTTAGATTAGATTAAATATCACCTGGAGATTAGATACGATAAATCACCACCTGGAGATTTGATTAGATTAGATTAAACATGAAAGGGAATCTAAAGTGGCGCGACTAGATCGGAGGCAGGAGTGATAGGGGGTGCATTACGCTGTGCCAGCCCCCGTCGTTGTAGGCCCCCTGGCTGCGGATCTGGACGCGGTGCGCCGAGGACCTGAAGCTGAACACCAGCTGACCCTGGTCCAGGACCAGGGCCATGAAGTCCTCCCCCACCTGGTCTGCCACGTAGAACACCAGCCCCGCCGACGCCTCCGTCCTCAGGGACAGGGAGAAGTGGGACCTGGAGGGGGGCCGCCCAGCCTGGTTAGATTGACCGATCGCTAGGTGAACCCACTCCCCATATACAACAAGCCAGGATAAGAATCACGCAGAGTCCAGGTGAACTCTGAACAGGTGAGTCTTGGGTCTTTGGCGGAAGCTGCTGAGCAACTTTGCGGTCCCGACATCGACCGGAAGCTCGCTCCACCACTGGTTGGTGCCCCTTGGTGCAGGATAAACCAATCAGAAGCCACACCTGGCGTTGTGACTGACCTGTTGGCGAGCGGCCGGGGGAGGTGGTGCTCCTGGCGGCTGTGGGCGGAGCCTCCGTAGCGGAAGGCCTGTCGCACGGCGCGAGGCCTGGAGGGCAGGTGGCAGGAGGCCTCTCCCAGGTCCTCATCCCTCCGGCTGGAGCCGTCTCGCGCCACCTTCACACACACAGAGAGACGCTCGTCATCATGTCTGTCCACCAATCAGAGACGCTCGTCATCGTGTCTGTCCACCAATCGGAGACGCTCGTCATCATGTCTGTCCACCAATCGGAGACACTCGTCATCATGTCTGTCCTCCAATCAGAGACGCTCGTCATCCTGTCTGTCCTCCAATCAGAGACACTCGTCATCATGTCTGTCCTCCAATCAGAGACGCTCGTCATCATGTCTGTCCTCCAATCAGAGACGCTCGTCATCATGTCTGTCCTCCAATCAGAGACACTCGTCATCATGTCTGTCCACCAATCAGAGAGACACTCATCCCTCTGTCTTCCAATCAGACACACTCTCATCTATCTCTCCTCCAATCACACACACTCTCCTCTATACATCTCTCCTCCAATCAGAGACAATCTCTCATCTATCTCTCCTCCAATCAGAGGCACACTCTCATCTTTCTGTCCTCCAATCAGAGACAAGCTCTCCTCTATACATCTCTCCTCCAATCAGAGACAAGCTCTCCTCTATACTACTCTCCTCCAATCACAGACTCATCTATACAACCGACGCACTAATACATACTAATCAGAGACACAGTCATTTTAAGGGGTTCATTGGATAGAGAGAGACTTTTCAGAAGAACACAGCAGCTGATATGAAGGTTTCGTCAAACCTTCTTTGATTGGCTGGGTTTGGGCTTGCGGGCGGAGTCTGGGGTCAGCAGGGCAGCTGGGGGGCCTTCAATTGGACAGTCCTGCAGGGAGGCGTTGACCTTCTCCGGGTAGCGCTGGAAGTCCTCCGCCTCGATATCACGGTCCTGTCTAGAGAGAGACACCTGTTGGTTCACCTGTGGTGTGGGCGTGGTCTACTGGGGTGACCTGTTGGTGTGGGCGTGGTCTATTGGGTTACCGATTGGTGTGGTTGTGGCCTTTTGGTTTACCTGTTGATGTATGCGTGGCTTAACGGGTACCTGTTGAAGTAGGTGCGGCCTATTGGTTTACCTGGTTATGTAGGCGTGGCTTAGCGGGTACCTGTTGAAGTAGGTGAAGCCTATTGGTTTACCTGTTGAAATAGGCGTGGTCTATTGGTTTACCTGTTGATGTAGGTGGGGTCTATTGGTTTACCTGTTCATGTGGGCGTGGCCTATTGGTTTACCTGTTGATGTATGCGTGGCCTATTGGTTTACCTGTTGATGTAGGCGTGGTCTATTGGGTAACCTGTTGGTGTGGGCGTGGGTTATTGGGTTACCTGTTGATGTAGGCGTGGTCTATTGGGAGGGACCTGTTGGTGTGGGCGTGGCCTATTGGTTTACCTGTTGATGTAGGCGTGGTCTATTGGGTTACCTGTTGGTGTGGGCGTGGGTTATTGGGTTACCTGTTGATGTAGGCGTGGTCTATTGGGGGGGACCTGTTGGTGTGGGCGTGGTCTATTGGGTTACCTGTTGGTGTGGGCGTGGGTTATTGGGTTACCTGTTGATGTAGGCGTGGTCTATTGGGTTACCTGTTGATGTAGGCGTGGTCTATTGGGTTACCTGTTGGTGTGGGCGTGGTCTATTGGGTTACCTGTTGATGTAGGCGTGGCTGATGCAGCCGGTGAAGTTCTTGAGGCTGCTGGTAGGAGATCCGCCGAGGTAGAAGCTCCTGAGCGAGGAACTCAACGAGGAACCCGACACAGCGGCGGAGGACGGCCTCTTCTTCTCCTGTTTGTCTTTATCGTCCACCACCAGGAGGTACCTGCAGAGAGAGGGACCAGCAGGGGTCAGCCAGGCAGCCAGGTTAAAATGTTTTGCATTTATATAGGGCTTTTCTAACCAGCGGCCACTCAAAGCGCTGTACAATATCACCCAACATTCACCCATTCATGCACACATTCAGAAACCGGCGGCGGTGTCAGCCACGCAGGGCGACAGCCAGCTCTTAAGGAGCAGCTAGGGTGAGGTGTCTTCCTCAGAGAAACCTCGACAGTCAGCTGGGAGGAGCCAGGGATCAAACTAGCAACCTTCTGGCTACAAGTCAACCCGCTCTACCTCCTGAGCCACTGCGGCTGTGTACCACCTGTACTACAGCAGGACACCAGCTCAGAGGGACGTACTTGTTTTGGCTGAGCGTCGCCACCAGGAAGTGAGTCCTGCCGTCGTTGTATTGTTTCTTGTGGGACTTGACTTTGGTTCCCTTGGCGTTCAGGACCACCATCCCGTTCTCCAGGGCGATGCTGAACTCCTCCTTCTGCAGGGAGAGCCCAACACCACAAATCAACAGAAGCCATGAAGGGAATCCAATGACTGAATGACTGTGCCTGAATGACTGTGACTTAATGACTGAATGACTGTGATTGAATGAATTAATGACTGAATGACTGTGACTGAATAACTGTGACTGAATGACTGAATGACTGTGATTGAATGAATGAATAACTGAATGACTGTGACTGAATGACTGTGACTGAATATGACTGAATGACTGTGACTGAATGTGACTGAATGAATGTGACTGAATGTGACTGAATGACTGTGACTGAATTACTGAATAACTGTGACTGAACGACTGAATGACTGTGACTGAACGACTGAATGACTGTGACTGAATGACTGTGACTGAATGACTGACTGAATGACTGAATGACTGTGACTGAATGACTGTGACTGAATGTGGCTGAATGCGTGACGTGGAGCATGTGCAGGCTGTTGCGTACCCCCTCGTTGTGGTAGAAGAGCAGGCCGCTGGGGTTGAGGGTTCTGAAGTTAAGGCCGCCCTCGAAGGAGTCGAAGGGAGAGATCTTGGCCGTGGAGCCCAGGTACCCATGGCCCGCGAAGTACGCTCTACGGGACATCTGTAGAGCATCAGGAGAGCAGAGAACACATCAGCCAGGTACTTCAAGATGGTGTTCATTGATGTGAGAGGTGTCAATATTAGGGTGAGGGGTCTGTTCTTACGAAGGCCTCCTCCGGACAGCCGTTGCTGATGCCGATGGTCCCCGGTTCCTCCAGGAGGTTGAAGTCCTTCTTCTGGAACTGGAAGTTCTTCACACATCCCCTCAGGCCCATCACCTTACTGAGCTCCGGCCTGCACACACACACAGTACCACCGTTACATTAAACCCTTACCTTAACGTCACCCGTAACCATGTTATCAAACCTAACCCTTACCCCAATAACACCAAACCCTGCATACAAGTCAGCCAACCCTTACCTGAACAAACCCTTATCTTAACAAAACCTTACCTTAACCACCCCTTACTTTAACAAACCCTTACCTTAACCAGAGTATTAATGCCTGAACATACAGCGAAACCGTTAGCTTAACACTTACCTTAATCCTTAAATTACAGAGTAGTATCATACTGGGCCTTTATTGAAGGGTGCTACGTAAATCTAATATATTATGAATACCATTATTAAACCTGTGACCTAACTTCACCAACCTCCACCTTAGCCACACCAAATATTGACAAGACTTAACCATCTCTAACCAAATACCCAACCTTCTATTTTAACTTTCACTGTAACACTAAACCTTTTGACCTTTGACCCATGGCGGTATGCTGACCTGACGCTGAGGACCTGAGAGGGAGCACCTCCTATGTAGATGTCTGAGAAGGGCAGAGTTATCTTCTGGGGGTTCTCCACCGATTTGACGTAGCTCTTGTCCACCAGCAGGATCACCTTCTTGGACTGGTGGTAGATCACTGACACCTGAAACCAGAGGGGACTCACCACATGTTGGACTGAACCCCTGAAACCAGAGGGAACTCACCACATGTTGGACTGAACCCCTGAAACCAGAGGGAACTCACTACATGTTGGACTGAACCCCTGAAACCAGAGGGAACTCACTACATGTTGGACTGAACCCCTGAAACCAGAGGACAGTCACTACATGTTGGACTGAACCCCTGAAACCAGAGGGAACTCACTACATGTTGGACTGAACCCCTGAAACCAGAGGACACTCACTACATGTTGGACTGAACCCCTGAAACCAGAGGGGACTCACTAAAGTTTGGACTGAACCCCTACCTCATGGTAGCGTGCGTCGTTGATCTTGAGTAATGGAATGTGGTTCTCGATGCGATGCGGCCCGTCGTCGAAGCCGAAGTCATACTCTAGACGGAGGTACCCGTTCTTCAGCTCCAGAATGAAGAATTTATCCTGAAAAAGTTCAATATCGTTAGCCTCCTAACAATATTTTGGCCAAATTGTGATATCTAACCAAACTCTACTCTCCTAACGCTGCTAATTCACTGTGCCTCATTGGTTATATCCTAAGCCAATCAGAGTGCTTTTTACATTTCATAATCACTATCTGCCTAAGTCATCGACTACAAGATGAACCTTAAAATATGACTTGGGCAATTATGGTATGAGGCTAACGATATATACAATGAGGGGTTGGTTCATACCTTAGGGACAGACACTAGCTACTGCCGACCCACCTCTTTGACCATGAGCAGCAGGAGGCCGTCGTTGGCAACCGTCCTCACGGCGATGTCGAACCGCGTCACCACGCTGAACTTCCCCCGACGCTCCATGTTGTTGATGAGAGCGAAGCCCGTCCCGTCGAACAGGTAGCTGGAGATACGACTCTGGGAGAAGGCCAGCTTATACCTGAGGGCACAGAGACACACGGAAGTATGAGATGAGACCAGGAGATATGAGGAGGAGAGACCTGGAGATACGAGAAGAATGGACCAGGAGATACAAGGAGAATGGACCAGGAGATACAAGGAGAATGGACCAGGAGATACAAGGAGAATGGACCAGGAGATACAAGGAGAATGGATCAGGAAATACAAGGAAAATGGACCAGGAGATACAAAGAGATACAAGGAGAAGAGACCAGGAGATACAAGGAGAAGAGACCAGGAGATACAAGGAGAAGAGACCTGGAGATACAAGGAGATACAAGCAGATTAGACCAGGAGATACAAGGAGATAAGACCAGAAGATATTAGTAGATGAGATCAGGAGACACAAGCAGGTGATGAGATGGTGAGGTGAGGGGTGGTACCTGGAACAGGGGGGCGTTGCAATCACGTCCACCATGTGCGTCTCTTTGAAGTTGTACAGGCTGATGACGTCGTTGTTGAGCGAGCCCAACTCAATGCAGCCCACGAAGGGTGCCAGGCTGAGGGGGGGCGGGAGCTGAACACACAAACAAGCCATCACTCTGTGTGTTACTGTATAATGGGTCATGTCACACGGGGAGCTGGGCTCCGAGTGACATTCAGTCAGCCAATCAGAGAAGCTCAGTCACTGATCACCCTGTCTGGTGCCTTTGGAGATTTATTAATTTAGATATTATTTATGCTGCTTGGGATGGTTGGAATGGAGAAGATTATCTGAATACAGGCGGTATTGTTCGCTAACGGTGTTTACTTTGGAAATACTCCACTATAATATTCGGCATCTGGATTAGGGTATCTGATGGGCTCAGGCTCATCCAATCAGCTGCAGAGTAAGGATGACTGAAGACGTCTCTAAACAGACGAGACATATTGAGGAGAGCAGAGTCTGTCTGGGCAAGGCTAGTGATTCCTGGGTTAAAGGTCAGACTTGATTGGGGTTCGATGCCACAGTCAGACCCACAGATGGGAGGAAGGTCAGTGTGTTACCGTGACATCAGGAGGCACTCCGCCCACAAAGAAGACGATGTCCTTGGGGTCGATGTCGAACAAGGAGTCGGTGCCCAGGGACTCTCCCTTCTGGATGAACTTCTGCTCGTCCGAGGAGGTCTGGCTTGGGATGGTCAGGAACACCTTCCCGTGATGCCCCAGCCTGTCACAAACACAGCCGTTAGCACCGTTAGCACTGGTTGCACTGTGACCACTGTTAGCACCGGCTTCAAAGATGGCGGCGTTAGCACTGGTTGCACCATTAGCACCGTAGTGACGTAGTGCTAATGCTAATAGTGGTTCTAATGCTAGTCATGGTGGAGCAGGCTCTCGACTTTGGCGTTGTGCTTATGCTAGTACTGGCAGACTAACAGTTACCTCTCTTCTTTGACGTCGTGCTAATGCTAGCAGTGGTGCTAATGCTAGTAGTGGTGCTAATGCTAGCAGTGGTGCTAATCCTAGTAGTGGTGCTAATGCTAGCAGTGGTGCTAATGCTAGCAGTGGGGGGGCCGACAGTTACCTCTCCACTTTGACGTAGTTGAAGACGGGTGGCCACTGGCTGACGGGCTTGGTGCTGAGGGGGATCTCCACGTCCTCCCCCCCCAGGTTGTACACGTACACCAGGTTGTCATTCTTGATGGCCAGGCCCACGTAGTCCTTCTTGCCCTGCAGGAAACACAGCCAGAGACCAACTTTATTAGTACTGTCCCTCGTCACAAACTGACACACTGCTGAGAACACACAACCATCCCTCCAACATGTACCTCCTCAGGCTTACTTTGAGTACTAAACATTTACATTTAGACACTTTTATCCCAAGTGACAAAGCGAAAGCAAATGTGTGTGTGAACAACAGTTCACACACACTAATTCAGGACAGGGTCAACTTGTTGGGATTAGTTAGGGTGAGGTGTCTTGATCAGGGACTCCTCGACACTCGGAGCGAACTAGCAATCCGCCGGGTACCCAGCAACCCACTTTACCTCCTGAGCTAAGCCTCTCCGCTTCTCATATAGACCTCATTGACAATAGATGAATGTCATTAATAGTAATTGTGCTTTATGGTACATACGTAACATATTTGTATTAAAGAAGCAAGGAAGTTCAAAGAAAAGGAAACAGAGGAGATATGATTGATTGTAGGAGGTTGTTAACCACCTCCACTGCACAGACTGCTCAGAGGCCAGCAGGGTGGAGATCAGAGAGAGAGAGAGAGAGAGAGAGAGAGAGAGAGAGAGGGGGGGGAGGGAGAGAGAGAGAAAGAGAGAGACAGAGAGAGAGAGAGAGAGAGAGAGAGAGAGAGAGAGAGAGAGAGAGAGAGAGAGGGGGAGGGAGAGAGAGAGAAAGAGAGACAGACAGAGAGAGAGAGAGAGAGAGAGAGAGAGAGAGAGAGAGAGAGAGAGAGAGAGAGACAGACAGACTGCTCCGAGGTCAGCAGGGTGGAGATCAGAGAGAGAGAGAGAGAGAGAGCGAGAGAGAGAGAGAGAGAGAGAGAGACAGAGAGATGGTATTTATGTAAATGAGGCTAGACCGAGAAGGATGGCTGAGTGTGGTGAAGGGCGACAGTATCTGAACAACACATGGCTCATTCTTCTTCTCTGGCCGGATATTCATGCCATGAACCCATGTGACCATGACAACCAGGAAACAAACAACAAACCATCCTTTGTTTGGTGAAAATGGCACAAGAATAGAAACGTTTCTGTTTTTTGGGAATTAGTGTTTGAAGTGTAAGTGTTTGAAGCTTGAAGCCTATTCATGCAAAGCTACATGTGTGCCGTTTGTTAGAAAATAATAAAAAATATAACATACAGTATATAAATGTAATGAAGGGATTGATGGATCCCTTTATTGATGGATATGAGCCGCTGTGGAGGAGCTAGTGGTTTAGGGGCGTGGCCTCCTTACGTTGCGGTCTCCCAGGTAGAGCACGAAGCGGTCTTCGATGGGGTCCTTGTCGGGGTCCACCCTGATGAACAGGCTGATGGACGTGGAGGTCCTCAGCTCCTCCAGGTTGGAGTGGGGCTGAACCTCCACCGAAGACTGCCCGTCAAACTTCATGGACACCTGGACCTGAGGAACCACAACATATAGCGCTATGACATGTTAACGGTTAGATATACACCATAACATGTTAACGGTTAGATATACATCATAACATGTTAACGCTTAGATATACACCATAACATGTTAACGGTTAGATATACACCATAACATGTTAACGGTTAGATATACACCATAACATGTTAACGGTTAGATATACACCATAACATGTTAACGCTTAGATATACACCATAACATGTTAACGGTTAGATATACATCATAACATGTTAACGCTTAGATATACACCATAACATGTTAATGGTTAGATATACACCATAACATGTTAACGGTTAGATATACATCATAACATGTTCACAGTCAGATATACACCATAACATGTTAACAGTCAGATATACATCATAACACATAATAGTTATCAGAACGGTTGTGAACATGTCCCAGTGGCCTCCAGAGCGACCATCACCTTCTTGGCCACGCTGCGGGCCTGGGCGATGAGCTCCCGGATCCTCAGGATGTTGGTGGTCACGTTGTTCACCGGCTTCTTCTGCTCCACCACCTTCAGCTTCTCCAGCAGCTCTGGGACCAGCAGGTGGAGGCTGTCCACTGGAGACAGGGTTAGGGTTAGGGTAAGGTGGGTAGATGTGTTGAAACAGAGGGTCTAGAGACTCAAAATCTACTCTAATCTAATATTATCCCCTCTAATCTGACCTAATCTACTGTAATCAAATATTATCCACTCTAATCTGACCTAATCTACTGTATTCTAACGTTAGCCCCTCTAACCTAACCTGATCTTCTCTGGCCTCCTGCCTCCGTGGAGGTTCTAACGTTATCCCCTCTAACCTAACCTGATCTTCTCTGGCCTCCTGCCTCCGTGGAGGTTCTAACGTTATCCCCTCTAACCTAACCTGGTCTTCTCTGGCCTCCTGCCTCCGTGGAGGTTCTAACGTTATCCCCTCTAACCTAACCTGGTCTTCTCTGGCCTCCTGCCTCCGTGGAGGTTCTAACGTTATCCCCTCTAACCTAACCTGGTCTTCTCTGGCCTCCTGCCTCCGTGGAGGTTCTAACGTTATCCCCTCTAACCTAACCTGGTCTTCTCTGGCCTCCTGCCTCCGTGGAGGTTCTAACGTTATCCCCTCTAACCTAACCTGGTCTTCTCTGGTCTCCTGCCTCCGTGGAGGTTCTAACGTTATCCCCTCTAACCTAACCTGGTCTTCTCTGGCCTCCTGCCTCCGTGGAGGTTCTAACGTTATCCCCTCTAACCTAACCTGGTCTTCTCTGGCCTCCTGCCTCCGTGGAGGTGCTGGTACCTGCTTCCCCGGCGGAGGCCACGGTGCTCTCGTAGTCCTCGGTGGAGTACTGGTTGTCCCTCATGTTCTGGGCCCACTGCTCCACCTGCTCCGTGATAGGCTCCATCTCCTGCAGAACCTCCAGGGACCGGTTCCTGGTCGCCTCCGCCACCTCCTGGGAGAACTCCAGCCTCTTGGGGGTCCTGTCTGTGGGGGGGCCCGGGCAGAAGGCCATGTTACTCAGGTTGTTGAGGTTCAGGAACCCTGTGGTGTACCGTAGCGTTTATCACACTGTCGGGTTGGGGAAACTAGACGTTGGCTGATCGATTTCGTCAACGTGTATAAAGTGAAAGATATCTGCTTGTGTCATTTAAATCAGGATTATTTTGGTTACATGGAGCCCTCTGTTGGGTTAGGATTAAGGTCAAACCTAAACCTAACCCTTAGGGTTAAACCTAATCCTAACCCTAACCCTTAGGGTTAAACCTAACCCTAACCCTAACCCTTAGGGTTAACCCTAACCCTAACCCTAACCCTGACACTGCCCTTTACCCTCTATCGTTATCAACTGGTGCTATCTGGTTCCACCCTCCTTTAATAATAAATAATAAGGTACATACTGGGTACGGGACATAGCCTGGGCAGCTTCGCCCGGGATGTCCGATAGGTTGCCATAGTAACAGCAGGTGGTCTTACCTCTGTGAATGGCGTTGATGTTCTTTGTTATCTCCGCTAGTTTCCTTGAGTTCTGATCCAACGTCTCCTTGGTCTCCTCGATATACTTCTGTTTGTCCAGCACCTCGGCTTCCAAATCTGTTGGTGTCAATCTTTCTTAGTACAGACATCTGTGACAGTCGTTATCGATACAGATTTCTCTAACAATTTTTATTAGTACAGACTTCTGTAACAATCTTTATTAGTACAGACTTCTGTTGCAATCTTAATTGGCACAGATTTCTGTAACAATCTTTATTAGTACAGACCTCTGTAACAATCTTTATTAGTACAGACCTCTGTAACAATCTTTATTAGTACAGGCTTCTGTTAAAATCTTTATTGATAGGGTCTTGAGTAGGACCAGGATCAGGGAAGGGTCAGCCTCACCGATCTGCTCTGAGTGAAGCGTCACCGACTGCTTGAAGACGTTGTTGCTCTGGGTCACCACGAAGTCCAGCTGCGTGATCATCACTGCAATAGCCTGGAACGAACGACAAACAAACAAAACTCACCCAAACCTGGCCTTCCACATCTTTGACCTTTAGTTTACATGTGTGTGAAACGCACAGAATACCGACGTATGGGATATTGATTAAGGTGGAACATCAGGCTTAATCTCTGCATAATCTTATCAACCTATCGGATATTGATTAACGTGGACCATCAGATTGAACCTACCTTTAATCTGATCTATGTATTGAATATTGATTAATGTACATTATCAGGATGAATCTCTGTATACTCTGATCAACGTATTGGATATTGATTAACATACTTTCTAATCTGATCAACGTATTGTATATTGATTAACATCAGGATGAATATCTGTCTAATCTGATCAACGTATCAGGTATTAATTAACATCAGGTTGAATCTCTGTATAATCTAATCAAAGTATCACATATTAATTAACATCAGGATGAAACTCTGTATAATCTGATCATGTATCATATATTGATACATGATCTCTGTCTAATGTGATCCATGCATTGATCCTCTGAGTGTTGGTGACGTACGTCTCCAGCCCGCTCCGAGAGGCTCTGCGTGGTCACGGCAGTGTCGTTGGCGTCGTCGATGTACTTCACGATGTTGTTGTAGACGTTGGCCGCGCTGACCGCCCGCTGGACAAACCCGTTGGCATCACTGCGCTTCAGGTCCCTGCTCAGAACATATACCATAACGTTAGTATATACCTTATGAAACAACATGTACCATAACGTTAGTATATACCAGAACTATAACATTTACTTTGAGGGCATTAAGCAGACGCGTTTATCCAAAGAGACTTACAATATGTACATTTGTCAGAAGAAAGAAAAAAAACAATATATCTCGGTACAGTGAGGAAGTTCATAGAACCAAGTGCCAAGCACTAACTATCACTAGGTTAACCCGTTCCCGTATACAACAAAGACAGCTAGGACAAGATGCTACCCAACGCTAAGTACAGTTTTAGGGCCAGGACGTAAACCATACAATAAGTGTGTACATTAAGTGCCAGGATGTACAATATATGACAGGTGCTTAAGAGGGGGGGGGTTCAGGGGGAGGCTATGCAGAGTCTAGGTGAACTCTGAACCAGTGAGTCTGGAGTCTTGTACTACACAGTACTCTGGGTACCAACAGGGCGGTGCTGGAGGACAGGTAGGGGGTGCTCACTCCTCTAAGGTGTCCGCCTGCAGCTCCAGGGCCCCAGCAGCGTCCACGGCCCTCTGCACCAGCTCAGGGTCCACCAGGGACAGGGCCTCCAGACGCTGCAGCAGCTCCGCCTGCCCCCCATCCACCTCCGCGTAGTACTGACTCACAGCCTGTCACACGCACACACAGACACACACAGAGGGACACAGAGACACACACACACAGAGACACACACACAGACACTCACAGAGAGACACACAGAGACACAGAGACACACACACAGAGAGACACACAGAGACACAGACAGAGACACAGAGACACACACACACAGAGACACAGAGACACACACACAGACACACACACACAGACACTCACAGAGAGACACACAGAGACACAGAGACACACACACAGAGACACACAGAGACACAGACAGAGACACAGAGACACACACACACAGAGACACAGAGACACACACACAAACACACACACAGAGACACAGAGACACACACACAGACACACACACACAGACACACACTCTGTGTTGATACTTGACTAACTCGGTTTATTCCTTGGTTTGTATACACGGTGTGAGGTCATAGCTTGGAAATGTGGTCGAGGTTTGTGAGGAGTGAAGGGTGTGAGGAGTGATCAGTGAAGTGTGAGGAATGAGGAGTGAGTGAAGCGAGATCAGTGTGATGAGTGAGCAGTGTGGAGTGAGAGGAGTGAGGAGTGAGAGGAGTGAGGAGTGAGAGGAAAGAGGGGTGATAAGGATCGATGAGGAGCGATGAGGAGTGAGAGGAAAGAGGGGTGATGAGGATTGATGAGTGTGGAGTGAGAGGAGTGAGAGGAGTGAGGAGTATTAGGAATGAGGGGTGTGGAGTGATGAGGAGTGAGAGGAGTGAGGAGTGAAGGAGTGAGAAGAGTGATGAGGAGTGTGGATTAGTGAGGAGTGATGAGGAGTGAGAGGAGTGATGAGGAGTGTGGATTGATGAGGAGTGAGGAGTGATGAGGAGTGAGAGCAGTGAGGAGTGATGAGGAGTGATGAGGAGTGAGAGGAGTGTGGAGTGATGAGGAGTGTGGAGTGATGAGGAGTGATTAGGAGTGTGGAGTGATGAGGAGTGAGAGGAGTGAGGAGTGAGAGGAGTGAGGAGTGATGAGGAGTGTGGAGTGATGAGGAGTGAGTGGAGTGAGAGGAGTGTGGAGTGATGAGGAGTGAGTGGAGTGAGAGGAGTGAGGAGTGATGAGGAGTGTGGAGTGATGAGGAGTGTGGAGTGATGAGGAGTAAGAGGAGTGAGAGGAGTGAGGAGTGATGAGGAGTGTGGAGTGATGAGGAGTGAGGAGTGAGAGGAGTGAGGAGTGATGAGAAGTGTGGAGTGATGAGGAGTGAGAGCAGTGAGGAGTGTTACCTGGACCATGGTATCCACCTCCTCTACGTGACGCCCTGTGTCGTTCAGCTCCTCCCTGACCTCCTGCAGGGTGGAGCTGACGGAGGTGTGCTCCTCCGACAGCTTCTGCTGCTTCACCTGCAGGAAGGAGGGGCAACGTTTCAAAACAAGAGCGTGGATTCGGTCAGGGTTTCATAAACTCAGGATTCAGAGAACAAAAGCCTAGTCAGCTTTCAACACACTTTACACACACACACACACACAATACACGTGTCACATACACAGACACACACAAACACACACCCACACACACACAGGCAATACACATGTGTCACGCACACACTCTCACACACACACACACAGACACAAACACTTACACACACACACAAAAACACACACACACAAACACACAGCAGCTGTGAACCAACTGTGAGCCATTGGTTCTGCTCACAACCTCCTGATCTCAAATATCCTCGTTAGACAACCACCAATATCTCTATCGCTATGTTGAACTACACTTCTACATACTGAGTGCATCTGTTCTCTAGACCTCTATACCTATATCCATCTATCTATATCTATATACCTTGATGACTATATCTCTATAGCTATAATTCAAACTATATCTCTATATCTATTATATATATATATATATATATACTGTATATAGTCATGTTTCTCTCTATATATATATCTTTATCGCTATATATCTATCTCTTTCTTCAATATCTCTATAGCTATGTCAATATATGTCTCACCCTAAACCAACAATTTCAATCTAGATCACGATAGTTATATCCATACATATCTAACTGGATCTCTATCTCCATATCTCTATATCTCTAAATCTATCTCCATATCTCCATATCTCTACCTCCATATCTCTATATCTATATCTATATCTCTATATCTATACCTCTATATCTATATCTCTATATCTATACCTCTATATCTATATCTCTATCTCTCTGTCTCTGCTGTCAGTGGGGCAGAGAGCCACCACAGTAACCAACACACCGTCGGCCCTCAGTACAGAAGCTCCCTCTGAAACATGAGGAGCAAACTGAGGGCTTCAACCACAGAGCAACAGCCTGGTCCACATAACACACAGCTGCTAGGAGAGAGACAGAGAGACGGAGAGACAGGGGACAGACAGACATGGAGGCAGAGAGACAGGGGACAGACAGACAGGGAGGCAGAGAGACAGGGGACAGACAGACAGGGAGGCAGAGAGACAGGGGACAGACAGACAGGGAGGCAGAGAGACAGAGAGACAGGGGACAGACAGGGAGGCAGAGAGACAGGGGACAGACAGGGAGGCAGAGAGACGGACAGGTAAAGAGAGAGTGAGACAGTGGACAGAAAGGCAGAGAGACAGAGAGGCGGGGGACAGACAGAGAGAGACAGGGGACAGACAGACAGGGAGGCAGAGAGACGGGGGACAGACAGAGAGACAGGGGACAGGGGACAGAGAGACAGAGAGGCAGACAGACAGAGAAAGAGAGAGACAGAGAGACAGAGAGACAGGGTGGAGGATAAAGAGATAGAAGCGGGGGAGAAGGAGTGAGAGTGAGAGAGCGGTAGAGAGAGAGAGAAGGTGAGGGGGTGAGACAGAGGGAGAGAGGGGAGAGAGGAGGGGAGAGAAAGAGAGCGAGGGGAGGGATCCTATGTAGTGTGCATTGGATCAGTATTCTGGGATGGCGTGTGGCCCGACCTGGCTGCGCTGGGCCCGCAGGATGCTGCCCAGGTTCTGTGCCTGGGCGGCGGTGACCTGCTGGGCGGCGGCCTCCAGCAGGCCCTGAGTCTGGGTCAGCTTGGAGCCGAAGCGGGACAGGATCTCCCGGGCGGGCTCCACGCGGCCCGCTGTGCTCGCCAGCCTCTTCTCCAGCTGCCGGACGCGCCGAAGCACTGAGCACCACGACCACACGCAGCTTAGGTCAGCGTAGCACGACGTAGCATAGCATGGTGAGCATAGCGTAGCTTATTTTAGCTCAGCATAGCAAAACATAGCTTAGCTCTGGTTATCATAGTATAGCTTGGCCTGTTTTAGCTCAGTATAGCAAATGATAACATAGTTTTGTTGGCATAGCATAGCTTAGCATATTTCAGCTCAGCATAGCATAACATAGCATAGCTTTGGTTAGCATAGATTAGCTTTTTTAAGATGATCATAGCATAACATAGCACAGCTTTGGTTAGCATAGCTTATCTTATTTCAGATCAGCATAGCATAACATAGCATAGCTTTGGTTAGCATAGATTAGCTTTTTTAAGATGATCATAGCATAACATAGCACAGCTTTGGTTAGCATAGCCTAGCTTATTTCAGCTCAGCATAGCATAACATAGCACAGCTTTGGTTAGCATAGCCTAGCTAATTCTAGATCAGCATAGCACAGCACAGAATATTTTAGGTTAGCATATCTTAGCTTGTTTTAGCTCAACATACCACAACACTGCGTGGCTTTGGTTAGCATAGCTTGGCTTATTTTAGCTTAGCACAGCATATCGCGGCGGTCCTTACGGTCGTGGGCCTCCGTGGACTCGTCGGTGGCGTCGGGCTCCCGGGGGGCCAGGTCCAGGGCCCGCATCCAGG
>NC_136949.1:559435-820942 GCF_949987615.1 Pollachius pollachius
CTATTCTACTGTACTGTACTGTAGTCTACTGCACTGTACAGTAGACTCTATTCCATTCTACTGTACTGTATTCTACTGTACTGTACAGTAGACTCTATTTCATTCTACTGTACTGTATTCTACTGTACTGTACTGTAGTCTACTGTACTGTACAGTAGACTCTATTCCATTCTACTGTACTGTACTGTAGTCTACTGTACTGTACGATAGACTCTATTCCATTCTACTGTACTGTATTCTACTGTACTGTACGGTAGACTCTATTCCATTCTGCTGTACTGTATTCTACTGTTCTGTACTGTATTCTACTGTACTGTACAGTAGACTCTATTCCATTCTACTGTACTGTACTGTATTCTACTGTACTGTACAGTAGACTCTATTCCATTCTACTGTACTGTATTCTACTGTTCTGTACAGTAGACTCTAGGGCTGGGTTTCGCCAGGTACCTCACAATTCAATTCAATTCCGATTCTTAGGTCTTGATTCGATTCGATATCGATTCGATTTGATTTGATATTGATCCAATTGCTTTGATATCGATTCAATAATACGTGCAGATGACAAAAATACCTAAATATTATTTAGAAGTAACCATTTCAAAATAAATTAACTATTTCATTGCGCTTTAATTAGCAAAAAGGGAATCCACATTGTCTAGTATTGGAATACAACATTGTATAGTATTGTTCCTGAGCTAAACTTGTAGCATAAAAGTAATAATCATAACATGGACAAATGTAAAAGTGCATGTACATTTAGGCATACTCACTCCTAGATTACCAGGACTGAGTATGCTTCTTTCCTTTTTTTCTTTTCTTTTGGAATGGAAATAATAAATTTAAAAATTCTGCATTCTGAATCGAAATTGAATCGAGAACAAATAAATTGCAGTGCAGTGATGAATCGATACTTTTACCCAGCCCTAGTAGACTGTATTCTACTCTACTGTACTGCACTCTACGGTAGACTTTATCCCATTCCACTGTACTCTACTGTTGTCTCTCACCTCTGCAGTCCTTGGCGCTGATGGCGTCGCCGTGGTAACCAGGTGCACAGCGCTCACACTTGTCCCCGGCGGTGTTGTCCCAGCAGGTGAGGCAGTGGCCCGTCACATTGTGGCATTCGTTCACGATCAGGTTGGGGTCCGAGTTGCCGTTGCAGTCGCACCGCTTGCAGCTGTCGCCCACCACCATGGGGTTGCCGTAGTAACCGGGAGAACATCTGCGGGGGGGGGGGGATAATGGTGGCCATTTTGTTGTGCTAGTTCATGTCCAATGTTGTATTTTTCACAAACAAATTCATTTATTTATTAGCTAGAGCTATCCATTAGCTCTCATGTGTTAGCTTGTTAGCATGTTAGCTGATTAGCTGGTTACCTCTCACAGAAGTGTCCGGCGTATCCCTCCTGACATTTACAGCGCACCACGGAGGCTCCTCGGTCGCAACGCGACGCAAAGCTACCACACACACACACACACACACACACACACACACACACACACACACACACACACACACAGACACATGTTTTCACTACACAACAACAACACAATAACAACAACCCCAACTCTATAACTTAAGAACAACAACACGATAACAACAACAAAACAATAACACAACGGCACAGGGACACGACAACACAACAGCATAACAACTACAAAAACAATAGCAAAACAACATAACAACTGTTACGATACTAGGAATGGGGCTTGTTTTCGGGTGCTTAGACTTAGGGTCAGTCAGGGGGCGCTGGGAGTTTGGGGACTGAGTGGGGAGTGCCTGGTTTCAGCAGCTGAGACTGAGGGGTGAATGAAAGTAACCCGATGGACACACGTTGCTTGGCGACTTTGAGAACAGAACCTTTTGGATCTTTAGATGCACGGTGAACTGAAAGAAGAATATAGAAGGCGGGCTGGTGGCCTGCAGACTAGGTGCCGGTGCGGCGGTATGCGGGGCTGTTCCCCTACGGCGGCTGTGGACCTGTGGCGAGTACCTCGCACCTAACCCCTAGACAGGTGAGATCGCCCTCACCCCGGGAGAGGTTAGGAACAATACTCAGGTCAAGCACACAGCGTAGGGCCAGACTCAGGTCACGGGCTGTCTACCCGGGTAATAGCGAGCGCGGTAGGTCAGATCGTAGCACAACACAAAAACAAAACAACACATTAACAACCCAATAACACAACAACACAACGTCACAAAAACAACACAAAACAACAACACAACAACAACAACACAACAAAATAACAACACAACAACAACAACACAACAGGGTAACAGGGGGCCTACTTGTTTGTGGCGAGGGCCAGTGGGCACGCACACGGCCTACACACGTGGTTACCATGGAGACTCGGAGCAAGCATGTATCCATCCTCACACATCTCACAGAAGTCCCCAGAACTGTGGTCCCTGCAGTCCTACACACACACACACACACACACACACACACACACACACACACACAACATGAAATCTTGATACCACCCCATGTGTATGGTACAGATATCAGTGATGTCTTGGCTGTATGTACACAGTATATACACAGTGTACAGTATATATAGTACTAAATAGTACATATAGTGCATACAGGGCATATTAATACTTACAGAACATATCCCGGTAACATCTTGGCAGTAGTCTGCGTGTCCTTTACAGTTGCAGGGTAAACATGTGAGCTGTTCACTGAGGAAAAACCCTGAGCCACAGGCCTGTAACACACACACACACACACACACACACACACACACACACACACACACACACACACACACACACACACACACACACAGAAACACAGACACGCACGCACACACACACACACACGCACGCACACACACACACACACACAGAAACACACACACGCACGCACGCACACACACACACACACACAGAAACACAGACACGCACGCACACACACACACACGCACACACAGAAACACACACACGCACGCACGGACACACACACACACACACACACACAGAAACACACACACGCACGCACACACACACACACAGAAACACAGACACGCACGCACACACACACACACACACAGACACACACACACGCACGCACATACACACACGGAAACACACACGCACGCACACACACACACACAGACGCGCGCACGCACACACACACACAGACGCGCGCGCACGCACGCACACACACACAGAAACACAGACACGCACACACGCACACAGACACACACACACACACAAACACAGACACGCACGCACACACATACACATACAAACACACACAGACACGCACGCACGCACACACACAAACATAGAAACACACACGCACGCACACACACACACACAAACACACACAGACATGCACGCACGCACACACACACACAAACACAGAAACACACACGCACGCACACACAAACACAATTATTATTCCGACACCTTGCAAAGTATGTCCATAGTTTGAACAACTACAAAACCTTCCGTTGGCTATAACAGATCATAAAGTGTTATATATTATAAGGTAGTATATGTAAGTGAGTAGAGTGATTCCCAATCAGGAGATTCTCAGAGCAGAACACACACACACGCACACACACACACACACACACACAGACACACACACACATTCCCAAGTGCTTGCTTACACACATACACACACACACACACACACAAATAAACACACATTTACCCATGCATGCAAACACACACACAGGTTTGAATCTCTCTACTGAGTGCAGTTCCCAGTGTCACTGTGTTCCACTGACTCCTGACCTCCCCCCTCCCCCCACACACACACATTCTCAGGGATGATGTCATGGGTCTAGTGAAGAAACAGGAGACACTCAAACACACACAGAGACACACACAGAGACACATCCTGTTTCCTGTTCAGCACTTCCTGCCGTATTGTGGGTTACATTTCCCAGATTCTACAATGATACACACACACACACACACACACACACACACACACACACACACACACACACACACACACACACACACATACACAGTGGTTTGTGGTGGGTTATTTGGCCCCTAGACCAGTAGGAATATAAACTGTTAGAGACTGAGGAGGAGGAGGAGGAGGAGGAGGAGGAAGAGGAGGAGCAGGAGGATGACGACCCTCCCAAGGGACCAGGATCTTAAAACATACTAGGTTAGCATAGCCCCCTGTAGCTAGCTGGATAACCACCTGGATGGCTGACGGCAGCTAACTGGCTAGCTACCTTTATAGACAGTGGCTAACTAGCTTCACACTGCTAGATAGCAGCTAACTGGCTAGCTACCGTTATAGACAGTGGCTGGCTAACTTCAAACAGCTAGTGCTAAGCGTGTCTAGCTTAGCGGTCAAGGTGCTGTCACACTGTTCTTGAACCAACCTCTAGGTTTAAGGCTCTCTGCTATCTGTTGCTCAATGCTAGCAGCTGGTTTGCATTAGGATGGGAAAGGGGAGGGGGGGTTGGAGGGCATTGGGATTTAGGAGCTCAGCTGAGACTCATTTTAGGAGGGGGGAGGGATGGGAACTAGATGAGTTGGATCTGAACAGAAGATGTTCTCTTGAAGACCAAGATCATATGATCACTGTTCAGCTGGGAAGTCACGCCACTAGCTAGCTGCCTCTATAAAGACAACCTTTTACAGCTAGGTATTCAAGTCAATAGCTAGCTTTCTGCTTCTTTAAAGCCAAGGATGGCTCTTTAGCGCTAGGATGTCACGCCACTAGCTAGCTGCCTCTATAAAGACTAGCTACAGAGCTAGGTAGTCACAACCTTTCCTTTCGCTAGCATTACTGGATGTCTTGCGTGAAATCCCACACTAACCCGAATAGAGCAATAAAAAAAAATGCTCATAAGCTCCCAACATCAGCAAAACCCAGAGTAAATTTAACATATGTCTCTAATAAAGATCTCTCAAATCTTCTTTAACAGATATCGCTAACAAATATCTCCAACATACATCGCGAATATATCTCTAACATCAATCTCTTACAAATATCTCCAACATATATTTCAAAATATCTCTGAAATCTTCTCTAACGAATATATCCAACATATATCTTAAAAATATCTCTTACATCTATCTTTGACAAATATCTCTAATAAATATATCCAACATATATCTTAAATATATTTAAAACATTAAAAATATCTCTTACATCTATCTTTGACAAATATCTCTAACAAATATATCCAACATATATCTCTAATACTTCTCTAACAAATATCTGTAAAATCTGTCTGATAAGATCACATCTATAACATGTAGCTTATCTCTAACATCTGTCCAGCCCTTCAGCGGCCAAAGTATCTGGCATGCCTGACTTACAAACGATTATGTTTCAGCGTCTCAATCAAGGAAAGAAGCATCACTTTTAGACTCGAAGCACGAATGTTTGACGGATGTTTGACAAATGACTTCCGATGTTTATTTATTCTGTATCTGCGGGACCCAGCAAGATGTTCAGAGTTTACAGTTCTCAATGTCTCTTCAAGGATGTTTACACATTAAGCAAGAACGTTTAAAATCAGCTTATGGCAAAGTTTATGCCGAATTACCTTAAATGTTGATAGTAGACCCACACACACACACACAAACACACTTCCACACACAGTGTGGGTAAAAATATATAACGATTAAACTATCATCTATTAAATCTAACACAAAATATAACACTGCCCCCATGACAACCAGCTGGCTAACACAGAGACGAACAGCACACATCCACACACAACAACACAACACACAAAACAACAACGGCAATCACACACAAACCAACACAACAACACACACAGACAAACAACAACAGAACTGACACACCAACACACACCAATACAACAACACACCAACATAACTCACACACCATACAACCACACACTCCCTTCTGGGATCAATAAAGTACCATCTGATCCTACTGGTCGGGGCTAGTGTCAGGGGTCAGGGGTCAGGGTTAGGGGGTAGAGGTAGGGTTAGCGGTTAGTGGTAGGTTTGGGGCTAGATCTTACTTTGAGCAGGATGTCCTGTTGGCCTTGCAGTGTGAATGCGTTCGCTGGACACCAGACGACACTCAGAACCCAGAGGAGGAGGGCTGGGGCGGCGGCCATGTTGGCTCTGTGTGGATCTCTCTCTCTCCTTCTCGCTCTCTCCCTGCGAGCGGCTGGTCTGGGCGCAAGCAGTTCCTATCTGTGGTCGTCTCTCCCTGGTCCTTCCTCCTACCCTGCAGCTCGTCCTGCCCCTCTCTCTCTCTCTCCCTCCCTCGTCCTGCCTCTCTCTCTCTCTCTCCCTCCCTGCCTCTCTCTCTCTCTCCCCCCCCCCTCTCTTCCCACATACCTCTCTCTCCCTCTGTGCTCTGCCTGTGCCCAAATCACACCCAGATGGCAAGCCTAGAAACTAGGAGAGACACAGACAGACAGACAGACAGACAGACAGACAGACAGACAGACAGGGGAAGGGAGAGAGGGAGAGAGGGAGGGAGAGAGGGAGAGAGAGAGAGAGAGAGAGAGGAATAGAGGAAAGGAAAAGAAGTAGCTAGCTGAGTATATTGGGGTCAGTGGGGGGCACTCTCTCTCTCTCTCTCTCTCTGGGGAAGGGGCGAGCGAGTCCAGTGTCTGAGAGTGAACAGCTGCCCCAAGACCCACACGCATCCCTCTCCCTCTGTAGGAGGAGGTGAGGGGGAGGGAGAGGAGGTGAGGGGGAGGGAGAGGAGGTGAAGGAGGAGGGAGAGGAGGAGGTGAGGGGGAGGGAGAGGAGGAGAAGGAGGAGGGAGAGGAGGTGAAGGAGGAGAGAGGAGGTGAAGGAGGAGGAAGAGGAGGTGAAGGTTGAGGAAGAGGAGGTGAAGGAGGAGAGAGGAGGTGAAGGAGGAGGTGAAGGAGGAGAGAGGAGGTGAAGGAGGAGAGAGGAGGTGAAGGAGGAGGGAGGAGGTGAAGGAGGAGAGAGGAGGAGGAGGTGAAGGAGGAGGGAGGAGGTGAAGGAGGAGAGAGGAGGTGAAGGAGGAGGGAGGAGGTGAAGGAGGAGAGAGGAGGAGGAGGTGAAGGAGGAGGGAGAGGAGGCGAAGGAGAAGGGAGGAGGTGAAGGAGGAGAGAGGAGGTGAAGGAGGAGGGAGAGGAGGTGAAGGAGGAGAGAGAGGAGGTGAAGGAGGAGGAGGTGAAGGAGGAGGAAGAGGAGGTGACCATGAGGTGGGGGGGGGAGGAGGTGGTAATGTGTGTCCCACTGTACGACACAGCAGCTATTGTTACACAGTGTGTGTGTGTGGGTGTGTGTCTGCGTGTCTGAGTTTGTGTGTGCGTGTGTCTGCATGTGTTAGTGTGTGTTTATGGTTTTCACTGGCATGTGTGGAGAGTGTAAGAAGACACCCAACCCCCCCCCCCCCCCAAGTCAACTGGTCAACTGTCTGATCTACCCTTCAAAATCAACACACACACACACACACACACACACACACACACACACACACACACACACACACACACACACACACACACACACACACACACACACACACACACACACACACACACACACACACACACACACCCATGCTGGTCCTGAGGTCTGACTTCTGTCCTTGAAACAATGTGATGCTGCCAGGACTACTGACCCCTGAGATGGCTGGAAGGACTACTAACCCCTGAGATGGCTGCTAGCTGGACTACTAACCCCTGAGATGGCTGCTAGCTGGACTACTAACCCCTGAGATGGCTGCTAGCTGGACTACTAACCCCTGAGATGGCTGCTAGCTGGACTACTAACCCCTGAGATGGCTGCTAGCTGGACTACTAACCCCTGAGATGGCTGCTAGCTGGACTACTAACCCCTGAGATGGCTGCTAGCTGGACTACTAACCCCTGAGATGGCTGCTAGCTGGACTACTAACCCCTGAGATGGCTGCGAGCTGGACTACTAACCTCTGAGATGGCTGCTAGCTGGACTACTAACCCCTGAGATGGCTGCTAGCTGGACTACTAACCCCTGAGATGGCTGCTAGCTGGACTACTAACCCCTGAGATGGCTGCTAGCTGGACTATCAACCCCCAAACCCTCAGATGACCAATGAAATACTGCAGATAAAGAACACTTAGACCACCACCTCCCTCAGCTGGAGGAGGAAGAGGAGAGGGGGGGGGAGAAAGAGGAAAGGAGGATGAGGAGGAGGAAATAGGAGCAGGAGGCAGAGGAGACGAGAGGAGGAGGAAGAGAGGCGAGGAGGACGAGGAAGAGAGGCGAGGAAAGGGTTGAAGACGAGGAGGAGGAGGAGGCGGTGGAGAGGAAGGGGGGAGGAGGGGGAGATGTCTGTTGGTTCCTGGGAACCGGACGCTGATGAGAACCAGATGGAGAGAGGCTGTTTTGGGGTGGGGGGGGAGTGCAGCAATGCAGAGGGACCGAGGGAGAAGGAGGAGAGGATTCATACAGTCTCCGCAGAACCCAGAGTTTACCATCATACATGAAAAAGGAACAGAGAAATACAGTACGTAGTTTTCTGTTCCGCAAACACGACAAACTGGTAACGTTCTTCAGTCTAACACAACATACTGGTAACGTTCTTTGCTCTAACACAACAAACTGGTAACGTTCTTCAGTCTAACACAACAAACTGGTAACGTCCTTCAGTCTAACACAACAAACTGGTAACGTTCTTCAGTCTAACACAACAAACTGGTAACGTTCTTCAGTCTAACACAACAAACTGGTAACGTTCTTCAGTCTCACACAACAAACTGGTAACGTTCTTCAGTCTAACACAACAAACTGGTAACGTTCTTCAGTCTAACACAACATACTGGTAACGTTCTTCAGTCTAACACAACAAACTGGTAACGTTCTTTGCTCTAACACAACAAACTGGTAACGTTCTTCAGTCTAACACAACAAACTGGTAACGTCCTTCAGTCTAACACAACAAACTGGTAACGTTCTTCAGTCTAACACAACAAACTGGTAACGTTCTTCAGTCTAACACAACAAACTGGTAACGTTCTTCAGTCTCACACAACAAACTGGTAACGTTCTTCAGTCTAACACAACAAACTGGTAACGTTCTTCAGTCTAACACAACAAACTGGTAACGTTCTTAACTGTAACACAACACACTAGTATCCTTCTTCACTCTAACAAACAGAACCGCTGTGGAAAAGTTATTTAGAATCATCAGGTTCTCCGACAACCTTTCAGTACATTCAATGAATTAAACGGGAGGTTTAATGTATGAACTTGTGTGGAGAAGCAGCTGACAGCTGGGTGGACACACCCCCCCCCCCCCACCCCCCCCCCCCCCCCCCCCCTCCTGCCAGGATGGCTCTGGCGGGACAGCAGTGCATCCTGGGATGGATAGGGCTGTATGGTTTCTCTGTGCTGTAGGTCAGTCATGACATCACCACATCTGCATCCGGCTGCTGTGGGAGCATTCATAACATAACTGATTAGGAACGACCTCCTGAACAATCTACATACGGCCGTCTCGCATGTTACTGGGTGACTCTGCTCAGAGCCTCAGGGTTAGCTAGATTCTGTTAAATCACATGTTAGGGTTAATGTTAACTAAAGCCTGCATCAAGTGCTAGGGTTAGTGTTAACTTTTGTTATCACGTGTTCTAGGGTTAGTGTTAGCTAGTGTCCTCACTTGTTATAGGGTTAGTGTTAACTAAAATCTGTCATCACGCTTTACATCACTTGTAAATGTATGAACTTATCACTTGTTCTCGGGTTGGGGTTAACTAGTCATCAAGTGTTCTAGGGTAAGTGTTAACTAGAGTCTGTCATCACGCTTTACAGCTCTTATAAATGTATGAACTTATTCCTCGGACATGCTGCCCTCTAGTGGTTTAAAGAGGTGATGCGTCAAACAATAATTGTCTGGGGGATTTAAAGGGGCCATATCCTGCCACCAGGTGTGAGTGTGATTGGCCGTAAGCCGTTCATAAATCCTTTTCCTGTGTTTTAGTGACATCACAAGAGGGCGTATCCACCTAGATGTATGCTGGATAGATAAGCAACATTTTCTTCAGGCCAGTGGGTAGGCTGGTAGGCTGATCTGTCGAGAGCGTCGACTTGTTTCCTTCATAATGGACAAGTTGGCCCGCTGGCGGTTAAAAGGTTTATGGGATAAAAGGTTTAAGGTTTCCGAAGTTAATTTCAGTTCAAACAAAGTGAATGAATGGTTTGAACTTTTGATACTCAATTCCCTTTTTCCAAGTAGCTAAAAAATATTCTTAGATTATATAGAAGTTTACATAATATGGAAACAGAATATTCATTTAGGAGAATAGGATTTTTGAATTGGTTTGAATATCACCCAGTCCATCGAATCATCCGCTCAAAACGTTACCAGGAAGACTATCTGTGAATCAGCCGTACAGGAAGGTAGCGGTCCGGACCAACTCATTGGTCCTGGGCTGGTGCTGAGTACAGCCGTTAATACAAATTTTACTTTATGACATTTAAACACTATGCTCCTCTACTGTGGAATGTAACCCTCTTTGGTATATTGCAAAGACGCATAGAATGTACAGAATATTATAAAGTAGAATGTAGGGTGATGCATTCGAGAAGACTTCATGTTTGAACATGAGGTCAGTGGACAATAACAACACAACAGATATGAACTTCAAACAGCAAGGATACATGTTTATGCAAATCAAGGTAGGCTACATAAGATTTGGTGGATTCGCATTCTCTGTCAAATGTAGAAATCAGAACATAAATCAGCTGACAGATTGGACATCGACCAACAAAACAGGGCAAAAAAAGCTAAACACTTAAGTTGTTTCAACATAAAATATTAAAACACGAAATACTCTTTTTCACAATCCAATCATAAACAAACTCTCAGACACTTTGGCAAAGAGAGATCGTTAAAGACATTTTAAAGCGTTCATGTGGTCAAATGATCAGAGGACGGACCGCTCTCGTTTTAACCTCAACACAACGAAGCTGCTCTAGGATCATAAGACCTTCTGCATATTGAACATATTCATATTGAAATGATTGTCTGTGTGGAAGTCTTGTAGCCGTAGGTACAAGTCCTTAAGGCTGTGGCTGGTTACTGGGGCTAGCTGAACACATCTGCCTCGACTCATCAGAGCATCAGCTGTTATTAGGGGCTGTTACGCGACTCCCTCGCGATTAAAGCTCATTCTTTCTCAGAGACGGCGGAAATTAACATATCATCTTATTAATGGTGTGAAACGGAAAATCAACCTTTCAAAGGGAGGTAGCCTCTTTCCAAATGTGTAGGTTCAAATTCACGGTCAGCTAAACCTCTCGCTGTGGATTTCCTAAAGGTGCGTCCACAGCAAGTTTTAGGCATGGGAAAAATACATACGACGCGAATAGATGCACATTTTTTCAATGATGTGGTTCGTGCAAATTCTATTTTCTCCCGCGAATGATTCAGCATGAAGGGAAATTTGTTGCAGAGTTGAAAGTAGAAATAGAGTATTTCTACTCGAGCGAACACGTGAATTGTGCGAATCAACGTCATACACGCTTTCGCTCGAGTTTAGAAAAGTTTGCGGTTCAAGCAAAGTAGAATATTTGCTTTGCATTTGGTACAAGCGAACGCAGTGGGTAGAATCGCGTGAAATTCGTGTGAACCAGATAGTTGGCACTCTGCCGTTCAAGCCTCTGCTTGGACGGCAGAAAATGTGCATCTTGACGCGTCTTTGCGTTGACTTTGTTTGCATTCGCGCCGCGCCTTCGCTTGTGGTGTGGACGCCCCTTTCTAAATGACTCAGCTTCACTAGCAGGAGGGACAGACGGCAAACGCTAACACAGGGCCTGCGCTAGCAGAACACACTTCAAGTCAGCCGGTGGTTTTCAGTACCATGTCTGGTAGCAAACATCCAGAGATCAACAAAAAGAAATAAACAAAACACAATAATAAAGTATAAAATATATACAGCAGAACTCTCAGCTCTGAGGCAAGCATAAACTCGACGACTAGCTTTGGCTCGCGCGGCTAACGGCCGCGTCACCAACGGTTTGCTAAAAGCCATGTCTCCGTTCACCACGTTTAAAATATTGCGGACATGGAGTTTATAAATGCTAAGATACTTTGTGGTTAAAGGGAAATAAACACACAGATACACATAAATATACACATATATATATGTATGTCTGTGTTAATATGTATACACACACACAATCACAGTGGTGAGGGACGATAGTCTGAGTTCGTTTTGGTCCATTTTTTTTCCCAAGCTGTCAGCATGTTTCCATGGTTACAAGAAATACGCTGACAGGTTGTAACGCACCGGAAGTACGCGGCGAGCTGCTGTCAGAACAGAGCGCACGTGAAGGCTTCCTCTGGACGTAGCTGGAAGGAGTCTGCGACGCGCGCTCTCTGTTTATGCAAGAAGCTGTGTGCTAACTAGCGGCTAATCTGACGGCCACACGCGCTGCGGTAACTCACCTGATGTGTTCGTAGTCCTACTGTAGAGGATGAAGCCCCGGTACAAACCGGAGCTCCGTCATATCGGTGCGATAGCACCGATTAAATTCATATTGAACCAGGGGCGGAGCGGTGCACTTCTTCATACCGAAGAGGCCCTAACGGGGCTCTCTCGTGCACTTCGCGATTTCTCGTTCCTACGGTACAGCGGGCGCTAGGGGGTCCCCGCGGCCCAAATTACTGCCGCGGCCCACATAAATGGACCGGTCCACCGGAAAAACTCCCGATCTTCCCGAGGGCCTCTCCCCTCTGTATTGTATTGTACCAGTCAGAACAAGCGCCTGAAGTTACCGGTGGTGGGCAGCAGAGGGCGCTGTTGCTGCATGCTGGGAACCAGACAATCGACCTCTCTTTGGTTTTATCTACCTCTGCTCAACGTGACCTCCCACCGAACCGAAACACACAGAACACCAATGGACGTGTTCTCCTCACCACTGAGTGTGGTTGCATTTGATACTGCTTCACAAACACAAAAAACGATAAAAGTAACCCTAACCCTAATCGCGATAATTATAAAACCTGAAAATGCTAACGGTACCTCGTGACTACAGGGGTCAAGGCTTTGCATAGCGGAGAGGGCGGGACCTGATGTGTCATTAAGAGAAACCAATCGTCCTCAGGCCAATCCTGAGTCGCTGACATGAGTGTGATCCCCTGACCTCTAATACAATCAGACACGTGTCACAAGGTGTGGTTGGCTTTTGAGAGCGGAGGGGTGGGGGGTACAGGCACTAGGGTGAACCGTGGATTGTTGAGGCAAACGATGGACCGCCCGGCCCCACGTCTCCTGCTCTGGTTCGATGTGTGGTGGTGGTGTGGCGGGAAGAACTCTCTGAGCTGTGTGTTGTTTCAGTCTTTCAAAGGACCCCCCCCAACGTTACGGACAGTCTTTTGGCAAACAGCATTCCCTTCTGGACGTGGAGTCCTCCCTTTGGTGACGTTCTGCAGAATGTTCTGGAGCACCTGGTGGACCAGGAGGCGAGGAGCAGTGGACCAATCACAGGATCCTCTTCTCCATGTTGAGCTGAGGGGGGGTGGGGGAGGGGAGGGGTGGGGGAGGGGAGGGGGGGGGGGGGGGTGGGGGCCATGGCTGCCTCTAGCAGACGGCCTGGTTGTTCTTCTTGTCCAGCATCTTCATGTTGACCTCCTGCTCCTTCTGCCGGCGGCGGCGCTCCACCCAGGGGATGAGGCACAGCACAGCCCCGCCCACCAGGGGCGGGATCCCGGCCAGGTAGAACGCCACGTCGTAGTTATGGAGACGGTCCCTCAGGAAGCCTTCAGAGGGGCCACAAGTCAACACCATGGACTGACGCGCATTTAACAGGGGCCACCAGGTGTGGGTGGGATCGGCCATTACAAGCCGTTTTGAAAATTGCCCTTTTCCGGTGTTTTAAGGACATCAGAAGAGGGCATGTCCACCTAGATGTGTGCTGGATAGATCAGTCTACCAGCCTACCCAGTGGACTGTAGCAAACGTTGCTGATCTATCCAGCATAGATCTAGGTGGACACGCCCACTTCTGATAAGACACAGGGAAAGGCAGATTATAACGGCTTGTAATCAAACTATAATATCAGTCCTTTAATACCATGAATTATATTACTACTAACTTCAATACTATGACCTACCTTACCAATGGCTTTAATACTATGAACTACATTACTACTAACTTCAATACTATGAACTACCTTACTACTAACTTCAATACTATGAACTATATTACTACTAACTTTAATATTATGAACTACATTAGTACTAGCTTTAATACTATGAACTACATTAGTACTATCTTATTCTCAGGCTACAGCTTGATTCTGGCTCCTGCCCTGAGGACCTGTTAGAGGCTTGCAGAGGACTCGGGGGGCTCTTACCAGCGATGGGGGGTCCGACGGTCATGGGAACAGACATGAGGCCCAGCAGGAAGCCGATGGCCTGGGAGACGTTGTCCGAGCCCACCAGCTCGAAGGCGATGGGGGCCATGATGCAGATGAAGCAGCCGTCAAACAGCCCCATGAGCAGGCAGACGGCGATCAGCCCGCCAAACACGTTACACAGAGGGATCATCATGGACATGAGGCCGATGACCAGGAACGACGACACCTGGAGGGACAAGAGATGTTACACAGAGGACCCCAACACTATGCTGCATACTGTATCAAACACTCTCCTACATCACTAGTGTATAACTCACTCCTACATCACTACTGTATCAAACACTCTCCTACATCACTACTGTATCAAACACTCTACTACATCACTACTGTATCAAACACTCTCCTACATCACTACTGTATCAAACACTCTCCTACATCACTACTGTATCAAACACTCTCCTACATCACTACTGTATCAAACACTCTCCCTACATCACTACTGTATAACTCACTCTCCTACATCACTAGTGTATAACTCACTCTCCTAAATCACCAGTGTATAAAACACTCTCCTAAATCACACTTACATTGATATTGAGGGCATTAAGCAGATGCTTTTATCCAAAGCAAACTTACAGTAAGTATATTTGTCAGAAGAAAGAAAAAACAATAGTATATACCTGTCAGCACAGGAAGGATGTTCATAGAACAAAGTGCCATGCACTAACAATCACTAGGTTAACACATTCCACGTATACAACAGAGGATAAGATGCTACACAATACTAAGTACTATAATTAAGTGCCAGGACGTTCAACATAAAATAAGTGGGTAAGAAGGGTGTAGGGATCTGTACTCTCCTATAACTGTACTTTATAAAACACTCTCCTATATCACTACTCTATAAAACACTCTCCTATCACTACTTTATAAAACACTCTCCTATCACTACTTTATAAAACACTCTCCTATCACTACTTTATAAAACACTCTCCTATCACTACTTTATAAAACACTCTCCTATCACTACTTTATAAAACACTCTCCTACATCACTACTTTATAAAACACTCTCCTATATCACTACTTTATAAAACACTCTCCTATATCAGTACTAGTGATCGGCCGATATTATCTGCCGATATTTGCGTATTTTACGTGTATCGTATCGGCCGATATATTTTTTTGCGTTTTTTTTTTTTTTTCCCGTGATTTGCAGACAGTTCAATAAATGTTAATTTTGTTAAATTGAGACATTATAACATTTGTTGTCATCATTGTGTCATTTTTATAATGTAAATTGAGGGAGGCTTAGCCTGGAAATCCAGACCCACGTCTAGAAAGCTGCAGGGTCTGGCAACAGGTAATGAAAATGGCCCAACTCGAGGGGCCACACCAAGCATGCATTTGAAAATATCAAAAGAATACAAGGGGTGACGTATCCAGACCAGTGGAGCTAACCAATAGATAAAAAGATTGGTATCGGTATCGGCCCTAAAAAATCCATATCGGTCGATCCCTAATCAGTACTTTATAAAACACTCTCCTATATCAGTACTTTATAAGGTACTGATATAGGAGAGTGTTTTATAAACTCTCTCCTTCATCACTAGTGAATAGAGCCCAGGTGCGCGTTGGCCTCACCTGGAGGTACACTTTGTTCACCCCCTCCACGTAGTCGGCCACGCGGCCGAAGATGAGGCGGCCGACCCCCGACGTGACCCCGATGCACATCAGCAGCACCTCCTTGTTGGCGTCGGCGCCGAACCGCTCCTCCACGTGCTTCATCTGCAGACAGCCAATCACAGCCCGTTATCCCTCGAGACCATCAGTACGACAGCTCAACCGACCAATACCTGAGGAGCTCAAGCTGAGCGCTAAAGGCCGTTGAAAGGGAAAGTTATACAGTGCAGAAATACAACTTTTGCCTTTTCATGGTTCAGCCATAGAAAGGTTTTGATTTCTATACATAATCACCTCTAAGTACTGGCATGCATGCAACAAGACTCATCAAAGGAAGATTAAGCATTAACATCTCCCAGGCTGCACTGCTGCTGTGTGGCCACTAGGGGGCGCTGTGAGCCATGGAGGGAGAGAGCAGGAGGAGCAGGAGGAGGCGGAGGACGAGGAGGGGGAGGAAGAGGAGCAGGAGGGGGAGGAAGAGAAGGTGTGCATGAGACCAAGTCAGCGTTGACATCAGCAAGACCCCATGTGATCACAGTCACATGACCACAGAAAACACCAGCATCAGCACACAAACTTTGTGGGTGTGTGTGTGCACGTGTTTGTCTTTGTGTGTTTGTGTGTGTCAGTGTGTGTGTGGGTATGTGTGGTGCGTGTGTTTGTGTGTCAGTGTGTGTGTGTGTGGGGGGGGTCTGTGTGTGTGTGTGTGTGTGTAAGAGCGCAGTAGGTGACATAGAGTGCAACACGTGGCTTTAACAACCTGATGTCAACTCTCTCTCCTGTGTGTGTGTGTGTGTGTGTGTGTGTGTGTGTGTGTGTGTGTGTGTGCTTGTGATTGCGCAACCCATTTGTGATTGGCACATCACGTGCGTTCCTGCACTCGTGCCGGTGTGTGTTTAAGTGTGTGTGTGTGTTTTAGTGTGTGTGTGTGTGTGTGTGTGTTTGAAAGTGTGCCTGTGTGTTTGTTTAAGTGTATATGTGTGTTTGAGAGAGAGTGTGAGTGCGTGTGTTCTAGAGTGTGTGTGTGTGTGTGTGTTTGGTTGTGTGTGTTTGAGAGTTTATTTGCGTGTGTGTGTGTTTGAGTGTGAGCGCATGTGTGAGAGTGTGAGTGCGTGTGTTCTAGAGTGTGTGTGTGTGTGTGTTTGGTTGTGTGTGTTTGAGAGTTTATTTGCGTGTGTGTGTGTTTGAGTGTGAGCGCATGTGTTTTTGAGAGTGTGTTTTTAACAGTGTGTGTGAGTGTGTGCGTGTGCGTGTGAGTGTGTGCGTGTGATTGTGTGAGTGCGTGTGCGTGTGTGAGCGTGCGTGCGTGTACCCACCAGGTGCACATACGGCACAAAGTACCCGTAGAGCGCCGCCGGGATGCCGAACGCCCAGATGCGGTAACCTAGCGACCGCCAGATGTTGAAGTTGAACACCTGCCGGAAGGGGGGGCAGGGGCTGCCCGGGCGCGAGGGGCGGGGCTTGGCGGGGAGGAGGGGCCTGTAGGTGAGTCCGGCCAGCATGAGGATGAACATGAGGACGCTGAGCATCCTCATGGTGTACTGCAGGCCGGCCGACTCCAGCAGGCGGGAGAGGACCAGGGGCAGCGTGATGGTGAAGATGGAGCTCCCTGCCGTCACGATGCCGTTCACCAGCCCCAGGCGCTTCTTGAAGTAGTGGCCCAGGATCACCAGGCTGGGCTGGTAGGCAAAGGAGCAGCCGCAAGCAAACACAACGCCGTAGGTGAAGTACAGCGGGCCCAGGGACCTGCAGCAGCGGGGAGGGAGGCGCATTACATACACACGCTAAGAAGTACAACGCCGTGTTCACCAGCACCAGAGACCCGGACGATATATTATGAACTATCTTGACCGATAGGTCATACATAGATAGCTAGCTAGCTATGTATAAATATACTCACACACAAAATGGTGAGGGACAATAGAGTGAGAGTTCTATACATTTATACACGTTAAATATATTATACACTATCGAATCTATTACCACTGTATGTTGAGTTAAAACCTGCAAATACGGTACTTAATGACTTGTCTATCAGTAATTTAATATTATATATATTATCTAATATATGATGTAATTCTTAAAATATGTTGAGAGTACAGTGTTTATATAATATCTATTCCAAGCGTGTGATTGATCGTTTCCTTACGTGACGAAGGAACTGGCGAATAGGCCGATGAAGCCCACAGCGGCCCCGCCCACGGCAGTGATCCGGCAGCCCAGGATGTCGGTGAACACGCTGACGATGGGCGAGCAGAAGAAGATCATCCCCATGGAGAGAGAGCCCACCCAGGCTGGGAGAGACATAGACACACACAGGACGAGAGAGAGAGAGAGAGAGAGAGAGAGAGAGAGAGAGAGAGAGAGAGAGAGAGAGAGAGAGAGAGAGAGAGAGAGAGAGAGAGAGAGAGAGAGAGAGAGAGAGAGAGAGAGAGAGAGAGAGGGTTGGATTGCATTGATAAACAATATAACTATAATAATAATAATAATTCTGTGTGTGTATCTACATGAGTGTTTGTGTATATATAGTGTGTGTGTGTGCGTGCGTGCGTGTGTGCGTGTCGTGAGCCAAGCATATCATCACCATGGAGATCGTCACCACATACCAAATCATCGCAAGCCACTTCAGTACGCAGTAATCAAATCAGTAATCAATCAGTAATCATACTGCTGTATAATACTACAGTACACTCGTCCCATAGTACTACAGACAGTACCTAAAGACAGTTACCCATCATAACAGTAGTACTAAAGTACTACAATACTAAAGTACTAGAGACAATCCCTATCAGTACTGTACTAAAGTGCTAGTAGCAGTACTGTGGTAGTACTGGGTACTGTAGTATTGCAGAACTGTAGTAGTACTGTAGTGCTGGGTACTATAGTGCAGTGTAAGGCAGTATTGTAGTAGCTCTGGGTATTGTAGTAGTACAGTAATAATACTGTAGTATAGTAGCAGTGCAGTAATAATACTGTAGTATAGAAGCAGTACTGTAATAAAAATGTAGTATTATAGCAGTACTGTAATAATGCTGTAGTATTGTAGCAGTACTGTAATAATGCTGTGGTATTGTAGTAGTACAGTAATAATACTGTAGTATAGTAGCAGTACTGTAATAATGCTGTGGTATTGTAGTAGTACAGTAATAATACGGTAGTATAGTAGCAGTACTGTAATAATGCTGTAGTATTGTAGTAGTACAGTAATAATACTGTAGTATAGTAGCAGAACTGTAGACAGAGCAGTTCCACAGAGGGCCTCCCTCGGAGACAACAGGAAATGACTTGTCTCTAGCGGCGGTCTCCGTTAGCGACTGGCAGACAGAGGAGGATTCCAGGCTGAACCGGTGGTGTTACAGCGCGGCCGCGGGGCGCGGGCAGAGCTACGCTAAGTCGTCTGTCTGCCGTGCTTAGCCTAGCTACTATTACTGCTGCCCTGAACCCACTGACCCTGCTAGCCGCCGTCGCCAGCCGCCGCGCCACCCAGGGAGCAGCGCTAACACCGGGTTAGCAAGGTCGCAGCGGGGTCGCGGCGGGAACTTTGCGAGGTCGTAGCAGGGGTTGTAGCAGGGGTCGCGGAGAGATCGTAGCGGTTCCAGTAGCTTCTGAGAGGAGGTTATGTCCTCAGTGGAGGACATAACCTCCACTGAGAGGAGGTTATGTGATGTTCTAGTAGGTTCCATATCCTCCTGATGGACCCTCTCCCACCAATTTGTTTGGTTCTAGAACCGGTTCCATCCAGGAACTTAGAAACCTTGGTGCTTTATATAAGACCAGCCTGCGTTCCCACCGGTTTGGAGCGGAACAGTTCTCTCAAAGGATGCGTCATTATAACATAAATTGCACACTGGAAGTAAACCATCTTTTTCCTCATCCTCTCTTTCCCAACGTGATTATTACCATGTTGTCATGGTAACCGCTTCAGGTCAAGGCAAGGCGGCCATCTTTTTGTCTCACGCTGGATTAACTTTTCGCACTAATTAATATTCGGTCGAAATGTTCAGAACGGTTGAAAACGAGGCGAGCACCAATCAGAACGGCACCGTCACATGTTGGTGAAAAAGGGGTGCGGGGGGAAGGTTGATGGTTCCATTAGCTGCTGTGGGCCATGTGTATATTTTCAGGAGGTCAGGACGGTGTGGTCTGGTTTCCCAGAGAACCCTGTAGAACAGCAAACAAGCCAGCGTGCGAAAGACCGCTGACCAGCCTCGACCCGGAGGTCCCAGCTGGCAAACAAACCCAGCCCTCCTTGTGTTAGCATATTAGCCGCTAGGTTGGTCCATTAACAGGAGTCAACGGAAACTAGCTAATGGAGCGCGGCATCGCTAACCCTGTTAGCTGAGCGCTTGCCCATCTGGAAGACACTCCTCAAACAACATGGAGGCTAGCACTAGCTGTTAGCTCCATACAGGTAGTGCTTAGATAATCTGAATTCTTTGTTGTTGCAGAACTTCGGGGTGGGGGGGGACCAGTGCTGAAAGGGGGAGGAGTTACACCACATTTCCTGTTTCATTTGCCTAGGAAAACCTGAATGGAGCTTCCTGAAGAGTACTTCTACAGTCTACACAGTGTTTATTTTCACTTCACAGAAAAATTGACTGTGCACCAATGAGAATTTTACAGCTCACGGCCTCCAGCAGCATGATTAGTCAAAACAAATACGAAGCATAAGAAGGACACTGTCTTTGTTTAGATCCGAGCTCATCAGGCTTAGATGTTCATCTCCATCTCATCTGTGGGATAAGGTCTACCCGACCACACTAAACCGATCCTGGAACAGACTGGAGCAGATCCAGTCCAGACTAAACCGGACCGGACCAGATTACACCTGAGCTGTCACTGCCAATGAGCTTAAGGGCCGAGTTTGGACCCAATGCTCTGGTCTGCTCAGGACAGCGCTGTGAGAGAGAGAGAGAGAGAGAGAGAGAGAGAGAGAGAGAGAGAGAGAGAGAGAGAGAGAGAGAGAGACAGAGAGAGAGAGAGAGAGAGAGAGACAGAGAGAGAGAGCAAGAGAGAGAGCAAGAGAGAGAGAGAGAGAGACAGAGACAGAGAGAGAGAGAGAGACAGAGACACAGAGAGAGAGAGAGACAGAGAGAGAGAGCGATAACAAGGGATTAGAGAGAGGGGGAGGAAGAGGAGAAAGAGTGAGAGAGAACAAGTGGAAATAGAGAGGAGAAAAAGGGGAGAGAGAAGGATAGGGAAGGAGGGAAGAGAGGAAGGGAATCAGAGACACTGAGAGAGACAGAGAGAGAGAGACAGAGAGAGAGAGACCAAGAGAGAGCGAGAATGAGAGAGATTGAGAGAGAGAGAGAGAGAGAGAGAGGGAGAGAGCGAGCGAGAGAGAGACAGCTGCACAATAAAGAATTCCAGATGTGTGTTTATGGTGAATACTGTAGTTGTGCGAGCGCCAGAGCCTGGATTATATCCTGGCTCTGGCATCCTGGCCCCATCCCCCTCCCTCTCTCCCCCTTCTTCCCTTTCTTTCCCTCCCCCCTCCTTCTGTCTCCCCTCTTTGTCCCTCCCTCTCTTCCCTCGTCCTCACTCCCTCTCTCCCCTTTTACTCCCTATCCTCCCCCAACCCCCTCTCTCTCAGTCAATGTGGCCAAACTTCCCTCGTTCTCACTTCCGCCTTCCTCCCTCTCTCTAACCCCCCCCCCCCCCTCCCCCCCCCCCCCGTCAATGGAGCCCAACAAAGGCAAAAGTATTCTCACTTCCTCGAATCCTCCACTTCCTCCTTGGAGGGCTGGGGTGGACCCCCTCCCCCGCTCGTTCACGTACGAACGTCAAAGTGAGGCGCCTCATTGTCCAGACACCAGAATTAGACTACAGATAAACGTTCACAAACATAGAGATGTTTGTTTAAAAGACCTAAAGAAAAGTCTCCCTTTGGTTCCAACATGGACCTGTTTGACCTGTGTTTACAACGCTCACCCACGTTCAGTCCAACCTGCCCAACTGAATAACGGAATAGCTATTTACTAGCTATGATGCTAATTCACAAACGTCCATTTGTAGGAGTATTCAAGTTCTTTAAATGCATGCTTAAAGCTTTCGCTGAATCCGATTGGTTGGTTCATCGTTCGACCGGTTCACTTGACGCACCGATTGGTTCGAGAGATGGCTGACGTCGGCGAATCCCTTTCTAATCCCGCCCACATTGAACCTGGTATCAGAAAGCACACAGGACCACGATGGGCTCTCGCTGTTGCATTTAGAATAAGCCTTCTCATATCTCTGTGAGTAGGCTTCCATTTTGTGCCGGGGGTTGCGGAGTGTGTGTGGATGAGGGCTGGTTTGGGCGGCCTCTCCTGACCCCAGACAGACCGATCGGACTGGGGCTGGGTGCGGCTGCACACCTGTTGTGCCATGAGCAATCAATGTGCACAGGTTAAAGGAGCCATCACCACACTCACTGGGGAGATCTCCTGCACGGCAGCATGGAGCACCAGACTCAGGTACATTCAAACCCTACATAAACCAGTTTACAACAACAACAACATCACCACCACCCTTTATTTTGCCTTGACTCACTCCTTAATCAGGTCTGTATCTCCCTCTGTCTACCTGTATCTCCCTCAGTCTAACTGTATCTCCCTCAGTCTACCTGTATCTCTCTCAGTCTAACTGTATCTCCCTCAGTCTACCTGTATCTCCCAGTCTACCTGTATCTCCCAGTCTACCTGTATCTCCCTCAGTCTACCTGTATCTCCCAGTCTACCTGTATCTCCCAGTCTACCTGTATCTCCCTCAGTCTACCTGTATCTCCCAGTCTACCTGTATCTCCCAGTCTACCTGTATCTCAGGCAGTAGGTCCTATCGTAAGGGGATGTTCTGTCTAGGGTTAATATCTGTTCTGATGCTACGATATTAAAGGCCGTGTTGCAGGGTTTATTTTCCAACGAATTTGTGAAATTTGCTTGTTGGTCATAAAGATTTCAACTAAGAGTTATCCATTGTATTTAATGTTGTTAGGTATCACAAAAGGGAATGTAATATGAAAAAGTAGGTAGTATTTTAGCGGTTTGCGATTGATTCTCATTAGTATGACGTCACATTGGGGAGACACGGACCAAAGCCGCATTGAGACCCTTGAGAGTAGAGACTAGTAAGAGAGTGTTCAGTTCAGTGTTCTATTTTGGAGACATTTTATAAATGATATACATATTTTGAGTGCTTTATGTACCCTTTAATCAAAACTTCCGGTTAACCTGCAACACGGCCTTTAACCCAAGTCAGAGCATTCCCTTACTGAAGGACGTATTCTCCCTATCTCTGGGGTTAATAAAGTAGAATCAGAACAGATAACAGCAGTATGTCCAACATTAAGGGAATGTTCTACATTAAGGGAATGTTCTCTCTTGGGCCATAAAGTACCATTAGAGGAGATAAGCGCAGTGGGGGAATGTTCCATCTGGGACCAGGGGAGGGGGAGAGGAGGTCCAGCAGGTTCTCCAGATGATGGCCGGCAGCTGGAAGCACTTCCAGATCCCAGCCAAGGGGAGGAGATCCCCGCTGGCTCCTGATTGGACGTTAGACAAGTCCGCCCCTTTGCCATGGTTACTCAGGTTACGTTTTATGGGCCCTTAACATCATTTATCTCTCTGGAGATGGTTTCTCTCTCACGTATACTACCTCTGCAACTATTAAACTGTAACATGCAATAGTACTTTTGAATTACTGCGGCGGTCAATTGATTTTATATTGAATAAGGTCAGATATCTATTAAAGGTGAACCTTGGCTCTCACCATGGACTGATGTGGACAACAGTCTTTGCCATTGTTCCAGGAATTAGTGAGAAGATGTTACCCCCATGGGGCATCAGCCCGTCAAAGTACACCCTCTTAAAGGGATTGTTGTTGCCCCTGACAGGCTAAGATTATATTATGGGAAGGATCCCTTCAGAGAACAACCATAAAATGCCTAAATTACGTAGACAGACAATTATTTAATGTCACTTAGACACGAAGATAGGGAAATAGGGTCCAGGTTTTAAGATCCCAAATCCTCTGAACCTGGGGCACTTTTTAATCTTAGGCGGTGATGTTGGAACCGGTTTACTGCCAAGTCTGAGGATAAAGATAGAGAACAGGTGGTGCAACACGCTGCCAGGCCAGAGATCGCCCCGAGTGCGTTGGTGGCTGGTTCAACCTGTGCACATTGATTGTGCAATGCACGACAGGTGTGCAGCCTCACACAGCCCCAGAGTCCAATCAATCAGAATTATCTGTCTCCTTACTGTCTAACCCCTACCTGCTCCTTAATGACCTGTCTCTGTACTGTCTTACCCCTACCTGCTCCTTAATGACCTGTCTCTGTACTGTCTAACCCCTACCTGCTCCTCAATGACCTGTCTCTGTACTGTCTAACCCCTACCTGCTCCTTAATGACCTGTCTCTACTGTCTAACCCCTACCTGCTCCTTACTGACCTGTCTCTGTACTGTCTAACCCCTACCTGCTCCTTAATGACCTGTCTCTGTACTGTCTAACCCCTACCTGCTCCTTAATGACCTGTCTCTGTACTGTCTAACCCCTACCTGCTCCTTAATGACCTGTCTCTGTACTGTCTAACCCCTACCTGCTCCTTAATGACCTGTCTCTGTACTGTCTAACCCCTACCTGCTCCTTAGTGACCTGTCTCCATACTGTCTCACCCCTACCTGCTCCTTAACGACCCTTCTCTGACCCGTCTCTGTACGTGCCACTGGACAGGACTGCGTGTGGAGGTCTGTTTACCTGTGCTCTGGCCCCGCCCCCCCAACCTTGACCAGAGCTCTCAGCTCGCCCGACATCAGACCCTAGTCAAACATTAACCCCAGCCCCAACCGCTGCTGGTGGAGACAAACCTATGGAACGATTCACGGCCTTGATGTTTGAGTTTGAAAAGCGGTTGCATTTTGGATAACGAAATGTAAACACAATTTAATTCATAACGTTTAAATATTATGCAGCATTAGGTTTATGGATTACATTCTCTGGTTTGTATTTTGACCACTAGAGTTTGAGTAATGAATATCACCTTTTGAATATCTGCAACTTGAATTTTGTATCTGAATTAGTGAACAACGAAAAATATATATATTTGAAATCTTGTTTTTGAAGAAAAGCCAGATTTGAAGTGAATTCTAAATGAAGAAATTCAGATATTTTAAAATTATTTTAAAATATTTTAAAATATAACATATCAGTGTTATAAATTCAATGGTGTTTTCATTTCTACATATAAAATTCAACGGCTTTTAAAATTCAAAACATTTTGGCAGTGATTTGCTTTCATATTAAATATCCAATGGACCTCTATAGTGTCAACAACACGTTATTAAATGATGGTTAATAACTAGACTACTACAGGTTATTATTACCATATGGTTAATAACTAGACTACTACAGGTTATTGTTACCATATGGTTAATAACTAGACTACTACAGGTTATTATTACCATATGGTTTATAACTAGACTACTACAGGTTATTATTACCATATGGTTAATAACTAGACTACTACAGGTTATTATTACCATATGGTTAATAACTAGACTACTACAGGTTATTGTTACCATATGGTTAATAACTAGACTACTACAGGTTATTATTACCATATGGTTTATAACTAGACTACTACAGGTTATTATTACCATATGGTTAATAACTAGACTACTACAGGTTATTATTACCATATGGTTAATAACTAGACTACTACAGGTTATTATTAATATATGGTTAATAACTAGACTACAGACTATGAACTATATGTCTAGACTATAAGCTATATGCTAGATTATTTTCACTTAATGTTCAAGTCTCCTTCTCAATTGTCATGACACTATGAATGCCTTCCTACTGCCAAGGAACCCTGACAGCACTCTGCTTGTGAATGAGTGAGTGTGAGAGTGACTGGGTGAGCTAGACATAAACAACCTGGAACCACAGCACTCACATAGTTGATGAACTATGAAGGTTTTGTTTCAAAACACGGTATCTTCAACGTCAAGGTCTACACGTGTGAACATGTTACCACAACATGTTATGGTGAGCCGGACCACGGCGAGGAGGTCGCCCCCCCTCCCCGGCCAGGTTGGGTTTCCTCCCCCTCGCTACTCTACGCTAACAGCTGAGCGTCGGCCAACAGGGCGTCCCAGCGTAGCACGCTCTCACGGCCACCGATACTCATCAAATATTATGACTCCGGCCCTCCCCTGGGATCGATCGCAACCGCTTCCCAGCCTCCCCCCTTCAGCCTACCGTCTCCCCCAGACTCCCCCCTTCAGCCTACCGTCTCCCCCAGACTCCCCCCTTCAGCCTACCGTCTCCCCCAGCCTCCCCCCTTCAGCCTACCGTCTCCCCCAGACTCCCCCCTTCAGCCTACCGTCTCCCTGAACTTCCCCCGTCCCCTGTGGGGGCCCTTCAGTCCCACCCGGTAAGCGGAGCTCCTGTTGTCCACAACGCCTTTCAATCAATACAGCCTCGGCCTGTTCCCATTGGTCCAGAACGGGCCAACCAGAGCCCCCCCCGGGGGCCGACCGGGGGAAGGTTTCAGGGCCTGGCGTTCCTCCCAGACCTCCGTGCATTGGACCGATCGGTCGGCCAATGGCACACAGGAGCGTGGGTCGAACAGTGGGTGGGATAACCCCTCCCCGGCTTGGTGGCACCCCATTGGCTGACCTGTGTCATGGGCGGGCTCTTATCGTTGAATTGGCGGTGGCTTTGTTGTGATTGGGCGGTGACTTGCCTTTGATTTGGCGGTGTCTTCTCTGTGATTTGGCGGTGTCTTATCTGTGGTGATATTGCGGTTAGACTGATAGTGCTGGGGCCCGAAGGCTAAAGAGCAGCTCAACACTTCCTGTTAGTGTTTTGAATATCACCGCGGCAACAGATCTGGCATCTTGATTATTGATTGAGTTGAACCTTGAATACTGATCGAAGCATTTATTAATCAAACTTGTCAAACAAAACTCTTATCGTGCTCTACTCAGCTGCTGAATTATGGTTGTAAACCTGGTCTATCCACACACTCACACACAAATA
This sequence comes from Pollachius pollachius, assembly GCF_949987615.1. Lineage (NCBI taxonomy): Eukaryota > Metazoa > Chordata > Actinopteri > Gadiformes > Gadidae > Pollachius > Pollachius pollachius. The sequence goes on from NC_136949.1 coordinate 586,441, forward strand.
AACACACAGTCCCCTTCTAACCTTTGACCTTGCTGTCAGGCGACCAATGAGGGACTGTCTGTTTAGGACCAAGCATGCTACAGCAGCATGCTACAGCTAGCAGCACGAGACAGTCACCCTGACAACACGGTAACCAGGTAACCATCAGAATATTGTGTGTTTGAGGTTCCGAATATGAGAGGGCTCAGGACAGGGGAGAAGGCTTCCCTCTGGTCCTCATCTCAGAGGGCTGTGAGCTAATCTGATCTGAGCAGTGTCAGCGTTCAAAGATCAGACGCCGTGCGGGTGGAGGGTAGGTTTAACAGACGGAGGTACGGTCTACATATCTTACCCTTATCTTACTGCAACTTATCTGATGGAAGGCGACTGATTACAAAGTCCTTAAGGAGAAACCAAAGGGAGGTGGAGACCCAGGATGTAGAGAGACGTGAAGGTGGAACCCAACATGAGGTGGAGTACCGTGGAATACCATGGAGGTAGAGCACCATGAGGTTGGGAACCATGAAGTTATAGCATGAGGTATAGAGACGTGAAGGTAGGAGGACTTAGAGCACCATTATAGAACACCATGAGGGTAGATCCCAACATGAGGTGGAGAACCACCAGGTGGAGAACCATCAGGGCGAGAACCATGAGGTGGAGAACCATGAGGTAGACTAGAGCATGAGGTGGAGAACCACCAGGTGGAGAACCATGAGGTAGACTAGAGCATGAGGTGGAGAACCACCAGGTGGAGAACCATGAGGTAGACTAGAGCATGAGGTGGAAAAAGCGGCACACCAGGGAGCATGTTGCAACACGTGTTTCTCACAGGGCTGGGAACTTCATGTCAGCTCACACACACACTCCAAGTCATCCGGGGGGGCTCCACACTCACCCTGAACGGCGCCTTCTACCGAACGCCGTCCGCTGGTAAGATACGTGGCGCCCAGAGAGAGACCCAGGCCGGCCCAGACCACCGCCCGGCCACGAGTAGGTGACAGCCCCGCTGGAGATGGCATACGGCTTCTTAATCAGCCCCCCCCCCCCCCCCCAGACCCCAACGGCGGGGCAGCGAATCCACCATGAAGCCGGCTCCTCCTCGCCCCCCCAACCCCAGGCATGAAGGACCTGCTTCTGCCATCACCATATATAACATGGTACACCTCCACTCATCTACCGTGGTACCATAAACTAGAGGGCACATGGTACACCTCCACTCATCTACCGTGGTACCATAAACCAGAGGTCACATGGTACACCTCTACTCATTAACCGTGGTACCATAAACCATGTCCATGGTACACCTCTACTCATTAACCGTGGTACCATAAACCATGTCCATGGTACACCTCTACTCATTAACCGTGGTACCATAAACCAGAGGTCACATGGTATATCTCTACTCATGAACCGTGGTACCATAAACCATGTCCATGGTAATAGCATGGATCACAGGGTAAACTGTGCGTGTGTTGGGTTACAAGGGGTCTGCTAATAAGCATGTAATGCTTTAAGGTTTAACCGATACAAAATAAAGAAAAGTGTAGTAGTAGAACGAACAGTGTGTGTGTGTGCGTGCGTGTGCGTGTGTGTGCGTGTGTGTGAGAGAGTGTCAGAGTGTGAGAGCTATTTTGCGTGTGTGTGTGTGTGTGTGTGTGTGTGTGTGTGTGTGTGTGTGTGTGTGTGTGTGTGTGTGTGTGTGTGTGTGTGTGTGTGATGTCCCATGCTGCAGACTCTGGGGTGTTACACACCAGGAACCGACGGATCAAATTACTCGCTAGCGTTAGCCGACAACATCTCCAGTGAACTTTCCCCGGGCTTTTCGCTCCCACATCAGCACACATTAATACACGCTTAAGGTATTCACCTGTCTTGAAGCGGAGGTCATCGTCATCCTCAGAGCCGAACTCCCGCAGCAGCGACAGGAACAGGATCCCGAAGGCGTTCTGGATGCCGAACACGGAGCCGTTGCACCACATGGCGGCCAGCATGACCAGCCAACCCCAACCGCCCTCCGGGTGGACGAACTCGGACTCGGCGTCCCCCTCGGCCGGGGGCTCCTGGAGCTCGCACCTCCCCTCTCCGTTCTCCCGCTTCTCCTCCCGCAGCGGCGACTCCTCCTCGGCTCCCACCGGGCTCTCCGCGTCGGCTCCTGCGGGTTCGTCGCATCCCGTCTCCGGCCCCTGCTCCTCCTGCTTCACCTCCTTCTCCTTCTCCTCGGTCATGTTGGTGTTGGGGGGTTCGGTTGACGCCGTGGGACCCTGGAGGTGAGACTCTGCCGTAAAGGTGACGCGCTCCACTGAGGTCCGCTGACAGCTGGTCCGATCAATGCGGCTCTTCTGGTTTGGGGAAGTTGGTGCGGAGGAGGCTCTACCCGGACTCCATCTGGACCTGGCTGACGGGTCTGCTGTAGGTAACACTACAGTAGGATGAGTACTCCTCCGGTCGTACTGTAGTATTATGCACTGTAGTCTTCACTGCAAATGTGGTATACATAGATGCCCGAGGGGGCGGGGCGTCAGGGCAGGGGAGGTGGCAGCTGATTGGTCCGTCAGAAAAGCATTCAGATATCAACGAAACCATTGAATGACTAAGAGCACGTGTCGACTCATGCTTTCTGTGACACACATATACCACACACACACACACACACACACAGTGTTTCAGGAACATAAGTCTCTTATTGTATGTATCCGGTAATATTAAATGTATCGTGGAAGTTATCTACCTGCGATCGCCGAACAAATTGATTCTACATATTTCTTATTACATCATTACCTGAGAGCAACAGCGACACCTGGTTGTTGATGGGAAAGTATCCTGGTTAAATAATCCTGAAATTATCAAATGATATACAAAAATGGTGAAATAATTTTCAAAGGTAAAACATCTTATGATTTTTGATCCCATGAAAAAGATAAGCATGACGAAGGCTATCATTTGTTTAGCCTGTGAATCAACATGTATGGCCCATTTCATACATTTTGGTTTCAGAAAACCTTTGAGGGATATAAGTTCTTGGTGGAGTGATCGGTTCAACAATACATGTTGAACATAGCCAAGTTAAAGTTCAATCTAGCTGTAAGTAATTTACTTGCAAGTTAAACTTTAACATACATGTAAATTCAACATAATTCCCCTGTTAAGATGTGAGATAACACAACAGTTTATGAAGTTACAACATATTTATTACAGAAAACATAGTAACAACATATGAATAGAAATCATGTCCATCGATCCTGACGCACACACGTGATCGATCAATCTCTCGATCTAGAGAATCTCAACCATCTGGAGAATTCATATGGGAACTTGTTGGACTCTGTTGGAGGCTTTAGCTCGGGTGGGTTAGGGTCAGGACTCTGTTGGAGGCTTTAGCTCGGGTGGGTTAGGGTCAGGACTCTGTTGGAGGCTTTAGCTCGGGTGGGTTAGGGTCAGGACTCTGTTGGAGGCTTTAGCTCAGGTGGGTTAGGGTCAGGACTCTGTTGGAGGCTTTAGCTCGGGTGGGTTAGGGTCAGGACTCTGTTGGAGGCTTTAGCTCGGGTGGGTTAGGGTCAGGACTCTGTTGGAGGCTTTAGCTCGGGTGGGTTAGGGTCAGGACTCTGTTGGAGGCTTTAGCTCGGGTGGGTTAGGGTCAGGACTCTGTTGGAGGCTTTAGCTCGGGTGGGTTAGGGTCAGGACTCTGTTGGAGGCTTTAGCTCGGGTGGGTTAGGGTCAGGACTCTGTTGGAGGCTTTAGCTCGGGTGGGTTAGGGTCAGGACTCTGTTGGAGGCTTTAGCTCGGGTGGGTTAGGGTCAGGACTCTGTTGGAGGCTTTAGCTCGGGTGGGTTAGGGTCAGGACTCTGTTGGAGGCTTTAGCTCGGGTGGGTTAGGGTCAGGACTCTGTTGGAGGCTTTAGCTCGGGTGGGTTAGGGTCAGGACTCTGTTGGAGGCTTTAGCTCGGGTGGGTTAGGGTCAGGACTCTGTTGGAGGCTTTAGCTCGGGTGGGTTAGGGTCAGGACTCTGTTGGAGGCTTTAGCTCGGGTGGGTTAGGGTCAGGACTCTGTTGGAGGCTTTAGCTCGGGTGGGTTAGGGTCAGGACTCTGTTGGAGGCTTTAGCTTGTGTCAGGGTCAGGGTACTGTTGGAGGCTTTAGGACTGGGTAGGGTCAGTGTCAGCACTCTCTGTTTTGGAGGCTTTAGCTTCGGTCTGCTCGCCCTCTGCCGGTGCGGGACCCCTCCTCTTCCTCAGTCCCTTCATCTTGCGGGTCTGCAGCTTGCCGAGATCCTGCTTCTGCATGTGCAGACGACCGAACTTGGTTCCGAAGACGTCGTGGGAGATGTTCTTCTTCTTACCAGGCTGAAAGACATCAGATACACGCTCTCAACATCTGGAAGCACCTTCATCCAGATACACGCTCTAAACATCTGGAAGCACCTTCATCCAGATACACGCTCTAAACATCTGGAAGCACCTTCATCCAGATACACGCTCTAAACATCTGGAAGCACCTTCATCCAGATACACGCTCTAAACATCTGGGAACACCTTCATCCAGATACATGTTCTAAACATCTGGGAACACCTTCATCCAGATACATGTTCTAAACATCTGGGAACACCTTCATCCAGATACATGTTCTAAACATCTGGGAACACCTTTATCCAAGTCATTCCTTTGATCACATTTGTGGTTAATGATGAATATAAGTCCTCATTAGTTCCTTGAAGGTAATCCTCCTAATGTTAATAAGGTAATAGTATCACTCAAGTGAACATTGTGTTTCTCCATGTTGGACGTGGAAGCCTCCGGGACAGATCAATCAAGGTGATTACAGCGCCCTTTCTGCCCGCCCAGTAATCAGAACGAGGTTAACCTCCTGATCAGCATGTGACTGATGACTGATTGACGAGCGCTGATTAGTTAGGGACATTGGGCCTCTCTGCATGACCCACGGCTCGTGGGAGAGACTAGGATGCTGTTCCTCTGACGGTAGAGAGTAGCATGGAGAGACCAGCATGTATAGACTAGCATGGAGAGACCAGCATGTATAGACTAGCATGGAGAGACCAGCATGGAGAGACCAGCATGTATAGACTAGCATGGAGAGACCAGCATGTATAGACTAGCATGGAGAGACCAGCATGGAGAGACCAGCATGTATAGACTAGCATGGAGAGACCAGCATGTAGAGACTAGCATGGAGAGACCAGCATGTAGAGACTAGCATGGAGAGACCAGCATATAGAGATTAGCATGGAGAGACCAGCATGTAGAGACTAGCATGGAGAGACCAGCATGTAGAGAGTAGCATGGAGAGACCAACATGTCGTTCCTCCATCGCTAGAGACCAGCATGTAGAGACCAGCATGGAGAGACCAGCGTATAGTTCCTTGAACACTAGAGACCAGCATGGAGGGACCAGCATGGAGAGACTAGCATGGAGAGACCAGCATGTAGAGACCAGCATGTTCTTCCTCTAATGGTAAAGACCAGCATGTAGAGACTAGCATGGAGAGACCAGCATATAGTTCCTCTAACGCTAGAGCCCAACATGTAAAGACCAGAATGTAGAGACCAGGATGGTCTTCCTCTAATGGTAGAGACCAGCAGGTAGGGACCAGCATGGTCTTCCTCTAATGGTAGAGGCCAACATGTAGAGACCAGGATGTAGGGACTAGCATGTAGAGGGTAGCATCGTTAGCAGAACAAAACAACCAATCCTGGATAAGTTTGGCGTTTGCGCGACCTCCTACCTTCAGAACCTTGGGCTGTCGGTGGGCCGTCTTGTACAGGTCATCAGACGCCATGTGGGTCCTTCTCACCACAAAGTCAAACGCCGGTCCGATCTCCTCCAGCTCGATGCGAGGCGTGCGGCAGCCGGACTTCTTCAGCAAAGACCTGAGAGAGAACACAGAGCAGGGGTCAGGCCTCAGGCCGCGCTTCCACTGCTGCTGTAGCCGAATCAGTGGCAGAGCAACCTGAGGAACCAGAACCAGACCCTGAGGAACAAGACCAGACCCTGAGGAACCAGACTAGACCCTGAGGAACCAGACTAGACCCTGAGGAACCAGACTAGACCCTGAGGAACCAGAACCAGACCCTGAGGAGCCAGAACCAGACCCTGAGGAGCCAGAACCAGACCCAGAGGAACCAGACCAGACCCTGAGGAACCAGACTAGAGCCTGAGGAACCAGATCAGACCCTGGGGAACCAGATGAGACCCTGAGGAACCAGACTAGAGCCTGAGGAACCAGACTAGACCCTGAGGAACCAGACTAGAGGAACCAGACCAGACCCTGGGGAACCAGACTAGACCCTGAGGAACCAGACCAGACCCTGGGGAACCAGACCAGACCCTGGGGAACCAGACTAGACCCTGAGGAACCAGACTAGACCCTGTAGAACCAGAACCAGACCCAGAGGAACCAGATCAGACCCTGAGGAACCAGATCAGACCCTGAGGAACCAGATCAGACCCTGAGGAACCAGAACCAGACCCTGAGGAACCAGACCAGACCCTGGGGAACCAGACCAGACCCTGAGGAACCTTGAGGCCGAATTCCAGAACAGGTGACCTGGTTGCTGAGCCCCTGAACTGGTCACAATGGTAATGCGTACCTGTAGCTCCGCAGGTAGACCTTGTCCTCCAGGGCTGTGATGTGCAGGATGTGCTCCAGGCCAGCCAGTCTCACGGCCGGTACCGCCTGGCCTCTGAAGAAGTCTGGGAGGCAGGAAGGACTTAACGTAAGCTTCAGCTAACTTTTATATAAAGTTAAACAACCACCTCCGAGAATGTATGAATGAATCGCAAGCACTACACAGCGGCCATGTTTGTTTACATCGCCGGTTCTATGCATACATGTTTGGGTGTAGCAGGGTAAAAGTAGATTGTAAGCAAACAGAGGATATCCTGCCCATTCAGGGTTTTTGTTTAAGACAAATACCCAAATATTTACTGATAGCGCTACGGGCCGCAGGTATGTGCAGAGGAATGTTAGCGCCAGAGCTAACAGGCGTGTGCGGAGTGTTAGCGCCAGAGCTAACAGGCGTGTGCGGAGTGTTAGCGCCAGAGCTAACAGGTGAATGCGTGTGTGTGCAGGTGTGTATGGAGTGGAGTGCGGTTCCTCACCGATGAATAAGCTCTTGAGGCGCCGGAGTTCGTTGTCCGTGTCGAAGGCGTCGCCGGCGAACACCAGCATGGGCTTGGTCCCCTCGGGACACTTGCTGTTCTGCAGGGGTCACAGAGGTCCAGTCAGGGGCCCGCCATCACAGAGACCATGGAACCAGAGTAGACTCCGAGGACCCAGACACAGAGGAACCAGACCCCAAGGAACCAGACACCGAGGAACCAGACCCAGAGGAACCAGACCCCGAGGAACCAGACTAGACCCAGAGGAACCAGACCCCGAGGAACCAGACCCCGAGGACCAAGACCCCGAGGAACCAGACCCCGAGGAACCAGACCTCGAGGAACCAGAGTAGACCCAGAGGAACCAGACTAGACCCCGAGGACCCAGAGGAACCAGACCCCAAGGAACCAGACCCCGACGAACCAGACCCCGAGGAACCAGACCCCGAGGAACCAGACCCCGAGGAACCAGACCCCAAGGAACCAGACCCCGAGGACCAAGACCCCGAGGACCAAGACCCCCCCAAGGAACCAGACTAGACCCAGAGGAACCAGAGTAGACCCAGAGGAACCAGACCCAGAGGAACCAGACCCTAAGGAACCAGACCCCGAGGAACCAGACTAGACCCTGAGGAACCAGACTAGACCCTGAGGAGCCAGAACCAGGCCCTGAGGAACCAGACCAGACCCTGAGGAACCAGACCAGACCCTGAGGAACCAGACCAGACCCTGAGGAACCAGACTAGACCCTGAGGAACCAGACTAGACCCTGAGGAACAAGAACCAGACCCTGAGGAACCAGACTACAACCTGAGGATTCATCATCAGGTGACTGATCAACATCTCCTTGGTAATTCAGATGGCTAGCCCCCCCGAACGGCCCCAGGCTAAATGCGGTTCAGGTAGCCATGTTGAACACGGACCGTGCAGATGTTTTTTAATGCTTTTGGATCGTTACCTTGAAGTCCATGAGACCAGTGTACTTCTCAATGCCGAGCTCCATCATGTCAAGCACGTGGAAATCGAACAGACGCCCTGCCAAACAAACACAGAGAAGATGAGGATCTTTACAGACAGATAGTGAAAGTCACACCAGCGACTGTCTGACCAATGAGAGTTCGGTGGTGCATACAGAGTCAGGCTTCACTCGTACCGAATATCAAGTTGTTTGGTCTCTTCTTGTTATGTGACCCAAAGACGAAGAGAGAGCAGTCCGTCTTCTTGGAGAAGAACTCCTGGAAACAGTAAAGATGACCGAGTTAGGGTGGGGTGGTCAGGGTCGGGCAGTAGAGGTTAGGGTTAGGCGGTAGAGGTTAGGGTTGGAGAGTAGAGGTTGTTACTCATTGAGATAGATATTCACCTTACATGCTAATCACTCATTATGTTCCTTTGAAGTACATTTGCATCTGCCTGGAACCAATTGAAACAGCCATTATGAAGGGAAACCACCTCATTATAATGTTTCATTAACACTGTTTCTGGTGCCTTTCTGGTGACTGTTAGAGCGCACTCAGCCTACTCATCAAAACATTCATCCTGAAAACTAAACTAATTCAAATCTAACTAAATCAGGTCACTTGTATAGTTAGAGGTCCAGATACCAATACATTTGATATCCACTACTACTCAGAGTCGTTTAAAGTACACAGAATCTCTCTTGAGGCTGGGCAGAGTTGAGCTGACACTCTTTGGTATTTTTTAATCAGTTAGTCAGGATTAGAGTTTAAACTGAAAGTTCTGCCTAGCAACTCAAACCTTGTTTTTTATTGGATTGGGATTGAATAGCGGTCAGAGCTGAAGAACAACATCCCGGTGAACCTGAGGCCAGGATTCGAGAGAGTTAGGTGAAGCAGAGATGAGGCTAGGGCTAGAGACGGTTAGAGAGGCTAGGGTTAGGGAGGGTTAGGGTTAGGGAGGGTTAGGGTTAGAGAGGGTTAGGTGAAGCAGAGATGAGGCTAGGCTTAGAGACGGTTAGAGAGGCTAGGGTTAGAGTTACAGAGGGTTAGGAAAAGGGCTAGAAAGGTTAGGGTTAGGTAAAGCCATGATGAGACTAGGGCTAGGGTAAGAGAGGTTAGGGTTAGGTAAAGCAGTGTTGAGGCTAGGGTTAGGTTAAGATGGGCTAGGCAAGAAAGGGTTTGGAGTTAGGTACAGCCGAGGGGAGACCTGCAGCCTGGGAACCAGACAAATCTGCAGGCTCATGTTTTATTTGCTCTGGCAGATGCATCTGGCTCAGTCCAGTTCAGGCAGATCTCCAGATGACCTGGTTCAGATCGGGCCAATCACAACCATTTATCCAATAATGGGAGGGTTTAATAGGATGACTGAACAGAGGAGCACCCTATAGGAGAGCCACAGGTCGTAAGAGGGTGAAGTTCTATAGGGGAAACATACCAGCGATGTGGAGTCTTCGAAAGGCCGTGTGATGTTCTTCCTTTAAACAAAGACAGACAACAATGTACAGAGAGATCCATTGATAACGTCTGGAACAACATGCAATTCTACAGATAGATCGTCTGAAACAACATCCTCCTCTACAGATAGATCCATTGATCATGTCTGAACCAACGGTTACCTATACAGATAGATCTTAGCACTTAGCAAGTCATCATCTTTACCATTCACAAACTAACTAAAAAGCTGTCCAACTTAAATAAAGAGTCATGGCCATTTCAATTAAAAGTTGACAATTTTATGAGGTCATGGTTTGATTAAGACATTGTTGACCTGAATTAGAACATTTTCTACCAATTGATGCACAGTAAAGGTACAACTTACTTCTTGTAGAGGACTGCATTGGGCTTCTTCAGAGCATACTGTTGAGGCAGGACACGGTTAGATCAAGACAACACTTCTCACACTATTCCCATTTTATAGAGCAACAGTAACACTGGCTGCATTCTATAGAACTGCAGAGCACCAGATTCACATTCTATAGAACAGCAACCTTTTCAACCTCAAGCCAATTCTGTTATACCAGCTAACCCCTGTACCGTTCAACCCCTCCATGCCCAGCCTGTTATACCATCTAACCCCTGTATTAATGGGCCTGTTGAACCCCTAGCCCAGTCTGTTATACCAGCTAACCCCTGTATTAATGGGCCTGTTGAACCCCTAGCCCAGTCTGTTATACCAGCTAACCCCTGTATTAATGGGCCTGTTGAACCCCTAGCCCAGCCTGTTATACCAGTGTTCTTTAAGAGATACACGTGGTATAGTGTTTATAGAGTGTACAGTGTAATCCTCACCAGGTCTTTGAGGGCATTGGTGATGGTCTCGCTGGTGTTTCCTCCCTTCATGATCATGGCGTTCTTCACGTTCTCTGCTATCTTCGGCGCCCGGCCCTCCAGGAAACGCTTGGAGCGTTGAGACTTCGGCCTCCTGTACACACACACACACACACAGTATGGATGGTGAGTGTGTAATCTAGGAACACTCGCTACTAGAGCACCCAGCTAGGTACTTCATCAAGAATCGTCCACATAATAGTACTTATTAATAGTATTACTGATAGACCTGTCATAGTCCTACAGCTCAGTAGGACTATGCAATGGCGGTTTTAGGCATGGGCGAACCAGGCAGCCGCCCGGGGCGCCATAATTGTGGGGGGCGCCAAATCACATGGGGGGGCGCCACGAGCAGTAAAAAATAAAAACGCGCCGCGATGTGGTTTTCATAAAGTACATAACATTGTGGGGGGAATTGGTATATTGCCGGCCTCTCTGGCTGCAGGCGCACACCTGCTCGTTGAGAAGGTGCCGTGCACAGACGGAATGAAACCCCCACTGAAGTCCGTAGGGTCATGACACTCCCCCCCCCCCGCTTGGAGGAAGTCTTGCCCGGGGCGTAACTGGACGTAGAACCGCCACTGGGACAATGACAGTAGTAACAGGGGAGAAGCGTCCATCGCTTCACAAGCTGACCAACTCAGACTTCTTGACAGAAAGGGGCTCCTACTGACACACGCTGTAGGTGTGAGCAGAATACAAGTGAGCCTATCACCGTTCAACCCAGTCAGATCAGACTCATCCATTCATGTCCCTTCATGGAGGCCAATACCAAGAGAAGTCGCTAGCGGCTGGTAGAGCTTTCTTGAAACTCTTTGAGAATAGGTTTATTTCAAAATAAAGTTGATATTATCATGTCAACTCTTTATTTAATAGAATTGTTTATATTTGAAGAAGATAATAAGATGTTAAAGCTTTATTTTAATATATTTATTTAGAAGGAGTACAGTAGAAGGAGACAGACCCTGCCCCTCTTCGAGGCCAAACTTCCATTTTTTAAAGGAGGGAAACATCTAAAGTATCTATATTAGATTTGAGCCCCCTGTTTATAGTCATACGGGTGCTGTGGAGGATAAACTCACGTCACGTTGTCTAGTTGTGTCATGTTGGCGTTCGGAGCGCGTGGATCTTCGGTGGTTCTCTGCCCGCTGGTCCACGTGAAAACACCCGGAAGACAACACGAGGACTTCCGATAACGTCACATCCTGGATGAACTCGACGCAATAACAGAAAATATAACACGAAGAAAATAAAAACCTACAAATAACCATACAAGGTTTAATAATATATATAAAAAACCTTTATGTGAGATAATGTCATTTTTCTATGGATAAAAGTCACCTTGTGTTCATCGGACTTCGTAGCAGGGTCGAAGTTTAGTTAACGGTTTTACTGGGTGATCAGGTGCCGATTGGTTATCGAATACTTGGACCACTGTGCCACCAGACATTAATTAATACCCTCTTTATTGTATTCTTATACACTAAGACTCCAAAAAAAAGGAAAACACACTTTTCAAATAAAACTTACAATGTAACATCTCGCCTCAGTTGTCTCCGGGTCTGCTATTGGTCCTTTTACGTCTCGTACCACAACCACCAGGTCCTAATCAGATCGATGCAGGTATTATAAAGCTTTTTATGACTGTATTATAGACATATTATATATATATATATATATATATATATATATATATATAAATAAATGAATAAATCATTTACAACTGGCAAAATCCATTGGCCAGTAGATGGCGACACTAACCCATCTACTATACAATTCAAATATTAGAATAGGGTATTTAACTATTCAAATACCAACACGCACACAGTATGGCATTCACCTAGCAAAATATCTAAAACAGTATTTAAATATCTAGGCATTAAGCTAGTATGAAATATGTTCCAGACATGTATTTAACTCGTTTTCAAATCTATACTGGACATTTGAGCTAGTTTTACAGTATCTATTCTAGCCTAAATACAATTGTAGGCTGCGATTTCATTTTAGCATCTTATGTTTTTGTTCTAACTCTAAAATCTTGTAAAGGTCATAAAGAAAGAAAGGACGATTTCACAGATAAGTATTTTATTATTTTAAGCACCAAGCTCGTAGTACAGATATAATTAGCACATCTTGACCATCCAAAGAAAAGCAAAAGAAAGAATTTGAACAGCAAAGTCTCCCCAGTGCCGCTGGTTGAGCAGGCGACCGAGTTAACCCTAACCCACGCTAGAGGGAATAACACACAAACAGGGAGATCTATTGGTCCACTGCCAAATGCATTCCTAACAAATAATGTAAGAAAAAACTATTATTCCTGAAAAAAAAACAAGGAAGAAGCATTTGATTTGCATTTCAGTATATCAAAATTAAACGTATCAAAATAATATTCCACTCCGCCTGGTCGTGGCGACCAAACAAAGTCTGTCAAAATGCTGGCTCATATTCCTTCATGTTAAAGACCTCCGAGCAAAGCCTTCTAGTCGCCTGATTGGATGGACCTCAGGCCTCCAGGGGCGCTATGGTCCTCAACACCCCGACACCACTCCAAACCACCAGGAGGACCCCTCTGGAACCTCCCTGGAGCCCCGACGCCGGAGGGCCTCCCGGGGGGGCCACCAGTCTGCCCAGCACCTCTCCACCCCCACATTACCCATCACCTCTCCTACACTATCCATCACCTTTCTACCACTTCTCCCAGGCAAACCATCACCTCTCACTCACCCCCTCCCAGTCTACCCATTAACCCCCTCCCAGTCTACCCAGTGGCGGCTGCCTAGCGCTTTCTGGCTGGAAAGGCTCAGCACCCAGCACACCGCCGTCGCCCCCCCAGGAGTGGGAGCCCAGCGGTGGCGTTGGTGACGAGGGTCCGGGTCCGGTGGGGGTGGAGGGAGGAAGAAAGCAGAACCCTAGACTGCTGAGCAGCATCGCTAGGGGTCACATGCACCCCCCTAACCCACCCCCCCCCCATGTGATAGAGGGCTGTGGGGAACCACAAACTACCAAACTGCAAGGGGGACACATTTTGGACCAATTCACAAAGAAAGAAAAGAAAAAAAGATGTCTGGACAGTGGTGTGGAATGATCCGGGAGGCGCCTGACATGCTCAGATGGAGGCTGCATTGTGTGCGGGTGGAAACGGGCAGAGGACGCGTTTTGTTGGAGAACAAGCACATCTCTTTGTTACCCATTCAGGCCTCCTGGCGGCCGGCTCCTGGCTGTAGGAGCATATTTATATTCATTATCGTAATATCATATTATCCGGGGGGGGCCAGGGGGGGTGGAGTTTGTCTAAGGTTCAGTCGTGAGTACGATACACACATCAGCAGGGGGGACCAATCAGAGGCCATTTGAGCATGTCAGGGGCGGTCCTAGTGGGCTCGGAAGCCCTGTCTGTTGGGGATGAGGGGGGAGGAGCCATGTCTGTGGGAGAGGAGGTGGGTGGAGCCATGTCTGCAGGGCAGCAGGTGGGAGGAGCCGTGTATGAGGGGGAGGCGGTGGGGGTGGGAGGAGCAATGTGTGCAGGGGAGGAGGGGGGCGGAGCCTCCAGTAGCGGGGAGGAGAGGGGAGGACCCATGAGTGTGGGGGAGGAGGGGGGAGGTGGGCAGGAATGGCCTGCTGGCAGGGTGCATGTTTAATTCCCAAACATGCACGTCAACATCACAGCAAGAATGAGCTAGCATATCTAAACAGAGAAAAGAGCGGTCATGCAAGAGTTCTAAGTCAAAGGTACAACAACAAGGTCCGCCGGAGGCTGGGCGGAGACACGGAGGACGAGGAGGGAGGAGAGAGGTGGGCTCCCCCAGGGGGGCTGGACGCGTGAGGGGGCCACAGCCCCCGCACGCGTCCTTCTTTCTACGCCTCTTCTTCATCTCTCAGCTCTGCTGGTTGTGGTTTTTCACGTAACTAGTAAAGACAAAGTTGTAGTCGTTGAACTGGGCCAGCTGACGGTCCATGCGCCGGAAGCCCTCCAGCTTCTGGGCCGAGGAGAACACACTGCGACACTTGGAAGTCTGGGGGAGACGCAGAACACAACCGCCTGAAATCCTGGAGCTCAAATCACCTTACAGTGGTCACAACAGCCCCCTGGCACTTAATGCATGTTGTACGGCCTTGCACTTATACTTTGTTGTACACAGGGAATGGGTTAACCTAGTGATGGTTACTGCTTGGCACTTGGTTCCATGAACATCCTTACTGTACCGACAGCGATACATAGTTTCACCTTCTGACAAATGTCCTTGTAATTGACACTAACTTTGTGCATCTACTTCCACACAAGTCGTTTCTATCCTTCCAGTAAGATCTGTGTCCTGGGGACTGGTATCACATCGCTTTACCACACACGGTGCTTAGTGGTAGTTTAACTGTGGTTATGAATCAGTCTGTTCTTACAGCAGGACGTCTGAGAGAACTTTTAATGAATGGGTTACCTAAAATGGATAGTCATATCTCTGGTTTACGTCAGCAATCAGCTACGAGGCCATAAACGTATCCCAGGGTGAGGACACACCACCCTGGGATTATCACCCTCACCGCGGTCTCACAACACACTAACCACCCTACTCATTCACTGCTCCACCCCCTCCCTACTCACTCACTGCTCCACCCCCTCCCTACTCACTCACTGCTCCACCCCCTCCCTACTCACTCACTGCTCCACCCCCTCCCTACTCACTCACTGCTCCACCCCCTCACCAGTTCAGCCTTGTTACTCACCTGATTCACAAAAAGCGTTGTGACGAATTTTCCAGGTTTGAAGACGTCCACGACCTTGCGTACGAGGTCATCGTAGGACGTTTGGGAGAGGTTGGTCTCGAAGCTGACGTAGGAAAACTCTGGCTCTGGAGTGATGTGGATAGTCCAGTAGGTACCCTGAGGAGCAGAGGCAAGGGTCAACATCTCCCCCACAGGCGACTCAAGACCGGTCAAACCGTGGATTAACACGTTCACTCACGTCCGTTTTCATTCCATTCATGGAGTAGCCACAGGGGTTAAACATCGTAGCGTCAATCACTGAACCTGGGATCAGGTCACGTATTCCACTCATCTGGGGACAGAATGGGAGACAAGGTGAGCATCGTTAACCGGCCGACCTGGGGGCCGCGAGGAACCGATCGCCGCGCCGTACTCACACGAGTGACATCATTAGCAGAAACCCCGTCTTTCATGTAGAACAGGTCCATGATTGCTGGGTCCAGGTCACTCATCAGAACTTCCAGGGTCTGGTCTGCATGTTTGTTCTCCCAGAACTCCGGCAGGTCCAGGGTGAACAGGTACCTGAACACACACACACACACACACACACAGACATAATACGTCAACCACAACCAGGTGAACTTGACGATTTCACAGACAAGAGATTACAGATAACAGTTTTTTTGATACGGATGGTTCTAACTCGCGGATGACTACAGGTCTGTCTGGGATGGGAGAGACTCTGTATGCTAAAAACACATAATTAACATAAAAAAAAAGTAGGTTGAATTCATTTTTCCTTGTTATTGATTTTTGATGTGTTCATTAGGTGTGACATGTTCATTGGGTGTGACATGAGACTGGTTCAAACAGGGTGTGACTGGTTGAAACAGGGCGTGACCGGTTCTTACCAGCAGTCAGAATTCAAACGGCCCATACAGTAGGGAGCTCCGTCTGCAATTATGGGAAGAAGAAAAACACATCAGAGAGACTTTATGGAACTGATGTTCAATGGCCCAATCAATAAAAACTGCTCTCCCACGTACTTGGGAAGATCTGAGCCAGGAAGTCGACCTCCTCCTGGAAGTTACGATGAGGGAATTCCTGCTGCGTGGGCTTCATGAAGTTCTTTCGGGAATAGAAGAAGTTCTGGAGGAGAACAACATGATACATCAGTACGCCACCCAGATTACAGCTACACAATACATCAGTACATCACCCAGAGCACAGCTACACAATACATCAGTACATCACCCAGAGCACAGCTACACAATACATCAGGAGTGCACTGAGCTCGTACATCAAGAGGAGGGGGAATGGACTGATGTGATTGGACAGGGCAGGGGAACGGACTGATGTGATTGGACAGGGGAGGGGAACGGACTGATGTGATTGGACAGGGCAGGGGAACGGACTGATGTGATTGGACAGGGCAGGGGAACGGACTGATGTGATTGGACAGGGGAGAGGAACGGACTGATGTGATTGGACAGGGGAGGGGAACGGACTGATGTGATTGGACAGGGGAGGGGAACGGACTGATGTGATTGGACAGGGGAGGGGAATGGACTGATGTGATTGGCCACGGAGCATCATGTGACTGACCTTGATGGCGTCGAAGCCGCAGTACTGGCGGGCCACCTCCAGCAGGGGGACCAGGGCTTGCAGTAAGAGGGTGGTTCCACACGTCTTCAAAATGAACCGTCTCTTAGAGACAAACATGCTACTCTCACTGTGGAGGAAACACGCCATGGTTAGGACACGCTGGTCAAGAAAGAGAGACGTCATGACACGCTAGAGTGAGAAGTGAGTCATGCTAGAGTTAAGACACGCTAGAGTTAAGACACGCTAGAGTTAAGACACGCTAGAGTTAAGACACGCTAGAGTGAGAAGTGAGTCATGCTAGAGTTAAGACACGCTAGAGTTAAGACACGCTAGAGTTAAGACACGCTAGAGTCAGACACGCTAGAGTGAGAAGTGAGACACGCTAGAGTCAGACACGCTAGATTGAGAAGTGAGACACAATTGAGTGAGAAACACTAGTTAGAAATCAGACACAAGAGTCAGACACACTAGAGTGAGACGCTAGAGTGACACACTAGAGTGAGATGTGCGACATGATACAATCGAACACCCTAGAGTGAGAAACGCTTGAGTAAAGATACTCTACAGTAACTTTACAGCTTTAGAGACACTCAAGTGTTTTTTATCTATGGGTGTAACCATTTATTATTATATTGCATAATATATCGATTCTACTTTAACCACCACCCCTTTGCCCAGACGAAAAAAAAGCTTTGGGGTTTACAACCCATTTTAACGAGGCAGGCCCGAAGAACCACCTTCAATGACTATAACGCCGCCCAAATGAATTGAACTTGCACACTTTACAAGTTCCCTCAGACCCCCTGACCAGATCAAGAACCACCACTGCTCGAGTAATGACACTTGAGACGCAGCATAAGACATGCTCACTGTAGATGGGTTACTTAGACTAGATATGGACATGCCAACTGAAGAAAGGGGTTAGATACGGAACTAGAACTGAAAGGTCAGAGTTACACATGGTAGAGTTCAGGGTTTAAAATACACTCTAACCATTAGCTGAATCAGTCATATATTGAAAGGAAAAGCATGCAGGGTTAACCATTAAAGCAAAGGCTTGGCAGGTACATTTTCACACTAGCAGGTTAAGATGCTGTACAGACTAGAGCTTGAAAACCCGATCAGTTCAGGCTACATCTAGACAAGAAGTACAGACCAGAGTCAGACAGCATTACTAGAGCTGTACAGACATAACTGTCCAGATTAGAGACAGGCATAGAAGTGTGCAGACTAGAGCCAGAAAGAAGCCAGACGGACAAGAGCTGTGCAGACTTAAGTCAAACAGCAGTCCAGACGTAGAGCCGGACATAGAGCTGTACAGACATAGAACTGCTCAAACAGAACTGTGCAGACTAGAGCCAGAAAAAAATGTTTAATAGTGTATAGGACAGTTACGGATCAGTTACGTTACAAATATGCAGCGTTTCCCCAATGAAAAACAGTTGCCCATAAAAACAAATAAACAGTTGTGACACAACTGCAGTTATGTTATCAAAAGCAATATCACCCACCGCAGTGCAAGTAAACATTGGCTTGATGCGCCGACTGCAATCGAGATGAATCATCAATACATAAAACAGATGGTGCGCATTATCTACGAGTCTACGAGTGTAGTTTACCACTACGGATGCAGCAACAGGACTGATTTACTGCAGGTCAACATGAACCAAAAACCTACACCGTTTGCCACTGCAGGCGTTAGAATGGCTGCAACAAAATGCGGCGAGTCCTCGACCAATCAGAATATTCAGAGCTGCACGCCCCAAAGTTCTACAGTAATACCCTGCCCAAACAGGGACTTTCTGGGGGGTCAAATAATGTCCCCTTAACCCAGTTTAGACGGTGCTCCCTGCGGTGGAGACGAAGTCCTTCCAAAGGTTCCTATGGCCTGTGGCGGGCCCCTGGGGTGCGAACACAGCTTACTACTGAGGTCAAACCACAGAGGTCCACCAGATGTTTTCATTCCGAACCCCTATAGCCTACGAGTATAGACTATAGGTCGCTGATGGACGGTATACGCGACACTTTATACACTAAGAAACTACGAAAATGTTTAACGTGTCACGACTCAACCTGAGGGGTTTCAGCCCCTGACTGACAGCTAGATATTTTATGGCCAATCCAAAAAAAACAAGAATAAAAAACATTCCACCACCGACTTGGAAGACGAGAGGGACTCACCTGAGTATATAAGCTTCCTGTCTGTCAGTCTTTGTCACACTAATGATCAAACAATGCACATTCTCCAGAAGTTTGTCCCACTCAAACCTGGAGAGAGGAGAGAAACACGGGGGGGGACACAGTTGATTGAATCCATTGTATTGTAAAGTAATGCATTCCAAGGGGCCACGCATGGTTTGTGCATACGTGACAGGACAAGATAAACCTTCATTAGTCAACAGAGGGAAATTTAGGTGTCACAGCAATCAGAATGAATTGCAGGAGAGGTACAGGTAAGAGTGCAGAACAAAACCAAGATAATAATAAAAAGGTAAAACATTTAGCTAATGAAGCTAAAAAATATTAGGTTAATCGTTAGCCTAGCAATGGTTAGTGCTCGGCCGTTGGTTCTAAGAAAATCCTTACTATACCGACAGTGAAATATTGTATCTTTCTCCTGACAAATGTAATTATTGTAAGTAGCTTTGGATAAAACCATCTGCTAAACGTAAATCTAAATGCAGCTAAAGCTAATGTATGGTGCTGCATCGTTTCATCATCAGGGGTACTTTTGCTACCGCGAAACATGCAGAATGTGGCCAATGTTGCGATGACATCAATAAAACACGATGTTTACGATGTTGACAATATTAATCCCATCATGCACGTCGTCGTGCAGGGCATCCCGGGTGTCATGGAAACACTCAGCCCCGCTTCCAGGTACCAACCGGCTAATCAGGAGAGAGCGCAGGGACGCGCTCTGATTGGCCGACCGTGAAGTGGGCCAGGCCGAGATCGTCACTCAGCTCAAATAGCTGACGAACACTCGGCTCGGATAACACGGCGAGGACAGCTGCTTTGCATGACGCTGTGTCACATTAACTACAGAGGGAGGGAGGGAGGATCCATTACAGGATTCATGAGCCGCCCTTGGCCCCTGCCATTAGGCGTCCTCCCGGTTTCCCATTCACTCCCAACTCGACATCAAAACATCGTCAACACCAGTTCTTTGCCAACCGCCCCCAGAGCAGGGGCTGTGGCTTGGCTCTGCGCTGTCTGATTCGAGGAACAGCCCAGCCATGTCGCACCGGGCCACCACATTCCAGAGCTGGGCCGTCTGCGCCGGCAGCGGTTCCCTTACGACACGCAGGGCTAAATCTGGAAGCCGCTCCGGGTCAGCTGGCCCCGGGGAGGGCACATGGCAGATTAGGTTTCTTAATGAGGGGAAAGAGGCCGGGCTCACTGTGAACCCGACCCGCTGGCTGCACCACCACCACCAACACCCACTTCCTGTGGTGAGCCGTTCTGGGCGTTGGGGTGTGACCGTGGTGGGCAGGTGAGAGGCCGGCGTGCGGCCGCGTTGGAGAACACTCCAGTAGGACCGTTCATCTCCTCTGCCTCACCTCTAACAAACAATCCCAGCCCTGCTTTTTGTTGTAGCTCCATATAACTCTCATACTTACTTCGGGGCTTGGGAAGGCTAGATAGTTAGATAAGAGTGGTTAGAGTGGGTACCAGCGGGGCTAAGAACAGCCAGGAGGGCAGCAGGCAGGGAGCCAGCCAGCGGAGCCACGTCCTTGTGGACTTATTTGGACATTGGCAGCGGTCCAGGGAGCACAGCGACCTGCAGTCAGCCTTGAGCCTTTAATCTGCCGGCCGTACAATAATGACCACAACGCTTTCCCTCAAGCGCCCAGCGTGCTCCTAAAACCATTGTTGGTGATGGGGTTAATACAGTGAAAGGTCAACCCCGACCTTTCACCCGCAAAAGGGAGAAGTCTGCCATAGATCTGCCGAAACAACGCACCGCACCACGGCCAATGGGGCGACAAGGCATCAGTCATGTGCTCTGACAACTCGTTTTTACTCGACACACTAGAGCTGTGAAGCACAAGTTTTCACTTGTACACACTAGTGCGATAAAGCACTTGTATTCACAATAGGAAGTGTACACCAGAGCTGTAAAAAATATCTTCCGAAAAATGTACTTAGTGTAAGTCCCTTTAGAAAAAAATACATGTAGTGTATGTCATGTAAGAAACATGTATTCACCACTCCACTACAGCTGTAGTACACAGGTATTCACCATTCAGTACACATATTCACCATTCAGTATACTACAGCTGTAATACACATGTATTCACCAGTCAGTATACTACAGCTGTAGTACACATGTATTCCCTGGACATTACAAACACGTTACGCTTTTAAACGGTTGTTCAGCGTTGGAAACAAAAAACACTCCAATACATCCCAGTTGTACGGGTTGCCAGAGCCTTGGAGAAACGTATACATTATTTAACGGTCCATACATCCCAGTCTCTATGAATCGTCCCCTCGGATCAGCCAATAAGAGGGACGGGTGGGGAGCAGGTCCCTGAAACGAAACGCGACTCGACCGAAAGACAGTGCCTGAGGCTGGTTTGTTAAACTAAAGTTTACCCAAAGAACAGGTCCTTTGCTCTACATACATAGATACACAACCGACATCATGTCGTTTGTGTCAACATAACGTGTTTCTGTGGGTGTTATAAGAAGTGTACTGCCAGTCCAATCCCTCATTCTTGTGTTCTGGTGTCATAAATACTATTAAAGGCAGGCCGGTACATCAAACCCTGTAGTAATAGTATAGTAGTACACAAGTGGACATCAGTGGGGTACGGGGTTCGAGTGCCGTCATGTCACGACTGCGAAGCACGCGGTGACGAGCACATGTGAGGCCGACATGACGCAGGACGAGACAGTTCCTGTACTTCAAGTCTGCCCAGGTTAAAGATAAAATGAACTATTCGTCACTTATAACACCGTGGGCGGCAGGGCATCGCCAGCACTGGCATGCCGCCACAACTTTCTTAAAAGACCCGCGATAGGTAAATAACACGAATCCCGCGTCAGTGTTTAACAGAAGGTTGTTGGTTCTGGGCCCTCCGCTGCCTTAATGCTCCAGACTCCTCGGAGAAGTAGCGACTAACGTGTTGTGTTTGGAGATAACGGGGACCTGTCACCAGGTACCGCTGAACCAGCCGGCTTAAATCACCAGGATTACCAAAGTATCGAATGGCTATCGAACAGTGGAGAGATGAATGAGAACTAATGACTCAGCTAGCCAGAGCTAGCACGGGCCATGAGAACCAATGGCCTCAGCTAGCCAGAGCCAGCAGGACCCATGAGAACCAATGGGCTCAGCTAGCCCGAGCTAACCGGGGGCATGAGAACCAATGGGCTCGGCTAGCTAGAGCTAGCAGGACCCATGAGAACCAATGGCTGAGCTAGCAACAGCCAGCCCGCGTTAGCAGGAGCCGTGAGAACCAATGGCTGAGCTAGCGGTAGCTCCGAGGGCCATCTTAGAAACAAGACGTGAGCCAGCACGTCTCCGGAGACTCGGCGGTTCGTCAACAAACCCACAGCGGTGATTCGTGTCTCCGACAGCGGACCTCCAGACGCGAGGCGTCCGGGTCCCGTACGTGAGCGATAGTTAGTAGTGTCCCCGAATAAAAGTGTTATAAAGTGAAAATAAACCCTATGGATGAGTCAGTCCCTGGTGGATACAGCGTGATGACAGGTCCCCCTCCCCCGGCCTCCCGGTCACCCACCTCGGGATGGTGCGGAGGTCGCCGGTCCCCTTGGCCTCGTCCTGCCGGGTGAACCACACCTCCAGCAGCTTCTCCGTCCCCTCGAAGAAGTGTGCACCGTTCTCCTCCATCGTGAGACAACAGACACCGACAACAGAAAATAAACGCTGGTAACCGTAGTTATTCAGTCCTTGCTTGACCGGAATAATTTATTATAAGTACAGTCCTTAAGTAACAATCCAGGTGTATTTTCTTAGTTTTGCCGTCTTCCCTTTGACAGAGAATACCGTGAGCGAGTGCTAGCTAATATCGCCGGCCATACTGTGGTAAGCAATGAATGAGAGGCGCATGGCGTTTTTATAGCGCGGCCGCTCACCAACGGTATACGTCACTGAGCGGCCCGACCAATCACAGCTGTCGATTGGTCCGTTTGGACCCGTTTGATTGGTCTATACAGCTGTCAACGTCGATGCTACACCCCCACTTGTACATGTTACTGAGCTAGATCTACAACATCATTTAATCCCGTGGGAAATAGTTTCTTACAGTGGCTCTACTCGAGAAAGATCATTACAATGCAAAATAGAAAATGATATATATATATCCAAAAATATGCACACAAAAATCGTTGGAGATGAAAACCATAATGTTAAAATAAGAAACGATGTATTTCCTATCCCTACATTCGTTAAATATTTCGTCGTTAAACGGTGCAGACCGACATACAAACCAGGAAATGGCGGGGGAATGAAACCAACCGATTATTTAACTAATGCTGTATGCAATAATTCCATTTATTTTGTTTAAATTAAGACATACATGGGATCACTGGATTACAACTTCAAAGCAGAGTTGAGGTCGAGGTGGAGGTAGCGTCAGAGTATCTGTTGCAATATCACCACAAACACAGCCTTTATTACCCCTTCCTGTTTGTGTGTGGTTTGTGCTTTCATGTACAAGGTTTCTGCCCTGATAAACATCACAACAGAGGTTCCTACCCTGATAAACGACACAACAGAGGCTACTGCCCTGATAAACGACACACAGAAGTTTCGGTATGAAATCCTGGAGTGGCGTCAACTTCTGGGAGAATAGTGTCTGTATGAGGACCTGGGCGGGTAGGGCGGGATGTTGACTTTGAGCTGATCCCTGCCTTCCCCAATGCAAATAAATCTGCAACGCATTGATCTGTCTCATCACCAGGCTTAAGGTATCGTGAAGGATCTGTCTGCACACATCTGCATCCTGACGGCCCATTTTTGCTGTTTTTAAACAGCTTTATGACATGACTTTATGTCATAAATGTTTATGACACTCATAAATGTCTTAAACATGTCATAAATATATGGCCTGTTGAGCCCTTTGAGACTGTACCTGTGATTAAGGGCTAAACAACTAAAATGTAATTAATTGAATTGAAAACATTCCTTTCTGAAACATCCAGGAACTCCAAGTGTCTAGGTTTTAACTTTTCAGCTTCAAGTTCATATATATGTTCTAAGTTATTTAGTACAGTGATCTTCAGCAGGGACTAGGCTTGCTGTCAAACAGGTCCGACCAGTCTGTCCTTGGAGCCCTTTCACATGCTTCTCTTAAGAGTCATTCACAGGATGGATGTGTTCAGCGAGAGACCTTCAACCCTCTCTTACTATTTCACAGTCTTACAATTACATCTAGGGCATTAAGCAGACACTTTTATCCAAAGCGACTTACATAAGTACATTTGTCAGAAGAAGGACAAATGTGCTTTCTGTGCTTTTGTTTGAAAGGAAACTGAAACTGAAACACGAAGGGTAGTTTCTCTTATCCAGTTATTGGTGGTCTTGTTCAGTTGCTCCTGAACTGTTCCTGGCTGTTTGTTAGTAGACCTCAGACACTCAAGGCTCCCTCTCACCTCCGTGTTGTATATTTGGCTTTCAAAAATGCAGACAATAAGATGGAGCCTTCCAGAGGAACTCATGAACACTTTGTATTACTGGTAAAGATACTATATACATTCAGACAGTACAGTATACTGTACTTTTATACCTGGTATATACTGTACATTTAGACAGTATACACTACTGTTATACCTAATATATACACTACATTCAAACAGTACAGTATTAATATTATCCCTGGTATATACAGTACATTTAGACAGTACAGTAATACTGTTGTACCTAGTTTATAAAGTAAATTTAGTAAATACAGCATTACTATTATACCTGGTATATACAGTGCATTTAGACAGTAGTTAGTCGTAGACAAAGTTCTGTTTTCCTGTCTAAATAGTTAGGTATATTGTGAACTTGTTTAGGAACTCATCATGAAAAGAAACCGGATAACATTTCTACGTTTATCTCTGCTTAGAGAAGATTGATCTGGTGGTCTTTTGACGGTCTTTGTACCTTGCATAGGGCTTCTACATCGGTAGCATGACATATATGGCATATAGCATGACAGCCTCCATTTCAGAAGTATAGGAGCAAAGGAATGTGGTTGGTCGTTATGGTTTGTTATTATTATGCACTGTGGGGAAACATTTTTGTGTTGGAACAGCCCCAGGGTGTCTCATGGGATCTGGCAAAACAACTTTTTCAATAGCCTATAGGTTGAGGTATAGATACGTTTATTCAGGATTTTACTGTACTTCAACCCTCTCGAGGAATCATGCAAAGGCGAACTAATGTCAACAACAGATCCCATGTGGCCTCTTGATGGTCTGGCCCCGTGCAGACCATCAAGACCGAGCTCAGCCACGGCCGCTCTCCTATAGCTGTGCTCGTTGTAGTCCCCACTGCACCCGGCCTGGTTACAGATGTCAGCTGTTGGGCGGACAGCTGTTGGTGGGGGAGGGGCTGCTAGCTGTGCTAAACTAAACAGGCACTAGGCTAGCATCCACAATGCTAGGTGGCGCTAAGCTAGCTGCATGTTATGTAATGGGAGTGCATTAGAGGAATGGAGGTAGATAGGAAACACACCAACCACGACCAGCTCCTGAAGATTAACGTGTGTGTGTGCGTGTGTGTGTTATTTACGATGACATATTACATACCAGCCAATATCAATCTATATATATGGAGCTGGGGGGATGGTTTTGCCTTCCCGCTCTCCTCACCTCTCCTTTCCTTTCCCCTCTCTCCTCCCCTCTCCTCTCTCCTCTCTCCCCTCTCTCCTCCCCTCTCCTCTCTCCTCTCTCCTCTCTCCCCTCTCTCCTCTCTCCCCCCTCCCCTCTCTCCTCCCCTCTCCTCTCTCCCCTCTCTCCTCCCCTCTCTCCCCTCTCCTCTCTCCCCTCTCTCCTCCCCTCTCCTCTCTCCCCTCTCTCCTCTCTCCCCTCTCTCCTCCCCTCTCCTCTCTCCCCTCTCCCCTCTCTCCCCTCTCTCCTCCCCCCTCCCCTCTCTCCCCCCCCCTCTCCCCTCTCTCCTCCCCTCTCCTCTCCCCTCTCTCCCCTCCCCTCTCCCATCCCCTCTCTCCCCCCTCTCCCCCCCCCTCTCCCCTCTCTCCTCCCCTCTCCTCTCCCCTCTCTCCCCTCCCCTCTCCCATCCCCTCTCTCCCCCCTCTCCTCTCCCCTCTCTCCCCTCTCCTCTCTCCTCTCTCCCCTCTCTCCCCCCCTCTCTCCCCTCTCTCCCCCCTCTCCTCTCCCCTCTCCCCTCTCTCCCCCCTCTCCTCTCCCCTCTCTCCCCCCTCTCTCCTCCCCTCTCCTCTCTCCCCTCTCCCCTCTCTCCCCTCTCTCCCCCCTCTCCCCTCTCCTCTCCCCTCTCTCCCCTCTCCTCTCTCCTCTCTCCCCTCTCTCCCCCCTCTCCTCTCCCCTCTCTCCCCCCTCTCCTCTCCCCTCTCCCCCCTCTCTCCCCCCTCCCCTCCTCTTTGTGTGTTACAGTCGGACCAGGAGGTGCTGTTTGGACCCATTCGGAGTGGAGGAACAATGGGGTCTTTGTAGCCACCAGCTCCCCCTGGCCGGCTCCGCTCTGCGCTCCGGGAGACGCGGTGCTGGACCATGACGCACTGGAGAGCCTTCTTAGTCTTCTTGGTCCGTAAGCCACAGATCCATCATATCCCCGGAGAGCAGGAGGGAAGGAGGCTGACTCCTCCTCTCGAAGCCCCCCCCCCCGCCCCTGGTCCCAGAAGGAGGAGCCGTAGAAACGCCTCTGATTTATGGTTCATGTGTTCATGCAATGATTTAACTGTCATGTGTTCATGTATTGATTTACGTGTCATGTGTTCATGCATTGATTCAGCAGTGAGCTGCTCTTTAGATCTCACTGGACTGTACAATGCTGCCGCTGCAGGGTTGCAGGGTCTAGCGGGTATTAAACGATGGGTTGGGTCCCAAGCTGGGTCGGCATCTGGTAGGAGGTGGGCTGTAGCCTGACAACACGCAGAACACCGAGAACACACCAAGAGCGTGTCCTGAGTGATGGCGGTCGAGTCCCTCAAACACGTTGAAATTGTTGTTCGGGTCCCGAGATGAAAAGGTTTAAGATGTCCTTCACACATCCTTGGATGAGAGTGAACCACTGGAGACTCCACGAGAAGCTTAGACATGACGAGAAGCAGATCAGACACGGACGGCTGAGGGTCAAAAGTTGGGTACTTTGGGGATCAAACCCACAACCTTCCACCAAGGATAGAATGGTATGTATGTTTATATACAGAGAGGCATATCTACAACCGTCAGCGCTGCCCAGATAACCGTGAGAACCAAAGAATCCCAAAGCTCCAAAGTATAAATATAGTGGCTTCATTTGTTGTTGTTTCCAGAAGTCAGTTCCCTCCCTCCCTCCCCTCTCTCCCTCTCTTCTCTTTCCTCCTTTGATTCTCTCCCGCCCACATCCCAACCTCCCTCCCTCCACCTCCTCCACCTCCTCCTCCTCCTCCCTCCCTCCACCTCCTCCTCCCTCCCTCCACCTCCTCCTCCACCTCCTCCTCCCTCCCTCCACCTCCTCCACCTCCTCCTCCCTGCTTCCTCTTCCCCTCCTGATTGCTGCAATTCAGAAGGGTTTCACAATAATCTTCTACATTTCATAATCTTCTACACATCCTGAACACTGATAACCTTTCACCTAACTCTGGATGTAACCCTGTAAGAATGTGAGTATGTGAGTGTGTGTGTGTGTGTGTGCGTGTGTGTGTGTGTGCTGACGTGGGCGTTTGTGTGCAAGAGTGTAGGATAGCTCCACTGCACACGCAATGCTGATGAAGATACTTATTTCAATATTAGATGCTAAACGCACAGACACACACACACATACACACAAATAAACACACACACACACACACTGTCTCCATTGAGTATTAATCCCATCTGAAGTCACAGAACTGATGACCTCTCCACCTCAGCTCAACTCTCAGCTCTACCCAACAGACACACCACCCAACTACTACGTCACCCCTAGAAGACCCCCACTGGGGGTTAATGGGGTGTCGTGTCGTGTCGTGTTGTGGGATCGTATGTTGTTATTAAGCTGCACTTAAAGGCTGATATGGTCCCACGTTCACGCAACGCAATGACCACGCAGATGCTTCGACGCAGTCGTGGACCTTCATGGTTCTGCGTCGCTTTTTAGTAAGCGGACCAATCGCAGCCCTTGCTGCTGCATTGCCTTGACGGAAGGTTAAAATTTTTGGGAGGGGCACGTCAGGCCCTTGCGGTGGACGCAAGGAGGGTCCGCAGGGACGTAAGGGGTCCGTAACCCCCTTGCGTTGCGTGAACGTGGGACCATAATCAGCCCTTAACTCTTCCCCAGTCTCCGAGGGAGCCGCAGCATTACAACGTCATCACCCTGCAGAACCCCCCCCCCCCGACAGTGACAGCAGGGTCTGGCTGTCCTACCACCACGCAGAGACTGTAGGCCAGGCACCTAGCCTAGCACCTAGCACGTAGCTATCTAAGACTATCTAAGTCAAGCACCTAGACTCCAACTAACACCTAGCACCTAGCATGTAGCAGCCATCTAACACCAAGCCAAGTGGTGTTACTCCAAGCTAACGTCTAGCACCTAGATGGCACAAAGCTAACGCTTAGACTAGCACCTCACACCTAACTAACATCTGTAACGTAGCTATCATCTAGCTGGCAATCTTTTTGTTGCGTACTCCAGCTGGTTGTTCTGTACCTCTGTTTGCTCTGTAGTTCAGCCACCAGACCTGTGGGAATACCTCGCTGGTCTTACCACCACGTTACCATGGGAACCAGGGATGGGCAGAGTCAGGGTTAGGGTGGAAATTCCTCTCTCTCTCTCTCTCTCTCTCACTTTCCATCTCCAACTCTCCCTCTCTCTCTTTCTCTCTCAATCTCTATATCTCTATCTATCTCTCTCTCTCTCTCTCACTTTCCATCTCCAACTCTCTCTCTCTCTCTCTCTCTCTCTCTCTCTCTTTCTCAAAGTTAAGAGAGAGGCTCTGAACTTTGTCCAGTGCTCTGAGGCCCATCCTAGCTAGCTAGCTAGCGTCACTAATAGTTTGTGTTGGTTGGCCCAGCTGGTTCTGCAACTGGACAACAGAATCATTCAGGCTTTAAGTAGTTGCTGCGTAGTTCTGCAGCTAGACAACAGAATAGTCCCAGCTCTAAGTAGTGGCTACGTTGTTCTGCAGCTAGCCAACCGAATAATTCAGGCTCTAAGCAGCATCTGCGTAGTTCTGCAGATAGCCAACAGGGGGAGACATTCAGACCCATTGTATTATGGATATAAATGACTAAACCAGCCTGGGTGATTAAACCACCAGGCAAGTGAGTGGAGAGCTCTACTGTACAGGGTCAGAGCTTTACTGTACAGGGTTAGAGCTCTAATGTACCGGTTCAGAACTCTACTCTACAGGGTTAGAGCTCTACTGTACAGGGTTAGTAGGGTTAGTAAGTTCTACTTTCCCAGTACTTTCCAGTTCCCGGAGGCAGTGTTGTGTCTGTTCCCACCCAAGGATCTCACATGAAACAACAAGTCTTGAATCTGTTTGCCCTCCACCAACCCCTAGATTGATTGAGGGCAGTTTCACCAGAGACCCAATGACCAACACCTGTTGTGTGGCCTTGGTCTTCAGGGTCCAGGTGCTGGTGTTATCAGCAACAGGGTTGTTCTCAGCAGCATGTTTCTACCGGCCAGAATTAACCCTTGGATCTTCTTGTGAAATAAGAATACTTCTTATTCTTCCTCTACTACCACTACTTTATACTACTACTACTACTACTTCTAATTTAAACTATTCCTACAACTACTTCTACTACTACCACTACTTTATACTACTACTACTACTACTACTACTACTTCTAATTTAAACTATTGCTACAACTACTTCTACTACTACTTCTACTTTATACTACTACAACTACTCTATACTACTACTTTTACTACTCCTGCTTTTGCTATTACAGGGTTACAGGCAAATACATTTTGACATCCTCTCTTCTCTCTCCTACTTTCTCCCAGATCTTCTAGATCCTCTCTACTCCTCCACTCCTTAATTTCTCACCCTCATATCTCCTCTCCCGACCCCCACCCCTTGCTATATCTCTGTTCTCTTTTATCTAGTCTCCTCTCCTCCCTCCTCCTTCTCTCCTCTTCTCTCTCTCCTCCGTTAGCTCTCTTCTCCTCTCCTCCCTCCTCCCCCTCTCCTCCTCCTCTCCCCTCTCTCTCTCCTCTTTTCTCCCCTGTCAAACGGCTTACATACTGTTGTTTCAGTTACATATTGATTCTGGTCTGAGATTTAAGCCTCTGCACAGCAGTCAAAAAGCTGTGCAATCACAAAACATGCATGTACAATGTGTTGAAGCAGTAGTACAAAACTAGATTAACCCTAGCAGTAAAGTAGAATTACCCTAGCAGTAGTATAACTAGTTATCAAGACTAATCCTAGCAGTAGTAGCACTAGTAAACTAGACTTATCCTAGCAGTAGCAGTACAAGTAAACTAGACTCATCCTAGCAGTAGTAGTACTAGTAAACTAGAATGACCCTAGTAGTAAACTAGACAACTCGGAGCAGTAGTAGTACTAGTTAACTAGAATAACCCTAGTAGTAAACCAGACCTCTCCTAGCAGTAATAGTACCAGTAAACTAGAATAACCCTAGTAGTAAACTAGACCACTACTAGATCTCTCCTAGCAGTAGTAGTACTAGTAAACTTTAATAACCTAGTAGTAAACTAGGCCACAACTAGCAGTAGTAGTACTAGTTAACTAGAATAACCTAGTATTAAAATAGACCACTCCTAGCAGTAGTAGTACTAGTTAACTAGAATAACCCTAGTAGTAAACCAGACCTCTCCTAGCAGTAATAGTACCAGTAAACTAGAATAACCCTAGTAGTAAACTAGACCACTACTAGATCTCTCCTAGCAGTAGTAGTACTAGTAAACTTTAATAACCTAGTAGTAAACTAGGCCACAACTAGCAGTAGTAGTACTAGTTAACTAGAATAACCTAGTATTAAAATAGACCACTCCTAGCAGTAGTAGTACTAGTTAACTAGAATAACCTAGTAGTAAACTAGACCACAACTAGCAGTAGTGGCACTAATAAACTAGAGCACTGCTCTCTCTAATTGTTGAAGCGCAGCCTTGACTGATCTCATTCTCAAAAATCGACCAATAGGGAAACAGAAAAGATAAATGAGAACATTTCCTATCTATCAATATAACTGTTCTGCCTTCCCATTGGTCAAGAGTATCCCTGTTAGCCCTTGAAATCTGAGTTGTGAACCCTGCAGCGTATCCCTGGTTTATCAATGAGTTGTCTGTTTTCCAGCTGCTGCTCAAATCACTTCAAAGTTTATCATGGGAATGTTGGTATTTTAAAACTCTTGAAGTTCCAGCTTGTAATTGAAATTCTGAAGGTAGTTTGTTGAAGCTGATTTAAGTCTGGGTTCTCGTTCCCCAACCCTGTTCCCGTGCTCAGCAGGGGGTATCGTGTTTAGAAGTGGCTTACAGGCTCCTCTTTAAATAAGGCGCTTTTGAATATGAAGTTGAACCATTTCCTGAGGACATTCTGAGTTTGTTTGTTTGTTTTTGTCTGCTCTGTGTAAAACACCCTCCGGGTCTCTTGCAAGGCTTTATATAAATCAAATGTTTTATTAACATCAGGCCCTTTTTGTCATGGAAATATAAATCCTAACTATAATAACTCTAATCCTATATCCAAGGGGCCCTATACCAAGGCTATAGGTGAGGGGCCCTACACCAAGGCTATAGGTGAGTCAGGGGCCCTCACCAAGGCTATAGGTGAGTCAGGGGCCCTTCATCAAGGCTATAGGTGAGGGGCCCTACACCAAGGTTATAGGTGACTCAGGGGCCCTCACCAAGGCTATAGGTGAGGGGCCCTCACCAAGGCTTGGTGACTCAGGGGCCCTACACCAAGGTTATTGGTGACTCAGGGGCCCTCACCAAGGCTTTAGGTGACTCAGGGGCCCTCACCAAGGCTATAGGTGAGTCAGGGGCCCTACACCAAGGCTATAGGTGAATCAGGGGCCCTACACCAAGGCTATAGGTGAGTCAGGGGCCCTACACCAAGGCTATAGGTGAGTCAGGGGCCCTACATCAAGGCTATAGGTGAGTCAGGGGCCCTACACCAAGGCTATAGGTGAGTCAGGGGCCCTACACCAAGGCTATAGGTGAGGGGTCCTCACCAAGGCTATAGGTGAGTCCAGGGCCTGACATCAAGGCATTCTCGACTGACAGCGATGCTAACAGCACCTCCTCAATTACAGGGAAAAACAGCAGGTCATGTGACCCAGACGTGTGTGTGTAACCCAGTCTTAATTTGGTCGTTCCCCCAAGCTTCAGAGGCTGGACCCACCAAAATATTAACTAGTGAACAGTAGCTGCGGGACAGCCACTTCCTAGAAGAGATGCTTCCCACCAGCCAGAGAGACTGTTGACGTGAGGAAGCTGTGAGACGAGCCCTCCGGTGCGTGTAGCCGGACAAAGGCCTTCTTTCACTCAGCAGAACACTTAACGCTTGATTTATTCACTGGAGTATAATGTCTTTTCACACTTTAATTTGCCTTCCTGTTTGGCTCCTGGGAATTTGTTAAAGTGTGTATGTGGGGGTGTATGTGGGTGTATGAATATGTTGCAGTGTCTCTGAGGGGTTCTGTTTGTATGTGTGTGTATTATGCAGTGTGTCTGATATGTGTGTCTTCTGCAGTGTTTATATTGTTTATGTTATATGCACTGTGTCTGATGTGTGTGTATTAGGCAGTGTGTACATGTGTGTGTATTAGGCAGTGTTTACGTGTGTACTGGTCTTCAGGCGTGACAAACCTGTCTTCTCCGGTGCATACCAGTGCAGACATGACAAGCACACGAGGCCCAGAGTCACTGAAGCGGTGCTCGTTTCATGACCTTGTTATCCATTTTGTTCCTCACTGTTCCTGAGGTAAAAAATGATCTCAAATGGTTTGTATAATAATAAATAATAATAATAACTTTAAGAAGAGTGCCTTGGTGCGCCTATCTTTTTAGAAACTATTGTTTGTGTAATAGTTCTAATTGAGACCGGCATCGGATCATTTAAAGTGCAATAATTGCATGAAGCAAGAGTATATTGGCAAAGTCTGTTTAATAACATTAAGGGTAATGAATTTCGTTGCATGGAGGCTAACTTTAATACTTATTTGT
The DNA here is from genome assembly GCF_949987615.1 of Pollachius pollachius. Taxonomy (NCBI): domain Eukaryota; kingdom Metazoa; phylum Chordata; class Actinopteri; order Gadiformes; family Gadidae; genus Pollachius; species Pollachius pollachius. The sequence goes on from NC_136949.1 coordinate 619,442, forward strand.
CCTCGAAGCAAACAAAGTCAGATCAAATCTCCTTTATTTACCCCTGAGGGACATTCCACGGAAACCTGATTCATAATTGCGTATGCAACCGCAGTAAAAACCACTGGGACCGCGCGCCTTATCTGGGTTGGCAGGGCCTTCTCAGTGGCCACCCCCCCCCCCCCGAGGAACGCCCTCCGTGACCTCACCCCACCGGCTAGCCCCCCCACCGTTCTCGCAGGCCCACAAAATGCTGCCCCTCAACATTGCGTTCCTCTCCCTCCATTTCGTGATTCCTCGAGTACTTAACTACCTACTCAATCTTTATATGTATTACCATGTGGATTCACTGTTAATTTGAAAAGGGTGATACAAAAATGTATTATTATTATAAAGCTGAGTTCAGCTCAGACACAGCTCACCTCACCCATCCTGATCTCAACACCAGCTCCCCTCCAACGAAGAAACATTCACATCATTTATCTAATGTATCATGATAATAATAATCGTCCATATTTATAAAGCACTTTTCAAACCAGCTTTCATACATGATGCAACATCTTTCCCTGCAATGTTCTTGAACATACCCTGCAAGGGAACATGTGTGGATGTGAGCAGGGATCGATATTTCTGGAAATCTGCACCGCCAATTTACCGGCTCAAGAACCACATTTGCGTGTCGCTACCACACGGATTTGATGTGAATGAAAACAGCACCGTGGTCCGGCCATCATACGTGATATATACAGTGAAACGCGCAGCCAGCGACAAACAAATCAAAGGAATGATTAAATTAACTAACTAATTAACTGTATTAATTGTTTAGTTAAGAAAAATTGTAAAACAGCTTATTTTGTCTGCAAACAAGTCCCTTATTTCAAGACCGTCTGGAAACACGAGCATTTCATAAACTAGGGAGCTTCTAAGGGAGTAAGTGTTGCAATAGCGCCATCTGCTGGGGGGTCTATTCCGGCATCGCTATGTGACAGGCTGCAAGACAAGACAGAAAAGTTCCAGAATGTACCTGAACGAGAGAACAGGGAAAATCACTAACGCTGCCCGAAAGGTTATCCAAGTAATTTACGGGGAACTTGGTGTGAAAGGGGCTTATCACACATCGCGTGTGTGATAAGCCCCTTTCACACCAAGTTCCCGATAAGCACTAACAGACTCAGGATGCTCTCTCTCAGCTGATTTGCCCAAACCAAGGGTACCAGTGGAACCCTGGGGGCAGTTCCCCCCCCCCACCCACCCAACAAGAATTCTGGGGGGCCCAGCCACCCCTTCGGCCTTCAAACGCTCCAGTCTGAAGTCTCCAGGTGGGTCCATGTCTCTCCCCCCCCCCCCCCCCCCCCCCAAGATGTTTTGTTGTTATGGTAACCTGCCTCCCTTCCATCTCAATCAACGTTTCTGACCCCTAAAAAGGCTGACCCTGCAATAATTTGTGTTATAGCCTTCAGGCAGACAGACAGACAGAGAGAGAGAGAGGGAGAGAGAGAGAGAGAGAGAGAGAGAGAGAGAGAGAGAGAGAGAGAGAGACAGAGTGTGGCCAGGTCAAGATAGCCTGTGACAGCTGGGTCATAGTCAGCAGAAAACCAGTAAAAATAGATAAATTCTCTAGCATTCTGTCTCAATCTGTTGTACTGGTTGGAGACCAGTAGCTACAGGGAGGATGCCAGTAGCATCAGGGAGGATACCAGTAGCCTCACACACACACACACACACTGTAGTATATATATATATATATATATATATATAAAAGCTCGCCTTTCCTCACCAGCCTACCTAGCGTCTGCCCAGCGGTGCCGTCACTCGGTATTCACCATTGAGCCATGATCGATGACACCTAGAGGGAGAAAGTGGAATTTAAATCGGTCGGTTATTAGAAATATCGCAATCAAGATATTAGCCCATCAGGTCTACACATTCTTCCTTCCCTGCGTCTTAAAGCATATTCCATAGCACCCATAACTATGACTTGGTTTAAAATGCATGTGCTGTATAGCCTACTAACGGAACCATCTTGTTATCTCATACCGACCTTCCTACAGCCCCGACAAACCCGGGGACGGGAGACATGTGGGGAGGGGAGGGCAGACAGGTGGGGAGGGGAGGGGAGGTGAGACGGGAGGGAAGGAGAGACAGGTGGTGGAGGTGAGGGGAGACAGGTGGGGAGGGGAGGCGGACAGCATTCTGTCATGCTAGCGTTATGATTCAGACATGCTATTGGGTTAGCATATTATCGTGCTAGCAGGTTAGCGTGCTAGTTAAGATTAACGTTGAATGACGGCAGACATTTGGAATCATTTCCATATTTGGTCACAATATCCTGTTTCTCTGGTTTGTGGCAGTTTAACCGTTTAAAGTGATGGATTTTAAACTCACTTAAAGTGTTCAATTGAGTTTGAATGCTACTCATTCAAGCTTGCCATGTCGGTGCTATTTCCACAGTGTTCTATTATATAATTATTTTTACAGTTATTCTAAAAATGGACAAGTTGAGCTGTCGAGGATCTCTTCGACGACTGTCGCTGTAGCTCCGCCTACTTTCTCTGGAGAAACAACCGCTGCCCGTTGATGCAAAACGCGTCACTAACTGCGCCGCTTGCGATATAAATGATGGCGGGACGGTCGCCCATGACATCTGTTATATCTCTACTTTACTTCTGAATTAAACAGAGATTGCAGAATTTAAATATCTAAATAATATGGACCACACATAGACACGTCCGTTGCTTGCTGGGTGCGTAATTTAATTGAATACAACTTCCCCGCCCCACCCATAATACCTACGAACATTCTGAGAGGAACACGCCCTGGACATGACAACATCCAGTTCCTATCGTCCGTCACCCTGCGAACAGATGAGACGGAGACTCAACTGACATTCATTTTAATTCAAATAGTCCGTCGGTTTTAACCAAAGTAGTAACTCAAAAGATTTCGTTTTTACTAATAAAATGTGGAAATAGGCAGCTGAGTAGGCCTATCTATCTGTTTTCCTTCAACTTGAGGCTTCAAAAGGAGGTGTGACATTAGATCCCCTATGTTCGCTGTTGAACCACAGAAAGCATTTCAGAAGGCCTACATGAAATAGGTCGACTAGAATATAGAATTTCTCGTCGGATATTGTTAAACCTTTGTCTTTTAATGCTCGCTGTTGTCCCTCAAATATGTAGTGGTAAATATAACTATTATTTAAGTATTTAAAGTCGCCATCTCCTCCATTGCATCTAGCTTGTAGCTTAAAATGACCTGGAAATAGTAAATGCTGATGGACAGGGATGTATATAATCAATAAATTCAGGTCCTATCACTGATATATTCTTCATATTAAAAAAGGCTGGCCATTTATTTTATTGTAATAAAATACCAAGCTCGTTTAATTTTAACCTTAACTTTTGGTAGACGCTTTGGAGTTTTCCACAAGATGTCGCCCGACTGCAGCTCCACCAGGCAGCGGGAATACCTGATGACAACCAGAGAAGAGATTAGCTACCGTACAACCTGATAACAATTCATCAGGTTTGAGATGATAAAACACAAGACATACACCAGGACAACATGACAGAAACTTTGTTTACTATATATCATTGTTGATATCATACATAGATTTAATAATCCTACAGGTTATGTGACCAATGGAGTTATGAGACCTTTGATTCCAACTTCCAGACGCTTCGTGTTTCGTCCTAGATAACCTCCAACTCTCTCCCCTATCTCCACCTCCCCCCTCCTCCTCCCTCCCCTCCTCCCTTTCACTCCTCCTCCCTTCCACTCCTCCTCCTCCTCCTCCCTTCCCTCCTCCCTTCCACTCCTCCTCCCTTCCCTCCTCCCTTCCACTCCTCCTCCTCCCTTCCCTCCTCCCTTTCACTCCTCCTCCTCCCTTCCCTCCCCCCTTTCACTCCTCCTCCTCCCTTCCCTCCTCCTTTCCACTCCTCCTCCTCTTCCTCCTCCTCCCTTCCCTCCTCCCTTCCACTCCTCCACCACCTCTGGCTGTCCCCTAACCCTCCCCTCCCTTCCTCCAAAACTTCCCCACCTCTCCACCTCCACCTCCCCCTACCCTCCAGTCAGTCTTACACACACACACACACACACACACACACACACACACACACACACACACACACACACACACACACACACACACACCATTAGCTAGACTGATACTACCATACTGCCCATGGAAGAACAATGATAATGGCCTTTTTTCTGAGAGTTTTGATTTAAAAACTGGTCTTAGTTTGACAGCCAGTCACTTTACTCCTGTGCCAGCGCATAGCGACAAGTCTAGTATGGAGATAGCACGTCAGCATCTCCACAAGCCCCAGACACTGGAAAAATCTCACACCTTAGACTAGAAATATTCTTATTATACATCCAAGGTATAAAGTCTCAGACGACTATCTCCTCTCGCGATATCCACACCTCCTCCACTCGCGATAGCTGCTCGCCTCAGAAGCCTCCATATTGTGAGACGGTATTTTGTTTCTCCTGGAGGAGAAAAGAGGAGAAAAGAAGAAAAAAGCAGCGCAGTCGAGACGATAGCGAGGCGCTGTCACAAGTATCTCCGAGCCTCTCCACCGGCGGGGGGTCGTGGGGCTGTATCCCCCCAGTAGAGGACCGAGGAGGCCCAGGCCTCGGCGCGGCCAGAGCTCCGGGTCCGCGGCAGGGCTTCCCCCGCTCGGCTTCTCTTCCTGCTGGAGACCCGCTGGCCCGGGGAGCGGCGGCGGTAGGAGACGGTAGGCTTCCCTCTCCGCTTCTAGGCCCAGTGTATTTAAAGTTAACTAAGTTAACAAAGTTTATAATGTGGTTGATTAAGTGGTGGATTAACGGACCGGTTTGGGTTTACTTCTGACCCGCCGGAGTAGGGCATAAAACGGGGAGGAAAAGTTTGTTGTCGGCGTTTGACTGGTGGAAAAAGTTGGAGCTGTGGTTGTTTCCTAACTTCTAATACTCTCCCCACACTGGATGTTGGAACTCGGTGTTTCTTTGTGTGCTCGGGTCCCTGGTTAGCTAGTTACTAGTGATTTGGTACTTGTTTTAACTAGTTTATTACATTTTATCGTGACGTGTTGCTACTTTTTCCATTGAGCGTTTCGTACAACGTCGTAAGAAATTGTTGAAGTGGTGCGATAATAAATAGCGTTGTTACTCTCAGTAACGACATATCACAAGAGAGTAATGCTTATTCACTTATTAACAACATGTTGCTCAACCATTGTGAGTATTTACCTGGTATTGGTAGTGATTCACAGCTGGGTAATACTAGTGTTCTGTGTAAGTGCATTTAGTGTGTAATACTCTTATTTAAGGTTTTAAATGTATCAACGTTCTGGGTTTTTATTGTAATACACAGTTATGCAGTGTCATACACATGTTTAACAATCCTACCTGGTATAAACGCATAAACTACCTGATGTAATACACATATTAAGAGTCATACCTGCTAAAGTGAAGACATTAAGAGTACTACCTGTTAAAGTACACTCAGTTAGAGTACTACCTGATGTAATACACATGTTAAGAGTCATACCTGCTAAAGTAAAGACATTAAGAGTACTACCTGGTGTAATGCACACATTAAGAGTACTACCTGTTGTAATATCCACATTAAGAGTAATACCTGTTAAAGTACACTCAGTTAGAGTACTACCTGGTGTAATACACGCATTAAGAGTACTACCTGGTGTCATACACACATTAAGAGTAATACCTGTTAAAGTACACTCAGTTAGAGTACTACCTGGTGTAATACACACATTAAGAGTAATACCTGTTAAAGTACACTCAGTTAGAGTACTACCTGGTGTAATACACACATTAAGAGTACTACCTGTGTAATACACATATTGAGAGTCATACCTGCTAAAGTAGACGCAGTAAGAGTCATACCTGCTAAAGTATCCATATTTAGAGTCCTACCTGTTGTTATACAAATATTAGAGTGCTAGCTGGTGCAATACATATATTACAAGTACAAGCTGGTGTAATACACACATTAGGAGTCATGCCTGCTATAATACACACATTTAATGGTTATACAGTGTAATATAATTATATAAAAGGACGTATTTAAGAGTCCTACCTGGCATATTATACATGTATAAGAGTCCTATGTGGTATAATAAACGTGTTTAAGGTTGTTAAATGTACCAACCATCTTGTATGGTCCATTCCTAGCAGTGTGAACAGATTAGTACTTTGTTTGTGTGTTGCGGTGTTGCCTAAGATGTTCAGTGTTGCTTAAGATGTTGATCGGCCCTTGCTGTGGTCTGAAGCCAAAGGAACCAAGTTGTGATGTATTTACATGTATAAAGATAGATGTATCTAAAGAGATGTACTACGGCTATATTCTGACAGTTGGGACCACACTCTTTCTCTTATAGTTATTGTGATGCACACGAGACCAAAACAAACGTTTTTTGTGTGAAAACCTACTTAGCAGTCGATCTGTTTCTGGTCCTGGTTCCTGATTCCTGATAGCGTGAACAACAAAGATTAACTTTGTTTAAATCAAAAGAGCAGACATAGTGTAGTATTTTATATATATATATATATACATTTATTTATTAGTGGTAAGCGGCGGGTAAGAATAAGGACGTTTTCAGATGTTTTTATCAATGCAGAATGAAAATGTCCCTATATGTAAAATAATGTGAATTAACATAATACTAAGACAGTTGCTAGTAGGTCACGACAGAGCAGATGTTTCATTATTTTATTCAGATCACAAATGTGTTATCCTAAGTATGAGACAATTAAACTCAGCATCTTGTACCTGAGATCTCTGAAAGGATCACCAATGTGGGATCAAGTTTTTGAGTGTGCGATGGGTCCCGTGGACACACACTGAGAATGTGTTGTAGCTGTGTGTCGGCTGTAGCGCTGTATTGTAAGCTTGTGTCATAGCATTGTGTCGGCTGTAGCGCTGTGTCGGCTGTAGTGTTGTGTCGTAGCGGTGTGTGGGCTATAGATTTGTGTCGTAGCGCTGTGTCGGCTGTAGCGTTGTGTCGGCTGTAGCGCTGTGTCGGCTGTAGCGTTGTGTCGTAGCGTTGTGTCGGCTGTAGCGTTGTGTCGGCTGTAGCGTTGTGTCGTAGCGTTGTGTCGGCTGTAGCGTTGTGTCGTAGCGTTGTCGGCTGTAGCGTTGTGTCGGCTGTAGCGTTGTGTCGTAGCGTTGTGTCGCAGCGGTGTGTCGGCTGTACAGTCTGTCAGCGGTAGTCGTATGTAGGCTCTAGCTTTGTGTCGTACTGTTGTCATAGTGTTGTGTCATAGTGGTGTGTCGTCTGTATTGGACTGTCGTAGGGGTGTGATGGCTGAAGTGGTGTGTCCTAGCTGTAGCGGTGCGTTGGCTGTAGCGGTGCGTCGGCTGTAGCAGTTTGTCATAGCAGTGTGATGGCTGTAGGTGTGTCGTAGTGGTGTGTCGTAGCATGTGTCGTTGCGTTGTGTCGTAGCAGTGTGTTGTAGCGTTGTGTCGTAGCAGTGTGTTGTAGCGTTGTGTCGTAATGGTGTGTCGTAGCATTGTGGCGTAGCGTTGTGGCGTAGCGTTGTGCCGTAGCGGTGTGTCGTAGTGGTGTGTCGGCTGTAGCGTTGTGTCGTAGTGGTGTTTCGGCTCTAGTGGTGTGTCGTAGCGGTGTGTCGTAGTTGTGTGTCGGCTGTAGCGTTGTGTCGTAGCAGTGTTTCGGTTGTAGTGGTGTGTCGGCTGTAGGTGTGTTGTATTGGTGTGTCATCATAGCGGTGTGTCGGCTGTAGCAGTGTGTAGGCTGTAGGTGTGTCGTAGTGGTGTGTCGGCTGTAGCTGTATGTCGGCTGTAGTGTTGTGTTGTAGCGGTCTGTCGGCTGTAGGGGTGTGTCGTAGCGGTGTTTCGCAGCAGTGTTTTGGCTGTAGTGGTGTGTCGTGGGTGGTGTGTCGGCTGTAGTGTTGTGTTGTAGCTGTATGTCGGCTGTAGTGTTGTGTTGTAGCTGTATGTCGGCTGTAGTGTTGTGTTGTAGCTGTATGTCGGCTGTAGTGTTGTGTTGTAGCTGTATGTCGGCTGTAGTGTTGTGTTGTAGCGGTCTGTCGGCTGTAGTGTTGTGTCGGCTGTAGGTGTGTCGGCTGTAGTGTTGTGTTGTAGCGGTCTGTCGGCTGTAGGTGTGTCGTAGCGGTGTGTCGCAGCAGTGTTTTGGCTGTAGTGGTGTGTCGTGGGTGGTGTGTTGTGGTTTAGTGGGGTGTGTTATAACAGTGTAATCGGGTTGTAAGGGGTCTTACAACCCGAATCGGGTTGTAAGCGCTGTTGTGTTGTAAGGGTGTAGTGGGGTGTGCTGTAGCAATGCGTTGTGTGGTAGGGGTTTGATCTCTCCTTGTTTGAGGCTTATTTCTGCTCCTAAACACAGACTATGCTAATCCTAGAATACAATACTGGAATGGTTTGGGACTGTCCCCGTTTGCTCTTCCTTCAAGGTATTGTGTATCCATGCAAATTATTTATCCATCTATTAATTCTTTCAGGAGTATTACTGCCAATCCTTCCAAAGTTAGACATACAAAAACTTCAAAAACTTCATCCATGTAAAAATACTTGTCCCTGGTACTACTGCCATTCCTTCCATAGTTTTTGACATACAAATACTTCATCCATGTAAAAATACTTGTCTGAGGAATTACTGCCAATCCTTCCATAGACATACGAATACTTTATCCATGCATAAATACTTGTCAGGGGTATTACTGCTAATCCTTCGATTCATATACAAATACTTTATCCACGCATAAATACTTGTCAGGGGTATTACTGCTAATCCTTCGATACATATACAAATACTTTTTCCATGTATCAAAACTTGACCCTGGTGCTTGTAAAGGGAGGTTAAACCGATAGATTAGATCTCACTGTGGGTGTTTGGTTTCATGGAAAGCAAGGCAAGGAGTGGAGGAGGCTTTAACGGGGCGCTAGGCTCCTAGCCACTTAAACCCTGCTGCTAGCTGCTTTCCCGTTAAACCAGTTTTTAGATAGTCGTACGCCGCTTGCACAACCACCCTGCCAATCAGCGGGGAAAGTGGTGGTATGTCGGGTTGTGTTTGTTTTTCTACCCCCACTCGTACCGGGGGAGGGCTGGGTGCTTCTGCGTCGGGGTGGGGTTAGTGAGCGTTAGTCAGAGCACAACCTGTTTAGCCCTTTTCTGAGCATGGCTAACCAACTAAGGGACCTTCTGACCCGGGGGCCCACCCATCTAGTAAAGGGGGTAACCACCTAGACCCAGCACTAACCACCAGGGGCTAACCACCAGGGGCTAACCACCTAGCAGCCCTCAGTCCAGGGGCTAACCACCTAGCAGCTCTCAGTCCAGGGGCTAACCACCTAGCAGCTCTCAGTCCAGGGGCTAACCACCTAGCAGTTCTCAGTCCAGGGGCTAACCACCTAGCAGTTCTCAGTCCAGGGGCTAACCACCTAGCAGCTCTCAGTCCAGGGGCTAACCACCTAGCAGCTCTCAGTCCAGGGGCTAACCACCTAGCAGCTCTCAGTCCAGGGGCTAACCACCTAGCAGCTCTCAGTCCAGGGGCTAACCACCTAGCAGCTCTCAGTCCAGGGGCTAACCACCTAGCAGCTCTCAGTCCAGGGGCTAACCACCTAGCAGCTCTCAGTCCAGGGGCTAACCTTCAACTTAATCAAGACTTATATTTATGAAAAGCGCCACGTGTTTTCCTGCTGTTTCATATGCACGCCCACCTGGCCAAATGTGTGTGATCGGATTGTTCACTTTATTCATGTGTTCATCCTCCCTCCCTCCCCACCCACAGATGATGAAGCTGGGGGAGTGCTGTGTCCCCCGGTGACCTCTAGCTGACCCCACCGGCCCCTGCCCCTGGAGCGAGCGGTCCTGCCCTGCCTCTAGACGAATGGCCCAGGGAAGCCAGCAGATAGACACTCAGGTTTTACACGACCTGCGCCAGAAGTACCCCGAGGTCCCCGAGGGCGTCGTGTCCCAGTGCGTCCTGCAGGTTAGCTCCTTCCTGTGTTTGCAGTTTGTGCCAGTATGTGTAGAGTGGTCCCGATACCGAGAACAATATCGAAATTCCCCCCATACTGGCTAAAACGCGGTATCGGCGAGTATGCAAGTCTATGCGCTGATCCGATACGGTCACGGGACTCACTCCGTAACCACGCAGGCAGAGAGCGTCACACACACCGCGGTGTTGAGCCGCGGTGGTTAGCGATCGGCGGTGGGAGGTCGTAAGGGGAAGCTCCATCTCCGGCCGACGTGTGATAGAGCTACCAAGTCGAAAAACATGGACGCTTGACTACAAGAATACACATTTATTATTATAATTAAACGTTATAAATGATCTAATGCTGAAGAAAATGATTGTAGACAGTAAGTAATCCGGCTATGCATTGCTGTCGCTGTGAGAGAACCCTTCAATAAGAACAAGTGCTAATAGTAGTTACAATGCTCGATAAGTACTCGGTGTCGGCCGATGCTCCAGTTCAGGAATTGGTATCGGGAAGGAGAAATGCTACCGGACCATCCCTAGCTCCGGTGCCGTGTTCCTCAATGTGTATAAATACTCTGTAGCCGCTCTCTGTGTCCGTCCAGAACAACAACAACGTGGACGCCTGCTGCACGTACCTGTCCAAGCTGAGCCCCGCCTACCTGTACAGCGAGGAGACAGAGAGCCTATCAGACGCCAGCATCTCCGGTCTCCGGAAGCACATGACCAAGCTGAGCCTGGGTCTGACCACCCCGGCTCCGAGCGGCACCCCCCCGGGCCCCAGGATGAACGGCAGCAGGACGCTGGCCCACAGCCTGGGGGACGGGCCCCTCCAGACCCCCACGGGCCCCGGCTCCGACTTCTACCAGCAGGAGCCTCAGGGGCCCCCCCGCCCGGCGGCGTACGGGGCGATGGACGCCCCCCAGCGCAAACCCCAACCCCCCCGGCACCTGGGGCTGTACCCGGCCAAGGGGCCCCAGGGCGGCGCTCCCCCCCGCTTCAACCCCATCACCGTCACCCTGGCCCCCAAGACGGGCCGCAACACCCCCACCTCGCTGCACATCCACGGGGGGCCGCAGGCGGGCATGGGCAGCCCCCAGGGCAACGCCATCTACATCCGGCCCTACGTCAGCCAGACGGGGGTCCACCGGGGCCCCCAGCCCGGCGCCGCCCGCGCCCAGTACAGCCCCACCTCACAGCCCCCCCAGATGTACCAGATCAACCCCCACCCGTCCTGCCCGGCGGGGGCGTGGCCGGGCCTCCCCCATGCCTCCTCCTCCTCCTCCTCCTCGCAGCACCAGGGCCCCCAGCAGGGCCCCCACCAGGGCCCCCACCAGGGGCCCCACCAGACCTCCCATGTCTACATGCCCATCAGCTCCCCCACCACCCCCCAGGCCCCCTCCTCCCTCCTGCAGGCCCCCGCCGGCCCCCTGCCCCCCTCCTCCTTCAGCCAGTACAACATCCAGAACATCTCCACCGGCCCCCGCAAGAACCAGATCGAGATCAAGCTGGAGTCGCCCCAGCGGAGCTCCAGCAGCGCCGTGCTGCGGGCCTCCGGCGGGCCGCGCCCCAGCGCCTCCTCCAACTCCTGCCCGGCCTCCTCCTCGTCCTCGGGCTCCTCCTCCAGCGCGCCGCTGTCCATCGGGGGGCTGAGCCGCAGCCAGCCCACCGTCTACATCTCGGCCAGCCCCCCCGCCGCGCACCACCCGCCCTCCGCCTGCGAGGACGGCTCCCCGATGGCCTCGGCCATGCCCCCGCCCCGCGGCGCCCCCAAGTTCTACATCTCGGCCGGCGCGGAGGACGGCGGCGGCGGCCGCAACCCCCCCACGGTCTACATCTCGGCCAACGCCCCCATGCAGGGCTCGGGGTCGGGGGGCCGGGCCTTGGGGGGCGGGCTCAGCATGGGCCCCGCCTACATCCACCACCATCCGCCCAAGTCCCGCGTCGGGCACGCGGGGGCGGGGGGCGGGCTGGGGGCGTCGTCCCCCCGGGTGGTGGTCACCCAGCCCAACACCAAGTACACTTTCAAGATCACGGTGTCGCCCAACAAGCCCCCCGCGGTGTCCCCGGGCGTGGTGTCCCCCACCTTCGAGACGGCCAACCTGCTCCCGCTCCCAGACCATCACTTCAGCGAGGCGGAGCCCCCGCTGCAGCCGGACCCCCAGGCCCGGGACCGGCCCAGCGAGCACCGCCGGCTCAGCGCAGGCTCGGACGACGCGGCCTACACACAAGGTCAGTGGGGGTGGGCTCTAGCAGACCTGGATCTATACCCCTCTGTAGAACATCTAGCAGACCTGGATCTATACCCCTCTGTAGAACATCTAGCAGACCTGGATCTATACCCCTCTGTATAACATCTAGCAGACCTGGATCTATACCCCTCTGTAGAACATCTAGCAGACCTGGATCTATACCCCTCTGTAGAACATCTAGCAGACCTGGATCTATACCCCTCTGTAGAACATCTAGCAGACCTGGATCTATACCCCTCTGTAGAACATCTAGCAGACCTGGATCTATACCCCTCTGTAGAACATCTAGCAGACCTGGATCTATACCCCTCTGTAGAACATCTTAAAGATCTAGATCTAACCCCCCCCCTGCATAACATCTAGTAGTCTATATCTACAGTCCCTGTATAATAACATATATTAGATCTATATCTACACTCTTTATAACATCTAGGAGTCTATATCTACAGTCCCTGTATAATAACATATATTAGATCTATATCTACACTCTTTATAACATCTAGGAGTCTATATCTACAGTCCCTGTATAATAACATATATTAGATCTATATCTACACTCTTTATAACATCTAGGAGTCTATATCTACAGTCCCTGTATAATAACATATATTAGATCTATATCTACACTCTTTATAACATCTAGTAGTTCTATATCTACAGTCCCTGTATAATAACATATATTAGATCTATATCTACACTCTTTATAACATCTAGTAGTTCTATATCTACAGTCCCTGTATAATAACATATATTAGATCTATATCTACACTCTTTATAACATCTAGTAGTTCTATATCTACAGTCCCTGTATAATAACATATATTAGATCTATATCTACACTCTTTATAACATCTAGTAGTTCTATATCTACAGTCCCTGTATAATAACATATATTAGATCTATATCTACACTCTTTATAACATCTAGTAGTTCTATATCTACAGTCCCTGTATAATAACATATATTAGATCTATATCTACACTCCTCTTTATAACATCTAGTAGTTCTATATCTACAGATGTGTGGTGGACAGACAGGTGGACAGAGGGCTAATGTTGCTGCATTATATAGTCTTATACCTGGGTCCTCTGAGGTCAGGAGATAGAAAACCACTGTCCAAACAGAGTCATTTACCGAACTGAAACCTCAAAGGAGAACCGAGTGCACCCTTGTTGTCGGAGAACCCGGTGGTACGACGCCAGTAGAGTTCCCTCAGTCTCTGAGGACATTTTAGGACCTTATACTGGGTGGGTTGTGTGTTCAGCCCTGTTGGTGCAGCGCGCGTGTGTTATTAGTGTATAGATGACTGTGTGTGTGTGTGCACCCCTGCTGGTGCAGTGTGTGTGTGTGTGTGTGTTATTAGTGTACTGTGTGTGTGTGTTATTAGTGTACTGTGTGTGTGTTATTAGTGTACTGTGTGTGTGTTATTAGTGTACTGTGTGTGTGTGTGTGTGTGTGTTATTAGTGGACTGTGTGCGTGTGTGTGTTATTAGTGGACTGTGTGCGTGTGTGTGTTATTAGTGGACTGTGTGTGTGTGTGTGTGTTATTAGTGGACTGTGTGTGTGTGTGTTATTAGTGTACTGTGTGTGTGTGTTATTAGTGTACTGTGTGTGTGTGTTATTAGTGTACTGTGTGTGTGTGTGTTATTAGTGTACTGTGTGTGTGTGTGTGTTATTAGTGTACTGTGTGTGTGTTATTAGCGTACTGTGTGTGTGTTATTAGCCTACTGTGTGTGTGTTATTAGTTTACTGTGTGTGTGTGTTATTAGCGTACTGTGTGTGTGTTATTAGCGTACTGTGTGTGTGTTATTAGCGTACTGTGTGTGTTATTAGCGTACTGTGTGTGTTATTAGCGTACTGTGTGTGTGTTATTAGCGTACTGTGTGTGTGTTATTAGCGTAGTGTGTGTGTGTTATTAGCGTACCGTGTGTGGATGTGTGTGTTATTAGCGTACTGTGTGTGTGTGTTATTAGCGTACTGTGTGTGTGTTATTAGCGTACTGTGTGTGTGTTATTAGTGTACTGTGTGTGTGTTATTAGCGTACTGTGTGTGTGTGTGCAGCCCTGCTGGTGCAGTGTGTGTGTGTGTGTGTGTGTGTGTGTGTTATTAGCGTACTGTGTGTTTGTTATTAGCGTACTGTGTGTGTGTTATTAGCGTACTGTGTGTGTTATTAGCGTACTGTGTATGTGTGTTATTAGTGTAATGTGTGTGTGTTATTAGTGTGCTGTGTGTGTGTGTGTTATTAGTGTACTGTGTGTGTGTGTGTTATTAGTGTACTGTGTGTGTGTGTTATTAGTGTACTGTGTGTGTGTTATTAGCGTACTGTGTGTGTGTTATTAGCGTACTGTGTGTGTGTTATTAGTGTACTGTGTGTGTGTGTGTGTTATTAGTGTACTGTGTCTGTGTGTGTGTGTTATTAGTGTACTGTGTGTGTGTTATTAGCGTACTGTGTGTGTGTTATTAGCGTACTGTGTGTGTGTTATTAGCGTACTGTGTGTGTGTGTGTGTTATTAGCGTACTGTGTGTGTGTTATTAGTGTACTGTGTCTGTGTGTGTGTTATTAGTGTACTGTGTGTGTTATTAGCGTACTGTGTGTGTGTTATTAGCGTACTGTGTGTGTGTTATTAGCATACTGTGTGTGTGTTATTAGCGTACTGTGTGTGTGTGTGTGTTATTAGCGTACTGTGTGTGTGTGTGTGTGTTATTAGCGTACTGTGTGTGTGTTATTAGCGTACTGTGTGTGTGTGTGTGTTATTAGTGTACTGTGTGTGTGTTATTAGCGTACTGTGTGTGTGTTATTAGCGTACTGTGTGTGTGTGTGTGTTATTAGCGTACTGTGTGTGTGTGTGTGTTATTAGCGTACTGTGTGTGTGTGTGTGTTATTAGCGTACCGTGTGTGGATGTGTGTGTTATTAGCGTACTGTGTGTGTGTTATTAGCGTACTGTGTGTGTGTTATTAGCGTACTGTGTGTGTGTGTGTGTTATTAGCGTACTGTGTGTGTGTGTGTGTTATTAGCGTACTGTGTGTGTGTTATTAGCGTACTGTGTGTGTGTGTGTTATTAGTGTACTGTGTGTGTGTTATTAGCGTACTGTGTGTGTGTTATTAGTGTACTGTGTGTGTGTGTGTGTTATTAGCGTACTGTGTGTGTGTGTGTGTTATTAGCGTACTGTGTGTGTGTGTGTGTTATTAGCGTACCGTGTGTGGATGTGTGTGTTATTAGCGTACTGTGTGTGTGTTATTAGCGTACTGTGTGTGCGTTATTAGCGTACTGTGTGTGTGTTATTAGCGTACTGTGTGTGCGTGTGTGTTATTAGCGTACTGTGTGTGTGTGTGTTATTAGCGTACTGTGTGTGCGTGTGTGTTATTAGCGTACTGTGTCTGTGTGTGTGTGTTATTAGTGTACTGTGTGTGTGTTATTAGCGTACTGTGTGTGTGTTATTAGCGTACTGTGTGTGTGTGTGTGTTATTAGCGTACTGTGTGTGTGTGTGTGTTATTAGCGTACTGTGTGTGTGTATGTGTGTGTGTTATTAGCGTACCGTGTGTGTGTTATTAGCGTACTGTGTGTGTGTGTGTGTTATTAGCGTACTGTGTGTGTGTGTGTGTTATTAGCGTACTGTGTGTGTGTATGTGTGTGTGTTATTAGCGTACTGTGTGTGTGTGTTATTAGCGTACTGTGTGTGTGTGTGTGTTATTAGCGTACTGTGTGTGTGTTATTAGCGTACTGTGTGTGTGTGTGTGTTATTAGCGTACTGTGTGTGTGTATGTGTGTGTGTTATTAGCGTACTGTGTGTGTGTGTGTGTGTGTGTGTGTTATTAGCGTACTGTGTGTGTGTTATTAGCGTACTGTGTGTGTGTGTGTGTTATTAGCGTACTGTGTGTGTGTTATTAGCGTACTGTGTGTGTGTGTGTGTGTTATTAGCGTACTGTGTGTGTGTGTGTGTGTGTTATTAGCGTACTGTGTGTGTGTGTGTGTGTGTGTGTTATTAGCGTACTGTGTGTGTGTTATTAGCGTACTGTGTGTGTGTGTGTTATTAGCGTACTGTGTGTGTGTTATTAGCGTACTGTGTGTGTGTGTGTGTGTTATTAGCGTACTGTGTGTGTGTGTGTGTGTTATTAGCGTACTGTGTGTGTGTGTGTGTGTGTGTGTTATTAGCGTACTGTGTGTGTGTTATTAGCGTACTGTGTGTGTGTGTGTTATTAGCGTACTGTGTGTGTGTTATTAGCGTACTGTGTGTGTGTGTGTTATTAGCGTACTGTGTGTGTGTTATTAGCGTACTGTGTGTGTGTTATTAGCGTACTGTGTGTGTGTTATTAGCGTACTGTGTGTGTGTTATTAGCGTACTGTGTGTGTGTTATTAGCGTACTGTGTGTGTGTTATTAGCGTACCGTGTGTGTGTTATTAGCGTACTGTGTGTGTGTGTGTTATTAGCGTACTGTGTGTGTGTTATTAGCGTACTGTGTGTGTGTGTGTTATTAGCGTACTGTGTGTGTGTTATTAGCGTAGTGTGTGTGTGTGTGTTATTAGCGTACTGTGTGTGTGTTATTAGCGTACTGTGTGTGTGTGTGTGTTATTAGCGTACTGTGTGTGTGTGTGTGTTATTAGCGTACTGTGTGTGTGTGTGTGTTATTAGCGTACTGTGTGTGTGTGTGTGTTATTAGCGTACTGTGTGTGTGTGTGTGTTATTAGCGTACTGTGTGTGTGTTATTAGCGTACTGTGTGTGTGTTATTAGCGTACTGTGTGTGTGTTATTAGCGTACTGTGTGTGTGTGTGTTATTAGCGTACTGTGTGTGTGTTATTAGCGTACTGTATGTGTGTGTGTTATTAGCGTACTGTGTGTGTGTTATTAGCGTACTGTGTGTGTGTTATTAGCGTACTGTGTGTGTGTGTGTTATTAGCGTACTGTGTGTGTGTTATTAGCGTACTGTGTGTGTGTTATTAGCGTACTGTGTGTGTGTGTGTTATTAGCGTACTGTGTCTGTGTGTGTGTGTTATTAGTGTACTGTGTGTGTGTTATTAGCGTACTGTGTGTGTGTGTGTTATTAGCGTACTGTGTGTGTGTTATTAGCGTACTGTGTGTGTGTGTGTTATTAGCGTACTGTGTGTGTGTTATTAGCGTACTGTGTGTGTGTGTGTTATTAGCGTACTGTGTGTGTGTTATTAGCGTACTGTGTGTGTGTATGTGTTATTAGCGTACTGTGTGTGTGTGTGTGTTATTAGTGTACTGTGTGTGTGTGTGTTATTAGCGTAGTGTGTGTGTGTGTGTTATTAGCGTACTGTGTGTGTGTGTGTGTTATTAGCGTACTGTGTGTGTGTGTGTTATTAGCGTACTGTGTGTGTGTGTGCAGCCCTGCTGGTGCACCAGAAGGCCCGTATGGAGCGTCTGTGGAGGGAGCTGGAGGTGAAGCGGCAGCGGCTGGAGAAGCTGAAGGAGGAGGTGAACGACATGGAGAACGACCTCACCAGGAGGAGGAATGAGAGGTCCAACTCCGCCTCGCAAACACCCTCCGTAAGACCCTCACTGTCCAACTATCCGTCTCACTCTCACTCTGTCTCTCACTATCTCACTCGCTCGCTGTCTCGCACTTTCCAACTCTCTGTATCCCTCTGTCTTCGTCTCACTTCCTCTCACTATCTCACTCTATCTGCCTCACTCTGCCTCTCACTGTCACTCTTTATCTCACTATATCACTATCTCCCTATCTCTCACTATCTTACTCCATATTTCTGCTTGTGTCCTGTAACCTCAAAGTAGTTTGACGCCTTTGTGGTTCTCTACGTGGAACCAAATGCTTCTGTGTGGAACCAGATGGTTCTGATGTCTGACATTTGGTTTTCAGAACGAGGAGATGAAGCAGTTGAGGTGTAAAAACCGGATCCTGCAGATTGACATCGACTGCCTCACCAAAGAGATCGATCTCCTGCAAACACGAGGTTGGTGTCTAGCTTTACCGGGACTTTCCACTGACTTTCCACTGACTTTCCCCTATCTCTCCCAAATTTCGCCCTAATCTTTACCCTGACTTTACCCTGACGTTATCCTGACGTTATCCTGACATTATCCTGACGTTACCCTGACGTTACCCTGACGTCACCCTGACTTTACTGGGACTTCACTCAGATTTACCCACAATGGTCTTTTCAGTCAATGTGTGAAAAGCCTATAAGCCAGTAAGAGCCTGTGTCTCTGCGCAGGACCACACTTTAACCCCAGTGCCATCGACAACTTCTACGACAACATCGGGTTCCTAGGCCTCGTCCCGCCCAAACCCAAAGGTCCCGCGGCGGTCGGTGAGTGAGGCCCGCTCACTCCACCATCTCTCTCCCTTCTCCTCACCGTCGCTCCTCTAACCTCTCTCTCCTCCTCCAGAGGGAGGCGTCCGTGGTCCAAAGTCGTCCTCAGAGCATCAGCAGCAGGAGCAGCAACAACAGCAGCAGCATCAGCATCAGCAGGAGCAGCAGGAGGAGGAGGAGGAGGAGGAGGAGGAGGGCAGCCAGTGGAGCTGCACGGCGTGCACCTTCTTCAACCACCCTGCGCTGCACCGCTGTGAGGAGTGTGACTTCCGCAGACACTTCTAGCCCCGCCCCCCGCCCAATCAGAGAGCCAGTAGACCACCCACAGGAGTGAGTGTGTGTGTGTGTTTGTGTGAGTGAGTGTGTGTGAGTGTGTGTGTGTGAGTGAGTGTGTGAGTGTGAGTGTGTGTGTGTGTGTGTCAGTCGTACCTCGCCCCCCCCCCCCCCCCCCCCCCCTCCTGCTCGCTGGGACACAGGTGCACCATGGGATACTCCTACTGCTCCCCTTCAGTATTATGAACTTCACACGGCACCCCGCTGTGTACCCTCTGGGGTCCGGTCTGCTCTAGACCTGGTCCCGGTCCGGTCTGCCCCCCCACCCGGTCCTCTGGGGGGCGCCGGCTCGGCCTACCCCTTGCCGGGCCGTAGCCTTCGCCGCTCACTTCCTGGTTACAGGGTTCTACATGGTAACGCTCACTTCCTGGTTCCGCTCACTCCCTGGTTACGGTGGTGTCCATGGTTACGGGGGTCTCCATGGTTACTGCATGCTTTGTGTACAGTACTGTCCGGAGAGGAGAGGCCCCTCCCCCCCTCTCTGGTATTTCCTGTAAGTATAGCGTTATAGACTTCCTCTTCCTGTCTCTTACTCTGACCGCCTCTCTAACGGACGGAACCCTCGTCGTCATGAGGCCACGCCCCCCTGGGCCTGCCCCCGGGTCCAGGGGCGTGGCCTCGGCCTTGTTTACCGAACATCAAGCCAGCCCCCCCTCGCTCTCCTCTGTTGACCTCAGTTGACCTCGGTGCGTTGCTGTGACAACTGGAATAAAGGTTTGAATCAATAAAGGTTTGAGTCGCGACGGGACGACATCGCCACACGGAATCACTCTGACTTTGGGGGGGAGACGCCCGATTGGCTGACCCCATCGGGCGCCATCGGCCTCCTCCGGACTTTACAAAACCGCCTTAGACCGTCTGAATCGGTTTTTCAAAATAAAAGCGTGGACGTTTGAATATTTGAAGTGTTCCTGCGGTCCGGGCGTCGACGTCACCTGACGCTACGGACGTGCCGGGGCTGCCATCTTTATCAGGTCGCTTCCTCCTTCCTGTCTGCTTTCTTGGTGACGATTTCAAACGTTTTCTAATTGCAAATCAGTTCCAGAAACTGTGTCATGATTATTTTTGTGAAGTTTTCCCACATTTTGTGAAAAAAAAATAAGCCGTGCATTAGTGCCTGGGTCTCGTCTCTCACCAATCAAAGTGCCTTAAAACAAAACCAACTGAAATCGTACAAAGTGGGACTCCTGTTTCTAACCAGGAGTTTGTTTTATTACGTGGAAAAACAAATTATTTGGATATCTAAAGTGTTTTTTTGATTTTAGCTGGGAAAACTGTCTTTGTAACAGATAAGTTATTTGTAAAAATAATTAAAAAAATCTATTCTGGAAAAGTCTTTAATGGTGTTTGAAGCCGAAGCCTCTGTCCTCCGCCAGATGGCGCCACCTGCTGCGGTTGTTCTCTTGAACTCATCGCAGAGGCACTCGCAGGATTTCAGTTAATATGCCGAGGTGATCCAGCTCTGATCTCCCGTTTTCAATGGGTGAAAGATATGTCCTGGGGAATATTCCCATGACGCATTAGATGTGTTAACGGATATATATATGAGATATTCGAGCCTACAGATACCTGCCTCCAGCAACATGCGGATGGAAGCAAAACGCTTTTTGAGTAAGTTAAGGAATACAGTTAGCTTGGTTTGGTTAAGTTTAGGTAGAAAGTCAGCTAGGGTTTGGTTAAGTTTATGTAGAACGTTATCAAGGTTTGGTTAAGTTTAGGTATACAGTTAGCTTTGTTTGGTTAAATTTAGGTTTAAAGTTAGCTAGGGTTTAGTTAAGTTGAGGTATACAGTGAGCCAGGGTTTTGCTAAGTTAAGGTAGACGTTTAACAAGTGCTCAGTGAAGTGTAGGTATACTGTCGGCTAGGGTTTGGTTACGTCTAGGTATACAATTAGCTTGGTTTGGTTAAGTTTAGATTTAAAGTTACCAATGTTTGGTGTGGTTAGGTTTAGCTTTAATAAGCTATCTAGGTTAAGTTTAGGTTTAGTTTGGACAAAACTATAAACAACAAAAATACTGCACATAATCAGGTATAAAAAGTTTTATTCCACACATTGTAAAACATGGTCTGAGATAAAGGCACAGTGGTATTCACAGCTAGGAGGAAGGAAACGTTCTCTTCTGAACCATAAATCTTAACAAAATAAGTTTCCTCATTTTGAGGCAACTGGGACACAACAGTATGCTGTTGGTCATCGCTGGCAATCCAGCAATAGAGAAGTGCATTGCACGTTTACAACCTGGTGAGGTCTTAACTCTGACCCGAGGAACAGTTTTAATGCTGAGAAGATAAACAGCGCCCTGGGTTCAACATGGCCTGCTTCCTCGTTAAGGATACATACCCCTTGGTTGGGGTAGAGCTAGGGTTAAAGGTCAGGATAGAGCATGGTTTAAATTAAGATAGAGCATGGGTTAGGATAGGATAGAGCTAGAGTTGAGGTTAAGTTAGAGCTAGGATTTGGGGTTAAGTTAGTGTTAGGATAGAGCTAGGGGTTTGGGGTTAAGTTAAGATAGAGCTGGGGTCGAGCTAGGGGTTAAGTTAGGGTTAGGATGGAGCATGGGTTTGGGGTTAAGTTAGGAATAGAGCTAGGGTGTGGGTTAGGTTAGGGTTTGGATAGAGCATGGGTTTGGGGTTAAGTTAATATAGAGCTAGGGTCCAGCTAGGGGTCAGGGGTTAAGTTAAGATAAAGCTAGGGCTAGGACAGGGGTGTGGTCCTCTGTATGAGGGAGATGAGTTGGGACATGTCTGCCACGTGGGGGTGGCTGTCCATGATCTCTTGGACGGTGCGAGGAGGGAACAGGGTGCTCAGCTGACTGCTCAGGGTCCGCCTCTCCTCTGTGACCCCGCCCCCTGACATGCTGCTCCCCCTGGGGGGCGGGGCCAGAGGCAGGCTGCCCCAGACCCCGCCTCCCCAGGGTTCGCTGTGGAAACCAGAGGACCCAGAGTAGCCGCTAGAATAGCCGCTGGAGAGACCGTCGCTGGACCGGAGGCGGAGCTCCGACACAGAGCCCTCCATGGACCCAAGGGCCTGGTCCAGGGAGGACGGGGGGCCTCCAGCCTCCCCCGGCCCCCAGGTCTGACCGGCCCTGGGGTTGGCGTGGTCTCTCCTCGCCGGAGAGGTGGGGGGGTACATAGAGGTGAGTTCCACCTCGAGGTAAGCGGGCGTTTGGTGGATGGGTGTCGGCCTGCCCATGGCTCGCAGCTCGTCAGCCACCGAGAGCTGTGATTGGTTGGCCCGTTCAGGGTGGTAGAACTTGCATTTGCTCCCGTAAGTACACTTCTTACCTGGAAGGAGGCAGGATAAAGTGATTATTGACCAAATAGGGGAGCACAAGGTACACTTTTACAACAGCAGATCCACTGGGGTATACAGGCTAATGCCACAATGTCTCAGGCTAAAGTATTTAAGGCTCAAGTGTCTCAGACTGAAGTGCCTCCAGCTAAAGTGTCTCTCAGTCTTCAGTTTCTCAGGCTGTAGCGTTTCAGACAAAGCCTGCAGATTGCATAGAAGAGGAACTGGAGGGCTTGAACAATCAGATGTAATTGCCCATTCAGTACAAGGAAGTCCTCGACACATTCCTCATATGTAAATAAAGCTGAGTTCAAACCAGCCTGGGGCTCTACCCTGTCCTCAGATCCGACACCAACATATCATACACACTGCTGGGACGTCAGTCCACATATCTCCACCATCAAGGAAATAACCAGGTCTCCTCTGTGGTGCCCTGATGCCTGACTGACGTGCAGTGATGTCTGTTGGTCTCTATCTCTGTCTCTCTCTCTCTCTCGCTCTCTCTCTCTCTCTCTCTATAATACGCATCCTTGCCCATCAAAACAAGAAAAAGAAGAAACTTATTTGATGCCTTTGATGTACTCTCTATTCTATCTTATTGGTTTAATGCACTTATTGTAAGTCGCTTTATATAGTGTCATTTATATAAAGCATAAGGTTCTGTAGGTAATAATATATAGAGTATATTATAGATAATACGGTACTGAAGGTTAAAATATAGTTTATTATAGATAATACGGTACTGAAGGTTATAATATAGAGTTTATTATAGATAATACGGTACTGAAGGTTGTAATATAAAGTTTATTATAGATGATAAGGTACTAAAAGTTTAAAATATAGAGTTTATTATAGATAATACGGTACTGAAGGTTATAATATATAGTTTATTATAGATAATATGGTAATAAAAGTTATAATATAGTTTATTATAGACATTAAGGTACCGTAGGGGCAGTGCTGCTGCTTGACTTCCTGTTCCCAGGGCACGTTTCGCAAGAAGCTGTCGATGGTCGGACCGCTACGCCCCAGGGGATCGTCTGGGGGCATGAACCTGTGGAGGCGAGGGGTTAGACAGTACAGAGACAGGTCATTAAGGAGCAGGTAGGGGTTAGACAGTACAGAGACAGGTCATTAAGGAGCAGGTAGGGGTTAGACAGTACAGAGACAGGTCATTAAGGAGCAGGTAGGGGTTAGACAGTACAGAGACAGGTCATTAAGGAGCAGGTAGGGGTTAGACAGTACAGAGACAGGTCATTAAGGAGCAGGTAGGGGTTAGACAGTACAGAGACAGGTCATTAAGGAGCAGGTAGGGGTTAGACAGTACAGAGACAGGTCATTAAGGAGCAGGTAGGGGTTAGACAGTACAGAGAGGTCGTTAAAGAGCAGGCAGGGGTTAGATGAGTTGGGACATGTTGTTAGATGAGTTGGGACAGGTCGTTAAGGAGCAGGTAGGGGTTAGACAGTACAGAGAGGTCGTTAAAGAGCAGGCAGGGGTTAGACAGTACAGAGACAGGTCATTAAGGAGCAGGTAGGGGTTAGACAGTACAGAGACAGGTCATTAAGGAGCAGGTAGGGGTTAGACAGTACAGAGACAGGTCATTAAGGAGCAGGTAGGGGTTAGACAGTACAGAGACAGGTCATTAAGGAGCAGGTAGGGGTTAGACAGTACAGAGACAGGTCATTAAGGAGCAGGCAGGGGTTAGACAGTACAGAGACAGGTCATTAAGGAGCAGGTAGGGGTTAGACAGTACAGAGACAGGTCATTAAGGAGCAGGTAGGGGTTAGACAGTACAGGGACAGGTCATTAAGGAGCAGGTAGGGGTTAGACAGTACAGAGACAGGTCATTAAGGAGCAGGTAGGGGTTAGACAGTACAGAGACAGGTCATTAAGGAGCAGGTAGGGGTTAGACAGTACAGAGACAGGTCATTAAGGAGCAGGTAGGGGTTAGACAGTACAGAGACAGGTCATTAAGGAGCAGGTAGGGGTTAGACAGTACAGAGACAGGTCATTAAGGAGCAGGTAGGGGTTAGACAGTACAGAGACAGGTCATTAAGGAGCAGGTAGGGGTTAGACAGTACAGAGACAGGTCATTAAGGAGCAGGTAGGGGTTAGACAGTACAGAGACAGGTCATTAAGGAGCAGGTAGGGGTTAGACAGTACAGAGAGGTCGTTAAAGAGCAGGCAGGGGTTAGATGAGTTGGGACATGTCGTTAGATGAGTTGGGACAGGTCGTTAAGGAGCAGGTAGGGGTTAGACAGTACAGAGAGGTCGTTAAAGAGCAGGCAGGGGTTAGACAGTACAGAGACAGGTCATTAAGGAGCAGGTAGGGGTTAGACAGTACAGAGACAGGTCATTAAGGAGCAGGTAGGGGTTAGACAGTACAGAGACAGGTCATTAAGGAGCAGGTAGGGGTTAGACAGTACAGAGACAGGTCATTAAGGAGCAGGTAGGGGTTAGACAGTACAGAGACAGGTCATTAAGGAGCAGGTAGGGGTTAGACAGTACAGAGACAGGTCATTAAGGAGCAGGTAGGGGTGAGACAGTACAGGTAGGGGTTAGACAGTACAGAGGCTTGGGTTAGTCTTACTTGTCGTTGGCGAAGGTGTACATGAGTAGCCTCTCCTCTATGAACCTCTTCCACTGCGGGCTCTCGGTCTGCAGGTCGCGGTAGTTGTCATTGGAGACGATGATGCCGTCCGACTCCACGGCCAGACGCACGATGTAGCGGTCGTCGTAGCACGCCACACGCCGCCCGCTGACGCGTCGCGACGGAGTGAACACCAGGATCCTCCGGCTCTCCAGCTCCTCCAGGATGTGCTGGTCTGGGGGATTAGACGGACTGCATTTAGACAGCGCTTTGCTAACTTGTGGCCACTCAACAGCGCTTAACAATACCGCCTCACATTCACTCATTCATGCACACATTCACACATTCACACACCGACGGCGGAGTCAGCCCCGCAGGGCGACAGCCGGCTCGTCGGGAGCGGTCAGGGTGAGGCGTCTCGCTCAGGGACACCTCGGCACTCAGCTAGGAGGAGCCGGGGATCAAACCGGCCGCCTTCAGGTTACCAGCCGACCCGCTCCGCCTTAGCCTCTCCCGCCTCCCCGCCCCGCCCCAGGGGCTGACGCGGCCTATGTCCGTGGTGACGGTGTACCTGTGATGGGAGTGTCTTGGCGCGGCTGCTCCTTGCGCCACAAGGGGACGAACACGGTGATGTCACGCAGGCCCCGCCCCCAGAACCACATCACCGCCAGCTGCAGCCCACGGCAGGAAAACACCTTCTTGTTGCCATGGCTGCGAAGACGCCAAAACAAACAGCCTTAACCCCCTGTTGAAACCGGTTTGGGACAAGAGGAAGTGAAACTGCGGCTCAGGGGTGTTGGTGTGCACCGCACGCTTTGTAGCGAAATATGGTTCATATTCACACTCTGGCAGCCCCGGGTGCTAGGCTAGCTGCTAGCTTTGAGCTGCTAGGTGCTAGCTGCTAGCTGCTAAGTACCCCATTGTGAACTGAAGCCTCGCCCTCAGTGTAGATCAATCACACTCCCACCGGTAAGGGTGTGTGGAGAGGAAATGTTCACATGCAGTACTTCTGAGAGAGTATAAATAACAGAAAAACACAGAAGAGGAAGTCGGCGGAGGAACCGACACATTGTGCCCTGGTGCAGGGGGAAATCGAATGAAAAGGTCCTTCAGAGATCACGGAAACCTTTTAATGTTTGACCTGACCTGGATGGAATCACAACCTCTCTGCTGGGACTCACAAACCACCAGGCTATGATGCTGGGAGTCACCAGCCCCTAGGCTATGATGGGAGTCACTAGCCTCTAGGCTATGATGGGAGTCACCAGCCACTAGGCTATGATGGGAGTCACCAGCCACTAGGCTATGATGGGAGTCACCAGCCACTAGGCTATGATGGGAGTCACCAGCCACTAGGCTATGATGGGAGTCACCAGCCACTAGGCTATGATGGGAGTCACCAGCCACTAGGCTATGATGGGAGTCACTAGCCTCTAGGCTATGATGCTGGGAGTCACTAGCCTCTAGGCTTTCCTTTTGGTCACTAGCCACCAGGCTATCCTTTGAGTCACTAGCCACTAGGCTGTCCTTGTGGTCAGTAGCCACTAGGCTGTCCTTGTGGTCAGTAGCCACCTGGCTACCCTTTGGGTCAGTAGCCTCTAGGCTATGATGCTGTGAGTAACTAGCCTCTGGTCTCTGCCCCCCCTACTTCTGTCTAACACCGTCCTCCCACCCGTCTCTTACCTCATGGCTACGTTGCTTCCATCGATGACCACCGGCCTGAAACCGCTGCTCTGATCCGCCTTGGCCGAGGCCTTCCTGGGGCTTGGGGCCCGGGGGCTAGGGGCCCGGGGGCCGGGGTCTGTGAGGCTGCAGCCGCGGGCCACCAGCCGGGGTGTGGAGCTGGGGGCCGGGCTGGGGAGGGAGGTGGGTTGGGCCGCGGTCCGGGGGGAGGTCTTGATGAGCTCCTCCAGGATGTCGTTGGTCTGGGCGTCGGGCTTCAGGCTCTGCAGCACACGGCGGATGTCTCTGTGGGTGTAGCCCAGCTTCAGGAAGCGCTCAACCTTGCTGGGCTGGGGGTCGTGGGGGTCTGCAGGGCCGGGGGAGGAGGGGTGGCTCCCCGGGGGGCTGTCTCTGGGGAGGAGCCTCCTAGCCTTCTGCTCCTGGTAGGTCTCCATGGGAACCACCTGTGTACTAGAGGGTGACAGGTGACGTCAGAAGGGGCGGGGCCACAGGATCATTTGACTGTGTATTTGTGTGTCATGTGACAGACAGCCCTGGTCTAGGGCTAACCTTGTGAACACGTCCAGTCTCTGTTGGACCAGCTCTGGTGTCAAACAGCTAATCCACCCCTGGACGGGGTCGGTGTCAACTCGCTCTAAAGAGCTTCTGTATCGCGGTGGCATGGACGGAACACAACGGAGATTAAATGAACCCTGAACAAAGACGGGAGGAGGTTTGGTGTTACCGTTACCGTAACATATCTCTACCGTATGACACGCCCACCTCCTCACCTGGTCAACACTCTCCTACCTCCTCACCTGGTCAACACTCTCCTACCTCCTCACCTGGTCAACACTCTCCCACCTCCTCACCTGGTCAACACTCTCCTACCTCCTCACCTGGGCAACACTCTCCTACCTCCTCCCCTGGTCAACACTCTCCTACCTCCTACCTCCTCACCTGGGCAACACTCTCCTACCTCCTACCTCCTCCCCTGGTCAACACTCTCCTACCTCCTACCTCCTCCCCTGGTCAACACTCTCCTACCTCCTACCTCCTCACCTGGGCAACACTCTCCTACCTCCTACCTCCTCAGCTGGTCAACATGAAGTGAGATATGAAGCAGATTCGTTCTCTATGTTGACTCAACACACTAAAGAGAACACAACCTGTCCTGTAACAACACACTCTAGTGAACACAACATGTGCTGTAACCACACAGAGAACACAACGTGTCCTGGTAACACAGAGAACACAACGTGTCCTGGTAACACAGAGAACACAACGTGTCCTGGTAACACAGAGAACACAACGTGTCCTGGTAACAACACACTCTAGTGAACACAACATGTCCTTGTAACACAGAGAACACAACATATGCTGGTAACACACTCCAGTGAACACGTGTGCTGTTAACAACACACTACAGAGAACACAACATGATCTGGAGTTTGTTCCAATGTGCACTCCCTCACTTCCTTATAACACACACGCACACATGCGTCTCTGTTACAAAACAGTCATAATACCAACACACATAGCTATGGAACGGGGCAACGTAACATTCTTCTCTCTCTCTCTGTCTCTCCCACTCTCCATCACACACACACACACACACACACACACACACACACACACACACACACAAACACTCCTCTGTGTTGTGGACCAAACTCACCTGATGGACGTTTACTCCTGTCTGTCTGTCTCTCCGTTCTCTGTCTGTCTCTGTTCGCTGTGTGTTGGTGTGTGTGTCTCTGCCTTTATCCGGCTCTCTGCTGGAGACAGACGAAGGGCGACTGAGAGTGTGAGTCAGAGGAGGAAGTGAGAGAGCTGAGAGGAGTAGGGGAACAAAGTCAATAGTTCCCTGTTCCAGTAGCAGTGGCTGCCAACTCCTTCTCTGGGGCTGCTCAGAGCATTATCCCTCCCTCGCTCTCCTTCGGTATTCACCTTCAACTCAAGATCAAAAACCCCTCCCGGAACCTAGACAAGGAACCTAGACAAGGAACCAAGAGGAGGAACTTTTGTTCTGTTCTGAAAAGTACCTGTTCACATGAAGGATTTACAAAACAGACTTATCTGC
Source organism: Pollachius pollachius (assembly GCF_949987615.1). NCBI lineage: Eukaryota > Metazoa > Chordata > Actinopteri > Gadiformes > Gadidae > Pollachius > Pollachius pollachius. The sequence goes on from NC_136949.1 coordinate 647,899, forward strand.
CTTCATCTATGAGATCTTATGATAGAATACCAGAATAGTACAAGTACTTGTCCAGCTGTCAACCTAGTAGCTCCGTCTCTCCCTAGTCCAAACGGATTACAGAATACCATGTCTGAACATTGTATTCCTTTGAGCCTCAAAACATGAATATTAAATACATAAATGTAATTCACAGCTAGAAAAACGTATCCACAGATACACTGTGAATACCTAATTATACATAAATATGTATTATAAATACAATAATATGTGAATCGGAAATATATATGACACATTAATATTATTTTATTTCTATATATTATTACAAAGAGGGTGACAAGGTGAAGCCAAGGTGTTTGCTACGCTAACCCCAACGCTCTGCACTGCCCCTCTCTGAGAGCCCCCTCCCGTCTACCGCGAGATACGAGTTTAACTGTTACACAACACATTAGGCAACGTTTAATTATTACGCAAAATCTAAATATTGCCTGAAAACTCGAAACAGTCTTGTGTGTGTGGAAACTCCTCGAAACACACGAGTCTCTAAACGAGCAGTGGGAGAGGGGGGCTAGGATGTAAGTACTAGGAGGGAGGAGATAAGGAGAGAGGATGTAGGACTAGGAGAGATGTAAGGAATAGGAAAGAAGAGATAGGGGATAGGAGGTAAGGAGAGAGGAGGTAAGGACTAGGAGAGAGGAGGTAAGGACTAGGAGCGAGGAGATAAGGACCCACAACCCACCAGAGCCACCTAGCTGTCCCAGTGGAGGACAGCTAGGAGGTGGGAGTTAGGAGCTAGGATGTAGGAGGCAGAGGTGGTAGGAAGGTAGCAACAATGAAGTAGGAACAAGGAGGTAGGATTTAATAGTTGGGAGGTATGCAATTAGTTAGGAGGTAGGAGCTAGGCCTAAGGAGCTAAGGGTAAGGAGTTAGGATCTGTGAGCTAGGTAGGTAGGAACCGGGATTTGTGATCTAGGCGGCGTGGGAGAGATGACAAGTGGACGAGTCAGCGAGTTCTCAGATCTCAACTGCTTCCTCATACCAGCTCTCAGACACATGTCAAACACAGGGCCCTACACAGGCCCAAGGGACATTCAGGCCCGCGGCCAAACTCGTCCCTTCCCCGAAATCATCTGAATTTCAATAAATGCTTCGGGCGCGACACGTCGCAGCAAGCCCCGGCCGCACTAGAGGAGGCTGCAGGACGCCAGTACACGGTTTCAGCGGCAGCATGTACTTCACTTACTACTTTACTTTACTTGGAGCGATCAACTGTCTCCCTTAAAAGTTTGTGATTTATTTGTTGTAAAATTATTTGCAACAAATATGTCTACATATATCTCCTTCAGTGGTATTCATTTTAAGAGTATATATTTATTGAACAGCTTTGTTGAATCCTCGATTCTGATTGGTCAATTAAGTCACTCCAGACTCTATTTCTGTAAAGCCGACTACATGGATGCAGTTCTCCAGTAAAACCTAAAAATGTAAAACCTTACGGATTTTTAAATGCGGAAAAAACAAGATATGTTTTAGATCCAAAAATGTTACTTCAACTTTGAATAAATACATTGTCACGATTAAATGACTAACTCATGTTACAGTAGCAACTAACTAATTCAATCAGATGTTCAATGAAACACGATCCATGAGTCTGACCAACACGAACCGTCTGAACAACACGAGGCGGGCGGCGGACCGCGTCATCAGCAGATAGTCCCGCTCCGGGTTGACTGACATGTGCCTTTGTGCGGGGTGAAATCAGCGGAACAGGTTCTGGCTGAAGGGAGGAGGAAATACAGTGAACGCAGGTGAGGGCAGTGATCAATTGACGTCATTACGAGGAGGAGATTCTGATATCGTAAAAGCAGATCGGATCAGTTCAGATTAGATTGTATGTCAGGTGTACAACAAAGTAAGCAACACCTGGACGGAAGTAGGAACCCTTTTGGGACTCCATATTTATGGACTTGATATTATGCCTTGACACAAGGCATGTTTTTCTTAAAGAGTTAAATTCTCTTCACTTCAGATCCATAACAGACCCTCTCAGTAGGCCTACTTACCAGTACTATCTTTAAACCAGTAACATCTATAGACCAGTGCTATTTATAGGCCAGTAACATAGACCAGTTCTATCTTTAGACCAGTAACATAGACCAGTACTATCTATTTACCAGTTCTAGATTCCAGCATAATAAATATAATTAAAGTTAGCCATGGTGCAGGTCAGTCTTCATACCCCATCCCTTAGAACTCTCCCATCACGTTTATGACCACTGTCATGAAGAGAAACGCGCTGAAGTAAAATGAGAAAGGTTTGAGTTTGCACCTTTTATTACAGAAAACAGATCAGCTGGAACACATCACAACAACAGGTCTGACATACACAAATGTTACACAAACAACTCTTCCTCCTCCTCGGGCCTCCCCCTTATCGTTCCTCCTCCTCATCTGTTGCGACTCCTCTCGTTGTCGCGTGTCTTCCTGGGCGAGCGGCTCCTCTCTCGGCGGCCGTGCTCTCTGCTGCCCCCTTCTGGCCGCGGCCGCTCCCTGTGCTTGTGGTGGCTCTCCCTGTCTCTCTCCCTGTGCCCGTCTCTGTCTCTCTCTCTGTGTCGGTCGGTGTCTCTCTCTCTGTCCCTGTGTCTCCCTGCCTCCCTCTCCCTGTCCCTGTCTCGCTGTCCACCTGTCTTGCTGTCTCCGTGGCTGTCCTGGAGTTGGGAGGGACGGCATACACAACACATCAATCAGGACTGAACTAATTAATGATCAATCAGGTGTGAACTAATTCATTAAACTGATTAATCAGGGGTGACCTAATTATCTAAACTGATTAATCAGGTGTGAACTAATTATCTAAACTGATTAATCAGGTGTGAACTAATTATCTAAACTCATTAATTAGGGGTGACCTAATTATCTAAACTGATTGAATGTGAAGCTGAAGGATGTTTTTTCACCTGAAGGAGGTGTTTAACATGAAGGATATGCGTTTTAAGGTGAAGGATGTGCGTTTTAAGGTGAAGGATTTGTATTAAGGTTAAGGTGTTTTAAGGTAAAGAAGGTGTCTTAAGGTGTAGGATGTGTATTAAGGTGAAGGATGTGTTTAAAGGTGAAGGTGTTTTAAGGTGAAGGATGTGTATTAAGGTGAAGGATGTGTTTAAAGGTGAAGGTGTTTTAAGGTGAAGGATGTGTATTAAGGTGAAGGATGTGTATTAAGGTGAAGGATGTGTTTAAAGGTGAAGGTGTTTTAAGGTGAAGGATGTGTATTAAGGTGAAGGATGTGTTTAAAGGTAAAGGAGGTGTATTAAGGTGAAGGAGGTGTATTAAGGTGAAGGATGTGTTTAAAGGTGAAGGAGGTGTATTAAGGTGAAGGAGATGTATTAAGGTGAAGGATGTGTATTAAGGTGAAGGAGGTGTATTAAGGTGAAGGATGTGTTTAAAGGTAAAGGAGGTGTATTAAGGTGAAGGATGTGTTTAAAGGTGAAGGTGTTTTAAGGTGAAGGATGTGTATTAAGGTGAAGGATGTGTTTAAAGGTAAAGGAGGTGTATTAAGGTAAAGGAGGTGTATTAAGGTGAAGGAGGTGTATTAAGGTGAAGGATGTGTTTAAAGGTGAAGGAGGTGTATTAAGGTGAAGGAGATGTATTAAGGTGTAGGATGTGTATTAAGGTGAAGGAGGTGTATTAAGGTGAAGGAGGTGTATTAAGGTGAAGGAGGTGTTTTAAGGTGAAGGAGGTGTATTAAGGTGTAGGATGTGTTTAAAGGTGAAGGAGGTGTATTAAGGTGAAGGAGGTGTATTAAGGTGAAGGAGGTGTATTAAGGTGAAGGAGGTGTATTAAGGTGAAGGAGGTGTTTTAAGGTGTAGGATGTGTTTTCTAAGTTGAAGGATGTGTATTAAGGTGAAGGAGGTGTTTTAAGTTGTAGGATGTGTGTTCTAAGGTGAAGGAGGTTTATTAAGGTGAAGGAGGTGTATTAAGGTGAAGGAGGTGTTTTAAGGTGTAGGATGTGTTTTCTAAGTTGAAGGATGTGTATTAAGGTGAAGGAGGTGTTTTAAGTTGTAGGATGTGTGTTCTAAGGTGAAGGAGGTTTATTAAGGTGAAGGAGGTGTATTAAGGTGAAGGAGGTGTATTAAGGTGAAGGAGGTTTATTAAGGTGAAGGAGGTGTATTAAGGTGAAGGAGGTGTTTTAAGGTGTAGGATGTGTTTTCTAAGTTGAAGGATGTGTATTAAGGTGAAGGAGGTGTTTTAAGTTGTAGCATGTGTGTTCTAAGGTGAAGGAGGTTTATTAAGGTGAAGGATGTGTATTAAGGTGAAGGAGGTGTTTTAAGTTGTAGGATGTGTGTTCTAAGGTGAAGGAGGTTTATTAAGGTGAAGGAGGTTTATTAAGGTGAAGGAGGTGTATTAGGGTGAAGGAGGTGTTTAAAGGTGAAGCAGGTGTATTAAGGTGAAGGAGGTGTATTAAGGTGAAGGAGGTGTATTAAGGTGAAGGAGGTGTTTTAAGGTGAAGGAGGTGTATTAAGGTGAAGGAGGTGTTTTAAGGTGAAGGAGGTGTATTAAGGTGAAGGAGGTGTTTTAAGGTGTAGGATGTGTTTTCTAAGTTGAAGGATGTGTATTAAGGTGAAGGAGGTTTATTAAGGTGAAGGAGGTGTATTAAGGTGAAGGAGGTGTTTAAAGGTGAAGGAGGTGTATTAAGGTGAAGGAGGTGTATTAAGGTGAAGGAGGTGTATTAAGGTGAAGGAGGTGTTTTAAGGTGAAGGAGGTGTATTAAGGTGAAGGAGGTGTTTTAAGGTGAAGGAGGTGTATTAAGGTGAAGGAGGTGTTTTAAGTTGTAGGATGTGTGTTCTAAGGTGAAGGAGGTGTATTAAGGTGAAGGAGGTGTTTAAAGGTGAAGGAGGTGTTTCAGGGTCTACCTTGGATACTTTGCTCCCTCTGCCGTTCTCAACATCTTTCTGCTTCTCTGGCTTCTTCGGCTGTTTCCTCTCTGGAGGACGAAGGCCCGGCCCCTCCTCTTCCTCGTCCTCCTCCTCGTCCTCTAGGAGCAGCTGGTACCGAGTGCTTTGGGGGCGGTTCAGGACAACGTGTTGCTTAGCGACTGGATGCTGTTCCCTGGCTGTGTAAGGGTTCAGTGTCAGATCTGTGTGTGTGTTGGATTAGGGTCAGATTTGTGTGGTTGTGTGTCGGCTTCGGTGTCAGATCAGTGTCAGACCTGTGTGTGTGTGTTGGATTAGTGTCAGATCTGTGTTTGTGATGGTGATCTCTGTGTGTGTTGGATGAGGTAGATGTAACTGATAGGGTTGATATAATCTCTGAAAGGATACTCCAGTTTGAGTTTGACCTTGTCCTTCAGAGCCAGTTTGGACCGGGTGTCCACGTCCTTCTCGTAGGCCTTGAAGTCGTCTTTGCTGTATTTCCCTCCTGAGAAGAGGAGTGAGAGGAGCGGAGTGAGATGGTCTGAGCTGGTCATCCATCAGCACTGACGGTGTTTAGACAACAGTAAATGGTGAATGGGCCGCATTAATACAGCGCCTTTCCAACCAGTGGCCACTCAAAGCGCCTTACAATATACCCTCACATTCACCCGTTCATGCACACATTCACAACCCGACGGCGGAGTCAACCACGCAGGGCGACAGCCAGCTCGTCAGGAGCAGTCAGGGTGGGGCGTCTCGCTCAGGGACACCTCCACACTCGGAGGAACCGGGGATTGAACTAGCCACATTCCGGTTACCAGCCAACCCGCTCTGCCTCCTGAGCTGCACGCCGCCCTGAACACACCTTTCCCCTTCCACTTGATCTTGGAGACAGATTGGCTGAAGTCCACGTGGATGCGGCGGTCGTCTATCAGCACGTTGTCCATCTTGAAGAACGCCTTCTCACAGTCCTCCTCCTGGGGAACACAAAGTGATCCACCGTCAGACCTACTAGTCCTACTAACTAGTCCTCCTCACAAGTCCTACTGGAACCTAAACATGATTAATCAATAACCATCTCATGTGCTGTTTCGTCAGACTCACCTTCTCAAACTCGATGAAGGCGTAGCAGAGAGACTCTCCCGTCTTCCAGTCTCTGATGATCTCACAGCTACAGACAGCACAGAGTATTACTAGTCACAGCTACAGACAGCACAGAGTATTACTAGTCACAGCTACAGACAACACAGAGTGTTACTAGTCACAGCTACAGACAACACAGAGTGTTACTAGTCACAGCTACAGACAACACAGAGTGTTACTAATCACAGCTACAGACAACACAGAGTGTTACTAGTCACAGCTACAGACAACACAGAGTGTTACTAATCACAGCTACAGACAACACAGAGTGTTACTAGTCACAGCTACAGACAACACAGAGTGTTACTAGTCACAGCTACAGACAACACATCAAGTGTTACTATTCATACACACATTGTACATCATGTCAGTGTATTTAAAAGGGATAGCTTCAAATACACTACACTAGAGTTAAGTGCATAAGTCTGTGTACGGATCCTACCTTATAAAGTAAAACAGGCTGAGACACTGATTGTATAGTGCGTAGGGTGTAGTGTACAGTGTGTATAGTATGGAGGGTTTAGGGTGTAGTGGACGGGTGTAGTAGACAGTGTGTAGTGTATACAGGGTGTAGTAGCGAGTGTGTAGTGTATGTAGGGTGTAGTGTATACAGGGTGTATAGTATGGAGGGTTTAGGGTGTAGTGGACAGTGTGTAGTGTATGTAGGGTGCAGTAGACAGTGTGTAGTGTATGTAGGGTGTAGTAGCGAGTGTGTAGTGTGTGTAGGGTGCAGTAGACAGTGTGTAGTGTATGTAGGGTGCAGTAGACAGTGTGTAGTGTGTGTAGGGTGCAGTAGACAGTGTGTAGTGTATGTAGGGTGTAGTAGCGAGTGTGTAGTGTGTGTAGGGTGCAGTAGACAGTGTGTAGTGTATGTAGGGTGCAGTAGACAGTGTGTAGTGTGTGTAGGGTGCAGTAGACAGTGTGTAGTGTATGTAGGGTGCAGTAGACAGTGTGTAGTGTGTGTAGGGTGCAGTAGACAGTGTGTAGTGTATGTAGGGTGTAGTAGCGAGTGTGTAGTGTGTGTAGGGTGCAGTAGACAGTGTGTAGTGTGTGTAGGGTGCAGTAGACAGTGTGTAGTGTGTGTAGAGTGCAGTAGACAGTGTGTAGTGTGTGTAGGGTGCAGTAGACAGTGTGTAGTGTGTGTAGGGTGCAGTAGACAGTGTGTAGTGTGTGTAGGGTGCAGTAGACAGTGTGTAGTGTGTGTAGGGTGCAGTAGACAGTGTGTAGTGTGTGTAGGGTGCAGTAGACAGTGTGTAGTGTGTGTAGGGTGCAGTAGACAGTGTGTAGTGTGTGTAGGGTGCAGTAGACAGTGTACCACTGGATGGCTCCAAAGCGGGAGAAGATGATGTCCAGATCTTCGTCGGTGGTCACAGGGTTCAGCTTACAGACAAACAGAACGTTCTCAGGGGGCTTCACCTCAGCATCTGGGAGGTCCCCCACCTGCACACACACACACACACACACACACACACACACACACACACACACACACACACACACACACACACACACACACGATGTGAGGGGAGGTGGTGTGAGAGCAGGAGGTGTAACGAGGAGGTGGTTTGTGTGTGAGGAGGAGGTACCATCTCCAGCAGGATGGCCTGTGTCTTGGCCTCCTTCTCCTTCAGCAGCTCGTCCAGCTCCTCGGCCGCCCGCCCCTCGTTGTCATCGATGGCCTCGTCCGCCCCGATGCGCCCGCTCTGCGCGCACACACACACACACACACACACACGATTGGTTCTCTGGTTTTGCTGTGGTTGGTTGTTACGGTTTCGGTGAGGATGCTGAGGCTGGTTGCCGTGGTGACCTACATCCAGCTGCTCCTTGGTGGGCTCGGGGGAGCGGTCTGGGACGGGGAGGTTTGAGGGGTCGTCGAAGGGGTCCTCCAGCACCACCGTGTGGTTGATCCTGCAACAACATCACCCCCTCATCACTGAACCATCACCCTCTCATCACCCTCTCATCACTGAACCATCACCCTCTCATCACCCTCTCATCACTGAACCATCACCCTCTCATCACTGAACCATCACCCTCTCATCACTGAACCATCACCCTCTCATCACTGAACCATCACCCTCTCATCACTGAACCATCACCCTCTCATCAACCTCTCATCACCCTCTCATCACTGAACCATCACCCTCTCATCAACCACACATCACTGAACCATCACCCTCTCATCACTGAACCATTACCCACATACTATCCTCTCACCACCCGCTGATCTGCCTCTCATCCCCTAACCCTTACCCTCTCATCCACTAACCCTTACCCTCTCATTACCCCCTGAACACCCAACCCTCACCCTCTCATCACCGTACCCTCACCCTCTCATCAGGGGAGCTAGCACAGCGTGGTCGTGATGACGTGCTCCGTCCCGCGAGGCTCACCTGATGTCCTGGAAGGGGAGGAAGTCTTTGTCCACGAAGGTCTCGTTGATCTTGGCCAGGACCTCCAGGCCCTCACTCACCTCGCCGAACACCGTGTGCACGCCGTCCAGGTAGTCCACGCCGTCCGCCGTCGTGATGAGGAACTGGGGAGCACACGATGGTTTAGTCTCTGCATACTGGGAACCATCCTGGAGATAACAGTAGGACCAGTAGTGGAGGCCTACCTGAGGTAACAGCAGTCTAGAGGAGGCCTACCTGGGATAACAGCAGTCTAGAGGAGGCCTACCTGAGATAACAGCAGTCTAGAGGAGGCCTACCTGAGATAACAGCAGTCTAGAGGAGGCCTACCTGAGGTAACAGCAGTCTAGAGTAGGCCTACCTGGGATCCATGTTGGTTGTTCCCGTTGTTCACCATGGAAACCATTCCCTTCTTCTTGTGTTTGATACGCGGGACTTTCTCCACATCGAAGAAGCGTGCCTGGTCTCCGTACAGCTTACTGCGGAGCCACAAGACGGTGACGAGTTCATCTTCAGGGTAATCAACAACGTCATGTAGAATCCTACAGCTCTCATCCTCTCACTAAAGCCAGGGGCTAGTTTACTGTTGTCTCCCTGAATCAAATGGTTAAAGAGTCCCACCTTATCCACTATATTACTATTCACACAATGCTACTACTACTACTACTACTACTGCCCGCTAACTGCTGCTTTACAGGCTGATGAGACACACAATCAAGGGAGAGTAGTCCCTTGAGTCTACTATTTATTTACTCAGAGAGTGAGCCTACTTGTGTCTTCAATACCACGTTGTATATGATAGTTTATTTACATCCAATGAACAACCAGCAGCTAGACTAGCATTAAACAAACTGCCACCATGCTTTACGGGATGCTAAAGGGTAGCCATGGTGACAAGGAGGCTGAGCCGTAGCCATGGGGACGAGGATGCTGACCTGAAGACGGAGTCCCCGCCTCGACCCGACCCCGTGGGGTCTCCGGTCTGCACCATGAAGTCCCTCTAGAGGCGGAGAGGAGGAATTAACAGGGGCTCATACTAATGTATACACAAGAACTGTTCCTCTCATTCACAGATGTGTGTTATTATTAAATACAATGAACAGGATGTCAACACGGTGTAGGATGCGTTTACCTGCACATTGTGGAATAGACAGTAGTTGTAGTATTTTATTTTGCATAACTTCAGGAAGTTCAGGGAGGCTGAAAGATTAGAAAAAGGACAACCAGTGATGGCAGGTGAGACATGGTTAATGTACAGTAGTAGAGACATGAACCCTAACCCTAACACAGAGTGAAACCCTGAAGGAAATCTGGCCCAATCTGGCAACGCTTGTAAACAGCTAACCGCTAACAGGGGTAGCATCACAGATTGCTACTCTCCTCAACCCCCACACTGAACCCAGATATCAACCCCGACCACCCGGTACCACAACCCGGCTGCGCTCTTACTTTTAGGCCTTTCGTCGGTGAATAGATCTATAACTATATCACCAAGCGTCGTTTCAAGCAGCACCGCCATCGCGTTGTCACGTCGGCGAGAACGAGAAGTGACGAGGGGACGAGAGTTGAACAGTGCGCATGCGTATTATATATGCGTCACTGCACTGTTTTGGTACGTAGCGTTCCCTGCTCGTCTTATCGCATGATATACATTGACATGACGATTCGCGCATGGTTCTCCCGCTAACTGTCTTGTTCTTAGAATAACGGAGCGGTAAAATGAAGTCCACGGGTCTCCCGCTGGCCGCTGTCTTCCTCCTACTGCTGGCCTCAGCCTTCTCTTCCCCGCTCCCCAAGCCTCCCACCACGGTAAGCAGGACTCGGGAAGTCATCAGGAACACCTATTGTTCCCCATCCATACACCACAACGCCTCCATATCCATAGCAGGACCTATTGTTCCGTATACAAATAGCACAGAACTTCAATATCCATGCCTATACATTTACACGTTTGTTCGCCCATACATCCCGATACTTGACTATCAAAGCAACTCCAATGCTTGTTTTGATACTTCCTGATCTACACATCATGTCATTTCTTCACAACACCACACTTAAATCAACCCCGCTATTTATAATGGTCTAGTCTAATAGAGCATTTAATAGAATCTGAATGTTATTCATAGTCAGAGAATAGAGTGTAATAGAGCATTGATCATAGAGTCAGACGCGGCTGGTGATCAAAAATGTTGGTGGTGCACAGTAATAGACCCCCCATAAATAGATTTGATTTCCTGTATTCTGGTGTATTCTGGGGATGGCCACTAACTATTTACCTACTATTCATTCAGATTCATAGCCTACATCCTGACTTGCAGGGCCTGGACAAGCTTACACTGCATATACAGACCTACTTCATGGCCACTCCACCAGCCATTGCTATTTGACCCATTGTTGTTATTCTGATATTGAGACCAATCATGATCACTGTCCTATAGCGTCCATTTTTTCGTGAGTCTCAATGTCTACATTAAATGTAGTTAGAAATATGGGAAAGTTGCTTCATTTTGTTAATATGTTACAGGCCGAAAGACTAAATTAATATGTAAGTTACTTGCTCCTTTAAGTATAACATTGCTTGGGGAGTGGAGGGTGGAAAGTGCTTACAACTCTCTGCCAGTTAGCGATCTATCTCTTCTCTACATGTAGTTGTGTTGCTCGAACGCTGCTGAGGGAGGTAGCCTATTGATTGATTCTCTGAATTGTCCAATCATGTGGTGATAACAAAAAAGAAAAGCGATACCATTGGCCTGGGGCGCACACTGGTGCGACCAGAGGGCGAATTTTCTTGCGCCAATAAAACGCTGTCTCTGCTTGATAGACAGCAAAAAGTTAGCGAGCTTACATTGACTTCAACGTGGCCGGCGCCCCTGACTTGGAGGAGGGCTTTATTTCGAATGACCAATAACTAGCCTAGCCCAAATCATTGACGTTCAGACGCATTTAAATGGTTGCTGGCAGTGACAAGTATATCACACAATTAAACGATGATAAACGCTATGTATTTTTGTTGGTTTATTTCGTATTGAGAATATTTAGTGAATATTTCACGGAGGGGCGGCGCCCTAGCGCCCTCTATTGACCCACCGCCACTGTCAGCATATTGTTAATAGATAATTGCTCATAGACTCTCATAGATATTGATCATGGTGTATTGATCATGGAGTATTGATCATAGAGTGTTGATCATAGCGTATTGATGATGGAGTCAGTATTGAGGATTTAACCCTCACTGGTCTTGTGTTCCACAGGAGACTATCCTGATCAACGTCACGGCCGGACTGGGGGGAGACGGACAACAGCAGGATTCCAGCATGCTGCAGGTGTGTGTGTGTGTGTGTGTGTGTGTGTGTGTGTGTGTGTGTGTGTGTGTGTGTGAGCCTACATTCATAATGTGACAACATGTTTGAGTGTAGTCAGATTCTCTCAGCCAGCACTAACTGCTTGCGTGTCTGTGTGTGTGTGTGTGTGTGTGTGTGTGTGTGTGTGTGTGTGTGTGTAGATCAGTCTGAATGTGTCGGTGAGTGAGGAGGAGGTCCTCGTGAACCAGGTCCCCGTGGAGCTGTCGGGGGTCACTCGCCTCCCCTGCCAGGCCCTGCTCTGTGAGTCCTGCACCTCCTGCACCTCCACCTCCTGCACCTCCTCCTGCACCTCCTCCTCCTCCTCCTGCACCTCCTCCTCCTGCACCTCCTCCTCCTCCTCCTCCTGCACCTCCTGCATCTTCTCCTCCTGCACCTCCTCCTGCACCTCTCCCCACATCTGGAGACTAACTCCTCCCACTCCCGGAGACTGACTCCTCCCACTCCCGGAGACTGACTCCTCCCACTCCCGGAGAATAACTCCTCCCACTCCCGGAGACTGACTCCTCCCACTCCTGGGTCGGCTGCACCAACATGGCTAACGGCCGGTCGTCAGCCATGTTGGTCTAAACTCAACTTTCTAAGTCTGATCTGATAGTTACGCCTAGTCAGTGGCAGGCGTAAAGTCAGTAGTCCGTTAAGTCTCTTTAGTAACAATCAAAGAAAATATACGCTAAGAACGTTAGTAGGCTATAGGCAAACGATGCCGCGTCTAATATACCGACTACAAGAGCGAGCATTTAGAAGAGAGAGAGTGGTACGGGACAGGAAGAGTCAGTGGGCTGATGGAGCGGTTTAGGTTCAGCAGAACAGAGATCCTCCTTCTCCTTTAGCCCCCGGCCGCCCGCCCCTCGTTGTCATCGATGGCCTCGTACGACTGTTTATTGGTCTTGCTGTGATTGACAGTGGACTCGACCAATGGCAGCAGTGAGGTTGACGCTGGGAGCCTGGTTTCCGCGGTAACGCGGGTGATGGTGGTCCAGAACCGCCTGTACAGCGACTATGAGGAGGTGGTCTCACTGCAGGTGTTCAGTGAGGTCATCGAGGTGGACGGACAGCAGGTGAGCTGCTCTTCTGGTCCCTCCTCTCCTCCCCTCCTCTCCTCCTCTCCTCCCCTCCTCTCCTTTACTCTTCTCTCCTCTCTTTTCTCCTTTCTCTTCTCCTCTCCTCTCTCCCCTCCTCTCCTCCTCTCCTCTCCTCTTCTCCTCTCTCTTCTCCTCTCCTCTCTCCCCTCCTCTCCTCCCCTCCTCTCCTTTACTCTTCTCTCCTCTCCTCTTCTCCTCTCTCTTCTCCTCTCTCTTCTCCTTTCCTCTCTCTCCTCCTCTCCTCCTCTCCTCCACTCCTCTCCTTTAATCTTCTCTCCTCTCTCTTCTCCTCTCTCTTCTCCTTTCCTCTCTCCGTTCCTCTCCTTCTCTCCTCTCCTTTGGATTCTGTGTCCTCCAAACGGTTGACACCGCTGTGTGTGTGTGTGTGTCTATGTGTGTGTGTGGGCGTGGGTGTGTCTCTCTATGTGTGTGTCTCTGTATGCGTGTGTGTCTGTGTGCGTGTCTCTCTGTCTGTGTGTTTTTGTGTCCATGTGTGCGTGCGTGTCTGTGTGCGTGTGTCTGTCTGTCTGTGTCTGTCTGTTTATCTGTCTCTCAATGCGTGTGTGTGTGTGTCTCTCTATGTGTGCGTCTCTCTATGTGTGTGTCTCAGGTCCAGCAGGCGGCCATGTGTGAGGTGAGGATCCTGCTGGACCCCAGCTACCAGCAGCGTGCCAGCTCCACCAGGGTGTACCCCATGGACCACAGCCCCCTCTCCAGGGCGCCCCGCGGCGAGGACGCCCTGGCCCCCCAGCGGCCCCGCCAGACAGGTGGGGGGCCGCGCTGCGGTCGGCCCTATGGGGCCACGCCGCGCTGTGGTGTGGCCCTGGGCTGTGTTGTGTAGCACTTTGTTGTGTTGAATAGATGTGTGTTGTGTAGCAGTGTGTTGTGTAGCAGTGTGTATTGTAGCTGTGTGTTGTGTAGCTGTGTGTTGTGTAGCAGTGTGTTGTGTAGCTGTGTGTTGTGTAGCAGTGTGTTGTGTAGCAGTGTGTTGTGTAGCTGTGTGTTGTGTAGCAGTGTGTTGTGTAGCTGTGTGTTGTGTAGCTGTGTGTTGTGTAGCTGTGTGTTGTGTAGCTGTATGTTGTGTAGCTGTGTGTTGTGTAGCAGTGTGTTGTGTAGCTGTGTGTTTTGTAGCTGTGTGTTGTGTAGCAGTGTGTTGTGTAGCAGTGTGTTGTGTAGCAGTGTGTATTGTAGCAGTGTGTTGTGTTGCAGTGTGTTGTGTAGCAGTGTGTTGTGTAGCAGTGTGTATTGTAGCTGTGTGTTGTGTAGCGGTGTGTTGTGTAGCTGTGTGTTGTGTAGCTGTGTGTTGTGTAGCAGTGTGTTGTGTTGCGCAGCAACAGCTCTCCCTGCAGGTGAACTGCAGGAGGGTTGGGGTGCTGGCGGCCCCCAGATGCACCCCCGACGGGGCCGACTCCACGGGCCCCCCGGAGCCCCACCAGCAGCCTGGGGGCCGGGGGAGTCGGCCCCCGGGAGCCCCACCAGCAGCCTGGGGGCCGGGGGAGTCGGCCCCCCGGAGCCCCACCAGCAGCCTGGGGGCCGGGCCCCTTCAGCCCCCCCGGTGGGGCGGAGGCTGAACAGCGAGTGACGCTCTCCTCTAATGTGTCGTCTCAGTGGGCTCCGGGGACGACCCGCTGGTGTCCCGCCCACCCCCCGCCCAGCAGGAGTACGCCGCCCCGGGACTCCTCCCCGAGGTGCCGCTCCGCATGGCCCCCAGGGGGCAGCAGGAGGAGGAGGAGGAGGAGGAGCAGCCCCGAGCCGAGTCCTCCTACTCTGTGAGTCGGCCCTGGAGGGTCTAGGGGAACGGGCCGGGTGGCATGGTGCTGCTAACATGGTGCTGCTAACATGATGCTAACATGGTGCTAACATGATGCTAACATGATGCTGCTAACATGATGCTATCATGATGCTGCTAACATGATGCTGCTAACATGGTGGTGGTAGCATGGTGCTGCTAACATGATGCTAACGTGGTGGTGGTAGCATGATGCTGCTAACATGATGCTAACATGGTGGTGGTAGCATGGTGCTGCTAACATGGTGCTAACATGGTGGTGGTAGCATGGTGCTGCTAACATGGTGCTAACATGGTGGTGGTAGCATGGTGCTGCTAACATGATGCTAACATGGTGGTGGTAGCATGGTGCTAACATGGTGCTGCTAACATGGTGCTGCTAACATGGTGCTGCTAACATGGTGCTGCTAACATGATGCTGCTAACATGGTGCTGCTAACATGATGCTGCTAACATGATGCTAACATGGTGGTGGTAGCATGGTGCTGCTAACATGATGCTGCTAACATGATGCTGCTAACATGGTGGTGGTAGCATGGTGGTAGCATGATGCTGCTAACATGATGGTGGTAGCATGGTGCTGCTAACATGATGCTAACATGGTGGTGGTAGCATGGTGCTAACATGATGCTGCTAACATGATGCTGCTAACATGATGCTAACATGGTGGTGGTAGCATGGTGCTGCTAACATGATGCTGCTAACATGATGCTGCTAACATGATGCTAACATGGTGGTGGTAGCATGGTGCTAACATGATGCTGCTAACATGATGCTGTTAACATGATGCTAACATGGTGGTGGTAGCATGTAGCTGCTAACATGATGCTGCTAACATGATGCTGCTAACATGATGCTGTTAACATGGTGGTGGTAGCATGGTGGTAGCATGATGCTGCTAACATGATGATGGTAGCATGGTGCTAACATGATGGTGGTAGCATGGTGCTAACATGATGGTGGTAGCATGATGCTTACATGAAGCTAACAGGCCCCTCCCCCCCAGGCGGTGTGTGTGTGGGGGCAGCTAGCATGATGCTGCCATGATGCTAGCATGATGCTAACATGAAGCTAACAGGCCCCTCCCCCCCAGGCGGTGTGTGTGTGGGGGCAGCTAGCATGATGCTGCCATGATGCTAGCATGATGCTAACATGAAGCTAACAGGCCCCTCCCCCCCAGGCGGTGTGTGTGTGGGGGCAGCTAGCATGATGCTGCCATGATGCTAGCATGATGCTAACATGAAGCTAACAGGCCCCTCCCCCCCAGGCGGTGTGTGTGTGGGGGCAGCTAGCATGATGCTGCCATGATGCTAGCATGATGCTAACATGAAGCTAACAGGCCCCTCCCCCCCAGGCGGTGTGTGTGTGGGGGCAGCTAGCATGATGCTGCCATGATGCTAGCATGATGCTAACATGAAGCTAACAGGCCCCTCCCCCCCAGGCGGTGTGTGTGTGGGGGCAGCTAGCATGATGCTGCCATGATGCTAGCATGATGCTAACATGAAGCTAACAGGCCCCTCCCCCCCAGGCGGTGTGTGTGTGGGGGCAGCTAGCATGATGCTGCCATGATGCTAGCATGATGCTAACATGAAGCTAACAGGCCCCTCCCCCCCAGGCGGTGTGTGTGTGGGGGCAGCTAGCATGATGCTGCCATGATGCTAGCATGATGCTAACATGAAGCTAACAGGCCCCTCCCCCCCAGGCGGTGTGTGTGTGGGGGCAGCTAGCATGATGCTGCCATGATGCTAGCATGATGCTAACATGAAGCTAACAGGCCCCTCCCCCCCAGGCGGTGTGTGTGTGGGGGCAGCTAGCATGATGCTGCCATGATGCTAGCATGATGCTAACATGAAGCTAACAGGCCCCTCCCCCCCAGGCGGTGTGTGTGTGGGGGCAGCTAGCATGATGCTGCCATGATGCTAGCATGATGCTAACATGAAGCTAACAGGCCCCTCCCCCCCAGGCGGTGTGTGTGTGGGGGCAGCTAGCATGATGCTGCCATGATGCTAGCATGATGCTAACATGAAGCTAACAGGCCCCTCCCCCCCAGGCGGTGTGTGTGTGGGGGCAGCAGGCCCGGGACCGCGTGCGGCGGTTCTGCTCCGAGTCGCTGCCGCTCTTCTTCCTGGTCATGTGGGTGGTGGTCATTGGCGTGGTGGGCTCCGCCGTCATCGTGAAGATCCTCGACCTCTTCTTCCCCACCTGCGAACACAGGTGAGCAGCGAGCCGACGCCGGCCAATCACAGAGCTCCAACATAGAAGTGCATCCACAGGATGACTTATTTATTTATTATGAAGAGCAGCACTACTGGCAAAGTAGGGTTAGTAATACTCTCACCGTTCTGTAATGTTACAGAACAATACAGAAACAGGTCCATATGGTTATTTGTATTGGAAGTTTTCCTAAATGCATCGACCGGTTCTTTGTGGTACTGGGGATGGTGTGTCCAAACCACCGCAAAGAACTGAGTTTACCAGAACTTATTGTGCGCCTAGCACAAAATGTACGCACTTATTTTATGGTGTACGTCCTGGAACCTAAAAATAGTACTTAGCATCGTGTAGCGTCTTATCCTAGCTGTCTCTGTTGTACGGGGAACGGGTTAACCTAGTGATGGTTAGTGCTTGGTTCTATGAACATCCTCACTGTACCCACAGAGATATGTTGTTTCTCTTTATTCTGACCAATGGGCTTATTGTGAGTCGCTGTGGATAAAAGTGTCTGCTAAACGCCCTAGATATAAATGTCCTCCCCTCTCGGTTCTCCTCCAGGAGGTCCTACCACCTCTCGGAGGTTCCCCCGCTCCCCGAGGAGGAGAAGCACACACTGCTGGAGAACATGGAGGCAGAGCCCACCTCAGGGACCTCCGAATGACTCCTCCCGCACCCCGGCGCCTCCATGCTTGTTTCATGCTTTCACTCTGACCCAGCCCCCCCCTCCCCTTCGAGTGAGTCCAGCAGACCGACACCTCCTGCTGGTCGGAGGCCGGCTCACGGCTCCTGGCTAGGATCAAATCCCCAGGACCGAAACCCATTAAAACAAACAAGAGATTCAAATAATTGTAAAATGATTAGTGTTTTAATGAATGTTTTGGCTAGCAGAGCTAGCTCCTGCCGTATGAATACTGATTGAAACAGCTGTTCCTTCCTGTTCCATTACTTGTGACGCATGTCTTGATGGCTGTAGCCGATGACAGCTACCAAGCTACCTAGCTTAGCCCCCTGGTTAGATGCTATTTAGTGAGCATGTCTGAATGGCTGTAGCCGAGGACAGCTACCTAGCCACCTAGCTTAAACCTCTGGTTAGATGTTTAGTTAGCATGTCTTGATGGCTGTAGCAGTGGACAGCTACCTAGCCTAGCCCCCTGGTTAGATTGTGTTTAGTTAGCATGTCTGGATGGCTGTGGCCAAGGACAGCTACCTAGCTTTGATGTTTGTTAGCATGTCTTGATGGCTGTAGCCGAGGACAGCTACCTAGCCTAGCCCCTTGGTTAGTTGATGTTTAGTTAGCTTTCACTGACGCCTATCTGGGCGGCTCAGCCACGCTTTGAGTTCCCCTCCTGATAATCCACCCCGACACTGCTCCGAGACCTAGTGATGTACAGCACGCCAGCGGAACGTTGTGTAATTTGCTGTAAACTACGTGAGCGGAGTTTGTGTTTGTTGATTGAATGTGAAAACGAGGTTACTGAGTTCAAGGAAGAGGCGGTCACTCTTCCTACGATGTCAAACGTTCTGGAACTTTTCTCCAGAGCGACGTGTGGGATAATATACGTTTATATTGACGAGTCTCTTCTTCTAAACGACGTGCAGTAGACATGTTTGATTTGATTTGAAGCGATAAGGTGACCCCAGTTAGTGATAGAGGTCCCTGTGGTGAACGGTTCTGATGCTGGTGTCCGGTACCTCTCGACAGGACCCTGTAGTCCGGTCCCAAGGACCCTGTAGTCCGGTACCCGGTCATCTGGACCCTGTGGTCCGGTATCCGGACCCCAGGACCCTGTAGTCAGGTACCAGGACCCCGTAGTCCGGTACCCGGTCCCCAGGACCCTGTAGTCCGGTACCCGGTCATCTGGACCAGGACCCTGTAGTCCGGTACCCGGCCCTCAGGACCCTGTGGTCCGGTACCCGGACCCCAGGACCCTATAGTCCGGTACCAGGACCCTGTAGTCCGGTACCCGGTCATCTGGACCAGGACCCTGTAGTCCGGTACCCGGTCCCCAGGACCCTGTGGTCCGGTACCTGGACCCCACTGGCTGTGGGGGGCCTCACAGCCAGTCAAGCTGCATGCTTACTGGGACTCTAGTGCATGATGTCACCGTTTGGTTGGACCAGGTCGTCATTTGGGGAAACATGACATTTCATGAATTTTGGAGCTTTTATTTTGAAGAACTGTTAAAGCACTTTATAACGATGCATCATAAAGTCGAGCATGGTTAGAAAACAAATAAAACGTTTGGATTTAACTGAAGCCAGCAGTGGTGGGTTTCTTGTGATTTTATAGACTGGGCGCCCACGAACGTAACGCCCACGAATGAAACGAAAACTGCTGAAAATAAATTGCCTAGCGTAGCTTTTAGCTAGTGAACCTGAACAAGATCAGCCTGGAGGAAAGGGGGGTACGTTCTAAATGAAGAACCACACAACCTGGCTCATTTGATTATCTTTATTAACTTTTGGCCCCGTGAACGCACACACACACACACACACACACACACACTCACTCTCTCACACACCCGCCCCCCTGTGGTGCGGCCCACCCCTCAGCAGGAGCCAAACTCCTCGATCCACTCCTCGTACTTGAGCAGGTCGGACGCCGACACCGACTTGGAGACCTTCTTCAGCGCCGCCTCGAAGTCCTGCATGGTGGTGGGCATGTGCATCTCGTCCTTGGAGATGTTCCGGATCTCCTCCGGGGTGAGCCCCTCAATCCGCCTCCGCATCGCCATCAGAGACGCATCCCTGGGACGGACACACACACGCACACACACACACACACACACACACACACAATTGTTATTTGGAAGAACTTAACAAGATGAGACTAGTCTAGGAAAAGACCGAAGGATACCAGACGAAGAGGAGAGATTAGACGACAGAATGAGGCTAGGGGAGGAGACTAGAGGAGGAGAGAGGAGGAGAGGAGATTAGAGGAGTCTTGAGAGGAGGAGTCTAGGGGAGAGGAGGAGACCAGGGGAGAGGAGGAGACCAGGGGAGTACCTGCAGACGTTGGTGATGTCAGCTCCTGAGTACCCCTCCATCTGCTCTGCGATCTTGTCCATGTCCACGTCTCCCTCCAGCTCCAGCTCCAGCAGGTTGATCCTCAGCAGCTCCACACGCCCCTCCCCTGGAGACCAGAGCTCACAGCTTACACACACCTTACCGGGGGGGGGGGGGGGTGAGTGTACTAGAGGGTAGAGTGAGTGAGGGCAGTGTGAGTGAGGGGGTGAGTACCTGAGGGCAGGGGGATGTAGATCCTCTTCTCCAGGCGCCTCCTCAGGGCCTCGTCGATGTCCCAGGGGAAGTTGGTGGCGGCGAGAACCATGACCATCTTAGAGGGGTCCTCGCTCTCTGAGGCCCCGCCCACACCTGCACACCACAACACACTGCTACACCACACAACACACTGCTACACACCTGCACACCACAACACAACACAGCTACACAACACAACACACTGCTACAAGACATACTGCTTCACTAAACAGCACACTGCTAATAACACTGCTACACAACACAACACCTTACTGCCAATACAACTGACTAATGCACAACACAACACAAAACCCTGCTACACAGTTGTAGAGGTGTTAGCGTCTCGGTACGAGAGGAGGTTCTAAAGGTTCTAGCGGTGATAGCGTTGCAGTACTAGAGGAGGTTCTGGAGGTTCTAGAGGTGTTAGCGTCGCGGTACTAGAGGAGGTTCTGGAGGTTCTAGAGGTGTTAGCGTCGCGGTACTAGAGGAGGTTCTGAAGGTTCTAGAGGTGATAGCGTTGCAGTACTAGAGGAAGTTCTAGAGGTGTTAGCGTCGCGGTACTAGAGGAGGTTCTGAAGGTTCTAGAGGTGATAGCGTTGCAGTACTAGAGAAGGTTCTAGAGGTGTTAGCATCTCGGTACGAGAGGAGGTTCTAAAGGTTCTAGCGATGATAGCGTTGTGGTACTAGAGGAGGTTCTAGAGGTGTTAGCGTTGCAGTACCGTCCATCTGCACCAGCAGCTCGGCCTTGACGCGGCGGCTGGCCTCGTGCTCCTCCGACGTCCCGCGCCGGCTGCACATGGAGTCGATCTCGTCGATGAAGATGGTGGTGGGGGCGTAGAACCGGGCCTGTGGGGACACAGCCGTCAGACCCCCGCAGAGACCCCCTCAGAGGTGAGGGGGGCGGGGCCTACCATCTCAAACAGCAGGCGGACTGAGGGGCGGGGCCTGAGGGGGCGTGGCCTGTGGGGGCGGGGCCTGTGGGGGCGGGGCCTGAGGGGGCGGGGCCTACCATCTCAAACAGCAGGCGGACTGAGGGGCGGGGCCTACCATCTCAAACAGCAGGCGGACCAGCTTCTCCGACTCCCCGCGGTACTTGGAGGTCAGGGTGGAGGAGGACACGTTGAAGAAGGTGGTCCGGCACTCGGTCGCCACCGCCTTGGCCAGCAGGGTCTTACCGGTGCCTGGAGGCCCCACCATCAGGACCCCCTGGGGAGGACACACACACACACACATACACGTTTGATAGACGCTTCTATCTTTAATATAGAACTATCTGAACTGGTATCCCGGTGAACCTATGGGAGGGCAGCGTGTGGTGGACCAATGGGAGGGCAGCGTGTGGTGGACCAATGGGAGGGCAGCGTGTTGCGGACCAATGGGAGGGCAGCGTGTTGCGGACCAATGGGAGGGCAGCGTGGGGTGGACCAATGGGAGGGCAGCGTGTGGTGGACCAATGGGAGGGCAGCGTACCTTCCAGGGTCTCCTGATGCCCCTGAAGAACTGGGGCATCCACATGGGCAGGACCACCGCCTCCTTCAGCAGCCGCTTCGCGTCCCCCAGGTCCGCGATGTCCTCCCTGGTCACCATGACAACCGCCCGTCAACACTGGCTCTCACAGTTGGTATCTATATCGTTGTGGTGCCACTGGCCTGAGAGAGGTCTCACCACCGCTAGAGTTATAGTAATAGTAGTACCGCTTGATGTTGGGGTTCTGGGAGATGATGTCTCTGCCTAGAGCCCCTAGTTATAGTTATATAACTAGTTATAGTTAGTGTAAGTTATAGTTATAGTACCGCTTGATGTTGGGGTTCTGGGAGATGATGTCTCTGCCTAGAGCCCCTAGTTATAGTTATATAACTAGTTATAGTTAGTGTAAGTTATAGTTATAGTACCGCTTGATGTTGGGGTTCTGGGAGATGATGTCTCTGCCTAGAGCCCCTAGTTATAGTTATATAACTAGTTATAGTTAGTGTAAGTTATATTTATAGTACCGCTTGATGTTGGGGTTCTGGGAGATGATGTCTCTGCCTAGAGCCCCTAGTTATAGTTATATAACTAGTTATAGTTAGTGTAAGTTATAGTTATAGTACCGCTTGATGTTGGGGTTCTGGGAGATGATGTCTCTGCCTAGAGCCCCTAGTTATAGTTATATAACTAGTTATAGTTAG
Source organism: Pollachius pollachius (assembly GCF_949987615.1). Classification (NCBI taxonomy): domain Eukaryota; kingdom Metazoa; phylum Chordata; class Actinopteri; order Gadiformes; family Gadidae; genus Pollachius; species Pollachius pollachius. Next base: position 670,218 of record NC_136949.1, read on the forward strand.
TGTAAGTTATAGTTATAGTACCGCTTGATGTTGGGGTTCTGGGAGATGATGTCTCTGCCTAGAGCCCCTAGTTATAGTTATATAACTAGTTATAGTTAGTGTAAGTTATAGTTATAGTACCGCTTGATGTTGGGGTTCTGGGAGATGATGTCTCTGCCTAGAGCCCCTAGTTATAGTTATATAACTAGTTATAGTTAGTGTAAGTTATAGTTATAGTACCGCTTGATGTTGGGGTTCTGGGAGATGATGTCTCTGCCTAGAGCCCCTAGTTATAGTTATATAACTAGTTATAGTTAGTGTAAGTTATAGTTATAGTACCGCTTGATGTTGGGGTTCTGGGAGATGATGTCTCTGCCTAGAGCCCCTAGTTATAGTTATATAACTAGTTATAGTTAGTGTAAGTTATAGTTATAGTACCGCTTGATGTTGGGGTTCTGGGAGATGATGTCTCTGCCTAGAGCCCCTAGTTATAGTTATATAACTAGTTATAGTTAGTGTAAGTTATAGTTATAGTACCGCTTGATGTTGGGGTTCTGGGAGATGATGTCTCTGCCTAGAGCCCCTAGTTATAGTTATATAACTAGTTATAGTTAGTGTAAGTTATAGTTATAGTACCGCTTGATGTTGGGGTTCTGGGAGATGATGTCTCTGCCTAGAGCCCCTAGTTATAGTTATATAACTAGTTATAGTTAGTGTAAGTTATAGTTATAGTACCACTTGATGTTGGGGTTCTGGGAGATGATGTCTCTCTCCAGGGCTTCCACGAGGTCCTTATCGTGTCCGCTGCCGTCAAACCGCTTCACCTCGCGGTCCTCCGTCTTGGCCTGCGAACACCACAGGAAGTGACATCACCACAGGAAGTGACATCACAGGAAAAACGTGAAGAGAGCGGACAGTCAACACAAGGCCATTGCATTGAGAGTCACAGTAGATCTGAAGACTAGAGTGATGGAAGATAGAGCTAGAGAATATAGAAGGTGCAATAGAGCTAGATCCTCTAGAAGGTGCCGTAGAGCTAGATCCTCTAGAAGGTGCAGTAGAGCTAGATCCTCTAGAAGGTGCAGTAGAGCTAGATCCTCTAGAAGGTGCAGTAGATCTAGATCCTCTAGAAGGTGCAGTAGAGCTAGATCCTCTAGAAGGTGCAGTAGAGCTAGATCCTCTAGAAGGTGCAGTAGATCTAGATCCTCTAGAAGGTGCAGTAGAGCTAGATCTAGAAGGTGAGGCGTCCTGACCTTGTCGTCCTTGTGCTTCTCCTTTCCCTCCTTGGGGTCCTTCTTCTCCTTGCCCCTGGGGAGGCGCCCCCCGTCCCCGTAGCCGCGGGGGGCCTGTCGGGGCTGCTGTCGGACCCCCGCGCTGGGCCGGCTGTCCCGGGGGGAGGCTCTGACCGGACAGGGGGACGACCTGCAGCCCGGGGCGGGACCGTTACCGACCCCAGGTACACCGCCAGGACACGTGTGTGTGTGTGTGTGTGTGTGTGTGTGTGTGTGTGTGTGTGTGTGTGTGTGTGTGTGTGTGTGTGTGTGTGTGTGTGTGTGTGTGTGTGTGTGTGTGTGTGTGTGCGCGCATCTGGAGGTGTGTGTGTGTGTGTGTGTGTGTGTATCTGGAGGTGTGTGTGTGCATCTGGAGGTGTGTGTGTGCATCTGGAGATGTGTGTGTGTGTGTGTGTGTGTGTGTGTGTGTGTGTGTATCTGGAGGTGTGTGTGTGTGTATGTGTGTGTGTATCTGGAGGTGTGTGTGTGTGCGTGGGATTGGCTACATTTCCAGGGCAGTGATCAGGAACAATAAGCTGAGAGCCGCACACTGTGGTACTAATCAGACTCACATGACCGACCACCACCGCACCCCACCCTCCCAAAGGTACAGCTAGCTCTGACTGTAGACTGATACAGCTAGCACTAAAGCACTACTTCACCACTAGCGCTATAGACTGTAGAGCAAGGACAGCTAGCTTTATTTAGCTAGCGCTATAAACTGTAGTTTATAGCTAGCACTATAGACTGTAGCGTGATGGCAGCTAGCTTCGTACAGCTAGCGCTATAGACTGTAGCTTTGTGAAGCTAGCTTCGTTACCTGCGCTTGACGTGGGCGGAGATCAGGTCTCCGTCCTCGCTGGGTTTGGACGGCGTCGCGTTTAGCTGGAAGCTCGCCAGCGTCGCCATGATCTCGTCCACCTGCTTGTTCTCCTCGCTGATCTCCTGCAGAACCTAAAGAACCACAACATAACAGAGAACTCAGAAGCAGAACTCAACCCTGCAGAACAACACCGTAAAGTAGAACTCAACCCCTTTGGATCCACACAGTAACAGAGAACTCAGGACTAGAATTCAACCCTGCAGAACCCCACAGTACCGTAGAACTCAGAAGAGGACCACAAGGGTTGGCCCCCAGGTGGAACAGTCACCTCTCCCCCAGGTGGGTCTCTGATCCCCTATCCCCCAGGTGGGTCTCTGATCCCCTCTCCACCAGGTGGGTCTCTGATCCCCTCTCCACCAGGTGGGTCTCTGATCACCTCTCCCCCAGGTGGGTCTCTGATCACCTATCCCCCAGGTGGGTCTCTGATCACCTCTCCCCCAGGTGGGTCTCTGATCACCTCTCCCCCAGGTGGGTCTCTGATCACCTATCCCCCAGGTGGGTCTCTGATCACCTCTCCCCCAGGTGGGTCTCTGATCCCCTCTCCCCCAGGTGGGTCTCTGATCACCTCTCCACCAGGTGGGTCTCTGATCACCTATCCCCCAGGTGGGTCTCTGATCACCTATCCCCCAGGTGGAACAGTCACCTCTCCCCCAGGTGGGTCTCTGATCACCTCTCCCCCAGGTGGGTCTCTGATCACCTCTCCCCCAGGTGGGTCTCTGATCACCTCTCCCCCAGGTGGGCCGGTGGGGGAGGGGCTCACCTGCTGCCAGCGGTGGGTGAAGCCCCCGTCACGGAGGGCCCCTAGGTGGCGCTGGACCTGGGTGAGCACGCCGCGGTACAGCACGCTGGCGGAGCTGTAGTTCCCCAGCAGGGCGTACTCCCGGGCCAGCTTCACGTTCTCTGTGATCTCACGCAGGTTCATCCTGCTGGAGGGGGCTAACACACACACACACACACACACACACACACACACACACACATACACAGTTAAACCCTATCCAACACACTGTCTAAAACACAACACACGGTCTAACTCTATTCCCAATACACACACTGTTAATCCCTCTCCAACACACTGTCAAACCCTATCCAACACAACACTATCTAACACACACTGTTAATCCCTCACCAACACACTGTCAAACACACACAGACTGTCAAACTCTACCACCCAACCACACGCATGTGGCCATATGCACTTGTCACTAACGCCCTCCGGTTTCCCTCACCTCAACATACAACTCAAATGGACTGTAATCACCTTATTCAAGAGCTTCAACCAACATCATCTTACCATTTCCACATGACTTACTGGCCAAACAGACCACGTCTTTCCAGTCAACAGTACAGAACACACAGTATCAAACAGTCAACACTAACACATCACACACTACCAAACACACATTTTCAAACAAACCAATCGTTTTAAACGTCCCGTGGTTTGGACTACAACTTCGACAAGGTGAATTTCTTTAATGCAGTCGTTATTATTATGTTACCAGTAACATGTCAACTGATCAAAGTAACATGGAAGACGTCAAACAGGTAACAAGTCATTTGTGCTCAAAGCAACATGTCCATTGTGATCAAAGCAACAGGTAAGTTGTGATCAAAGTAACAAAGTGTTTTTCTCCCAGAGGGTAAACCAAACCTCACCCTCTGTATCAGATTATAGAGCAGTAAAGAATTATAGTTTAACATCAAGCGACAGAACCAGACGAGCTGTCATCTGCAATTTAACATTAAGTATTAATCTTATTATTAATCCTATTCTACATCCTTGATCTGCACAACTCATGGTGGACTCCCGCACCCGACTGATTAAAACACTGTCCGGACGAGTGACAATAAAATGGGCCAAGTTAATGGAAGTTCAGGCAATTTAACGGTCATTTGTAATGAATTAGAATATGATAAAAGAGTGAAACTTACTTGACTTCTCCGCCTTATACAAAAAAACAAGTTTGTTCACTGGAGAAAGTTATGACGAGTTCCGGTGACCAGCGGGACGTTTCCGAAATTTAACGAAAAGAGCCGAGGGAGTTCCCAAGGCTAAATCCGAATATCTATCTATATCTATACAGATAGATATATGTATAGATATCTCTATATTTCTATATCTCTATAAAGATATATATATAGGTTTAATGAACTGGTATCCCGATTTTTAAATAGGTTTAAAAAATATATATATATATAGATTTAGATTTTATCTCTATTTATATTAGATTCCTGCATTATTTATATTCCCATAAATAAATTAATAAATACGCTCACATCATTTTGTAATTTTACCAGGGAAGGGAGATGTAAGAATATTGAAAAATATAAAGAGTTACGTACAATGTGAAACATTTTATTGAAATGTATTTGAGTATGAAACAGAATAGAGAAGCAGAAATGGTTTTCTGCTTCAAAACAGTACAAATAGAAACAGGCTCTTTCACAATACACAACCCTTTTAATGGCCAAAATATAACGACTCAAATAGAAAATATAGTCAATCCCAGAGAAGAAAATCATCTGCCCTCTTCATCACATGACACAGTCCATGAAGATACAGCCAGTCACAGAGGAGGTCATAATATGCTCTCTACATCCCATAATGTCAGCCTCTTCATTAAACTTTGATCCGGAACTGGTCTCTCTCGTCCTGTGGAGAGAAGGCAAAATATAAAGAGACAAAGTTAGTGCAGCTGGTCTTCCAAGATGAGTATACTGGTATGAATGTAGTATATTAACATGAATCAAATATATTAGTATGAATGCTGTATATTTAGTATACTGCATTAAATATATCTGATTTCCCAGTATATTTAATATACTGAATGCAGTATATTTTTAATCTGCATTCAGATTAATGTACTGCATTCATACTAATTATTAGTTTGAAAGCAGTATATTAATATGAATGCAGACTATTAGTATGAATGCAGTTTATTAGTAGAAATTCAGTATATTAATTTGAAGGCAGTATATTAGCATAAATTCAGTATATTAATATAAAGGCAGTATATTCATGTGAATGCAGTATAGTAATACGAATGCAGTTTATTAAATGAATGCAGTTTATTAACATAAATGCAGTCTATTAGCCTGAACGTAGCTCACCTTGATGGCGCTGGCTAGCTCCTTGAGGGTTATCTCATAGCGGGGGGCCATGTTCTTCAGCAGCTGATGTTTGACCGAGTGCTTCTTGATCCCAGCGCTTCCTGCCTCCTCCACCATCTTCAGGAAGTTGTTCCTCTGTGGAGCACAACACACTCCCGTTGGTCAGCAGCTGCTTCCTGTCTGGGACCATAACACAGGCGCCTTATAAGGTCAGGGGGCGTGGCTACAAGGGAGAGGAGGGGTCACCTGCACGTCCAGCAGGAAGGTGAAGGCCACGCCCGCTTTGCCTGCTCTGGCCGTTCTCCCGATCCTGCAGGAGGAACAGAAGGGAACAGTTAGACCGCTTAGACACCGAGAACCTCAGTACCAACCTACCAAGAACCAAGTGAGTGTGTGTACACCTGTGTATATAGGTCCTGAGGTACTGTGTGTGTGTGTGTGTGTACCTGTGGATATAGGTCCTGAGGTATTGGGGCGCGTCGTAGTTCACTACACACTTGATGCCCTCGATGTCGATGCCTCGGGCCGCCGCGTCCGTGCAGATCAGCCTGCAACACACAACCCATCGGTTAACCTACTGACTAACCCATCAGTTAACCTGATGACTAACCCATTGGTTAACCTACTGACTAACCCAGCAGTTAACCTGCAGACTAACCCATCGGTTAACCTGCTGACTAACCCATCGATTAACCTACTGACTAACCCATCCGTTAACCTACTGACCAACCCCACTGACTAACCCTTCAGTTAACCTACTGAATAACCTACTGACGAACCCCACTGACTAACCCATCCGTTAACCTACTGACCAACCCCACTGACTAACCCTTCAGTTAACCTACTGAATAACCTACTGACGAACCCCACTGACTAACCCATCCGTTAACCTACTGACCAACCCCACTGACTAACCCTTCAGTTAACCTACTGAATAACCTAGTGACGAACCCCACTGACTAACCCATCAGTTAACCTACTGACTAACCCATCAGTTAACCTACTGACTAACCCATCAGTTAACCTACTGACTAACAACACCAACTGATCAACCCTAGATACAGCCTTAAATACTGCTTAACCCTTGATTGATATTGTCTAAAACTAGATAGATATTGATTAACCCTATATTGATATTGATTTACCCTACAGACTACTAACCCTAGATATTGATTACCTCTGGTACTGCTAACCCTAGATATTGATTAACTCTGGTACTGCTAACCCTAGATATTGATTACCCCTGGTACTGCTAACCCTAGATATTGATTATCCCTGGTACTGCCCAAGCCTAGATATTGATTATCCCTGGTACTGCCCAACCCTAGATATTGATTATCCCTGGTACTGCCCAACCCCAGACAGGTGTGGGCGGTCCTCACAGCTGGATCTTGCCCTGCTGGAAGTCTCTGAGCGTGTGCTTCCTCTCAGCGGTGGAGAGACGAGAGGAGAACTCAGCCACCTCCACCCCCCCAAACAGCCGGACCAGCAGGAACAGCCTGGACACACACACACACACACACACACACACTGTTATACACACACACTAAACAGCCTGGACACACACTATCTCTAATGTATACACAGACACACACACACACACACACACACAGTAAAAAGCCCGGACACACACACACACACACACACACACACACACACACTACAAACACCGGACTCACACAGACACACAAGTATACAAACACTTTACAACAACAGAACACCGACAACAACAAAAACAGAACCACAACAGAAAAGAAAACGGAACCACAACAGAACCACCACAGCAGCCCCAGCCCGGCAGAAGGCCTCACCTATGGGCCGCCTGCCTGGAGTTGGTGAAGCAGAGCAGCGGGCAGAACTTCATGTGGAGGATGTAGTGCAGGATCAGGAGTGGCTTCTTGCTCAGCGTGCATGGAACAAAGTACTCCTGGAGAACAGGGAACCAGTTAAACCACTGATTCTGGCTCTTACTGTGAAAGGGAAGGTACTACTACTTAAAAAGGCTCTTATTGTGAAAGGGAAGGGACTATTACTTAGGAAGGCTCTTATTGTGAAAGGGAAGGTACTTCTACTTAAGAACGCTCTTATTGTGAAAGGGAAGGTTGGGACGCCTCACCGTGAGCCCTTCGGGGAAGTTGAAGCGCTCCTGCGACTTGGCGGAGGCGGGGCCAGCGCTGGGGGCGGGGCCAGAGTGGGTGGAGCTGAAGAGGCGGGGCTGGTGCAGGCCGAGCTGCTGAAGCTTCTCTGGGTTCATGGTGAGGGTGGCGGAGAACAGCAGCTTCTGGAGCGGCATCTGGGGCGGGGACAGGCTGACGGACACAGACAGACGGTCAGACACACGCACAGACATCAGGAGTGGGAAGAAACAACAGCTCTGACCTCGTGTCAAGATATGTTACATGTTTTGTGTTAGATATTAGATATTTTCTTCTGCTAATTGCTCACCTGGCGGCGGTGATATGTGTGGGTTCACTCCTCCTGAAGACCGAGGAACCTTCGGATCCACTTCCTGCTCTGAACACCGCCTTGGTCACCTGACCTAGCCAGGAGTGGTGCATGCTGTCAATCATCCGGTCGGCCTCGTCGATCACCTGGGGGGGCGATAAGTGGAGGCGTGAGGGGGGCTGCTCTTATGGAAAGAAATCATAATCACGATTATTTTGGGATAAAAAAAATAATTTATATATTTATTTTTTTTAACTTGATTATATTCGTTTTGAGATCGTTTTACGCTAAAATCGAAATCACGATAAAAAAAAATCGATAATCGGCCAGCCCTAGGCGTGAGGGGGGTGACCTCATCACCCTCTAGGGGGTCCTGCCCTGGTCCGGGCCTCACCAGGAAGCGGAGCAGGTCCAGGCGGAACCCGGGGGTCTTGTTGATGTGGTCCACCAGACGGCCCGGCGTCGCCACGACGATGTCCGCCAGACTCTTCCACTTCCCGCCTCTGGGAATATCGACAGACATTATACACATAATACACACAACACACATATCATACACACAATACACACAACACACATCACATAAACATAACACATACAATACACACACAGTAAACACATCAAGCACAATACACACAACAAACACAATACACACAATACACACCCATAACATTAGGATCAAAACTATTTACGGATCAATGCTCAGATCAATCATCTCTGGCGACTCCTTAACGACCAAATGTCCTCTGAATAAAGAACCTTGAAACACCTTGAAGAACCTTGAAGAACCGGCAATTTTAGGAGTTTCTCCTCCTCCATCCTGATCCCTCTCCTCATTGGCTGAACCTAAACGAGGTCCTGAGTGCTGGACCAATGAGAGCCATCCTTACCTCTGCTCTGCCAGAGACGTTTGCTCTGAAGCGAACGACTTCTGCCCACCGAGCATCACCACCTTCAGACCGGAGCCCTCAGCGTACAGCGCACACACCTTACACACCTGGGGAGGACACACACACACTTTATACACCTGGGGAGGACACACACACACACACCTTACACACCTGGGGAGGACACACACACACACTTTATACACCTGGGGAGGACACACACACACACACCTTACACACCTGGGGAGGACACACACACACTTTATACACCTGGGGAGGACACACACACACACACACACACACACACACCTTATACACCTGGGGAGGACAGACACACACCTTACACACCTGACACACACACACACACACACACACACACATACTTTATACATCTGGAGAACACACAAACACACCCACACCTTACACACCTGCCGATAACACACACACACTTTACATACACTTTACACACCCGGCGGGAACACACACACACACACACACACACTTTATACACCTGGGGAAAACACACTCTACACCCTCGGGAGGGCTGGCGTGCGGCGGTCTCACCTGCTGGGCGAGCTCCTTGGTGGGCAGCACGACCAACGCCCTGACCTCACAGACCACCCGACCAATCAGAGCCTGGAAGCACACCACCACTTAATCATCACCTGTCCATGCACAATGTCCAGACACCGTCACGTGCACCACCCCACCCCCGCCCGGCTCACCTGCACCAGGGGGACCACGAAGGCCAGGGTCTTCCCGCTGCCGGTGGGGGCCGACACGCAGATGTCCCGGGGCCGGTACCCCCCCCGGCCCACCAGCAGCCCCTGGGCCACGCACTCCAGCACCGCCGGCACCACCTCCGCCTGGACTGGGGGGGGAGCGCAGTTAGCCCCGCCGCTAACCACGCTAACCCGGCTAACTCCCCTCCCCAGAGAACAGTGCTAACATCATTAACTCTAGTTTAGCTAATGTGGTGAGTGGTGAGGGGATGACTGAATGTGTGTGAATGGGTGAATATGAGGCTTAAGATATCTACTAGCATTACTGGTTATCAGCTGCTATTACTGGTTTTCTATTGGTAATATCCTAGTATTACTGGTTTTATCCTGGTGTTAATGGTTGCCTCCTGGTAATACTGGTTATCTACTGGTAATATCCTAGTATTACTGGTTGTCGCCTGGTATAACTGGTGTTACTGGTTGTCCTCTGGTGTTACTAGTGTTACTGGTGTCACTGGTGTTACCGGGGAAGAAGCTGGTGACGCCGTTGTCCTGGAGCTTCTTCAGCATGGCGGGGGACAGGCCCCGGACCTGGGCCACGCCCACCAGGTTCCTCCTGATGTCCCTCAGGATCACGTCGGGCTGGGCCAGCCACTGGGGCAGCACGCGGTGCACCTGGAGACACCACAGCACAGCCTGTAGCTCCGGGACCACCTGGGTCACTGGTACAGGGGTCACTGGTACAGGGTTCACTGGTACAGGGGCAGGGTTCACTGGTAGTGACATGGCTCACTGGTACAGTGAAATGGTTCACTTGTAGTGACATGGTTCACTGGTAGTGACATGGTTCACTACTAGTACAGTGAGGGTTCTCTGTGTATTGTAGGGTTCTCTGTGTATCGTAGGGTTCTCTGTGTATCGTAGGGTTCTATGTGTATCGTAGGGTTCTCTGTGTATTGTAGGGTTCTCTGTGTATTGTAGGGTTCTCTTTGTATTGTAGGGTTCTCTTTGTATTGTAGGGTTCTCTTTGTATTGTAGGGTTCTCTTTGTATTGTAGGGTTCTCTTTGTATTGTAGGGTTCTCTTTGTATTGTAGGGTTCTCTTTGTATTGTAGGGTTCTCTTTGTATTGTTGGGTTCTCTTTGTATTGTAGGGTTCTCCATAAGTAAGTCTGGACTATGACCTCTCAACACAACCCTCAGTCAGACGGCAAGGTTCACAATACCTTTGGGGCCACTTGATTCTCGAATCCCCCGAGAACTGTGAAACCAGTAGGGACCACCGCCTCCGGGACCACCGCCTCCGGGACCACCGCCTCCTGGTTCTCCTGGTTCTCCTTCTGCATCTCTCCTACTCCTCCTTTCTCTGTGACTCCTCCTTCATCTGTTTTCTTTATCTGCTTAGCGTCTTCTACTAAACCCGAACACAACAGTTCTATCAGTGCACATTAACAATATGTGTAATACTATGTCCAGCTTAGACATATTATCCTAAATATTTCATTACAATTAATTGACATCCATGACTTAAGGTTGAAATGTTGTTCTAGCATGGCGGGTGGTATAAGCAGCCTCAGCATGCCTGAGTCAGTGTGTGTGTGTGATGAGACTGTGGGGCTGGGTGAGGGCAGAATGCAGCAGCGGCTCCACCTGGAACCTTCTGCCAACGCTCTAATGGATGGGGTGGTACGACGGCGTCTTGTGTGTCAGAGGTAACCAGAAACGCCATTAAGGCACTAATGGCAGCAGCACCTGTTACAAGCATTTTTTTTTTATGTTTTCGCTTTATCTAATTTAAGTTGTTTCTATAGTTGAATAGTTAATACACTGACAATACACGTACTCAACCGACTTTCCATATCAAACTGTTTGCAACGGACACTCGAGGCCTCACCCAAACGACCGTCCTTCTTCTTCTTCGTCTTCTTCGTCTTCTTGTCCCCGGTGGGCTCCTCCTCCTTCACGGGCTCAGGAACCTCTGGTGTCGCTGCCGGTTTGACTTTCTTCTTCTTGGGTTTGTCTGTCTTCTGCTTCGGCTCTCCACTCTCTCCGCTCTCTGCAGCCGGCCTCTTCTTGGCTCTCTTCGGGCTGGTCTCTCTCTGCTCTCTCTCCTTGGCCTTGCTCTGCAGCCGGGCCAGCAGGCGCTGGGCGTGAGACTCTCTGATGGAGTCGCTCTCCTCCTCCTCGTCCCCCAGGTACCTGAGGACGACGCCACATTAATGATCATGACATTAATATTGACATCACTTAATCACTAGATCTTAATATTAACAACACCACATTAATGATAACTACATGTCAATATTAACATCACATTAATGATCACTACATCTTTATATTAACATCACATTAACGATAACTCCATCTTAATATTAACATCACATCAATGATCATTACATCTTAATATTACCAACCTCACCTTCCTAATAAACTACATATCATTATTAACAACATCACATTAATAAGAACTATGTGTTATTATCAACATCACATTAATAATAACCTACATATTATCAAATCCCATTAACAATAACTAATTGTATTAACATCATATTCATAATAATTAACCGAATCTTGTCTTATTAATAAAAGCACCACTTGTGTTGTACACACACACACACACAGCCTTACCTGTTAACCACGAACAGAGACATGATGGTATATCAAGAAACTAGGAGCCAGACTTCTTCCTACCCAGTCGAGACTGAAGCAGGGAAGTTCCAACTTGAGGATCTAAACAGATCCCTGTATAGAACTGGATTAAACTACAGGATCTAAACAGACCCCATGTACAGATCTGGATAAAAAATATCTGTTGGTAACAAGCCTGTCCACTGTCTCATGTGTTGCTTGTGTGCAGTGGGCGCGTATTGATGACGTCGGAACGCTTCTGACGGAAGCTCGAGAAAACTTACGTCACGACCAATCAGAAGCTCGCTCGGGGCAGCGCGGGCGGTTTGAAAACCATAAATACTAGTTGAGCGTTTGGATGGCAGAAAGGGCTGCGAGCACTGCTCCAGTGTATTAATAAATTAATAAAAGAAGGAGTTTTATATATTAAGAAGGAGTTTTATATATTATCAACAGATATATCTGTTGGTAAGATGTCGGTGCCGGCGGAGGAGTCGGCGGTGAAGGTGTGCGTTAGGGTCCGACCGCTCATCGAACGGTGAGTTATGAGGCTAACCCGACGAGCTAACTTTAGCTTCTACTACCTTTACTCTTTATTCTAAAATAAGAGTGGAAAGTAAGTAACTGTCCCAGAAGTATCCAGAAAGCTAGAGTTCCCTGGGTTTGTTATACAAAGACGGATACCTTTGACAAAATAGTTTACAGTCAAAAGTTAAAATGTCCAGAACATAACGAAGCTGAAGCTCTTACGGCTCCCTACTAACGACTAACAAGTCTGCTGGTTAGTTATTAAGGTAGTGCTGCATGCAGTGCTACACTATTGTTCTTCTTGGGCTTTATTAGGCTTTATTAGTGTGTATGCTGTCATTAGTGTTGCGTTACTTTGGGAACATGTCATTACAGTGTGGTGTTACTATGGGAACATTTAATTAGTGTGGTGGTGGGTTTTATGTGATTGCCAGGGAGGAGAGAGTTATTACAGAGGACTCTGTGCCAGTGCCTCTCTACTGGAAGGCCGATAGAAAGTCTATCCACCAGTTAGACGATGGGATCCAATCAAAGAGTTTCAGCTATGGTGAGTTCATCTCGGACCAGTCTCTTACCTCGGACCAGCCCCCTTACCTCTCACCAGCCGTAGAAACTTCACAAGTGGTTTCCCCGAATCTCAATATTACTGTAACCAAACCATTATTATCATAATCGTATAAATATATATTTTTTAAATCAATAATTGTATCTATAAGAGGATATCAGTAATGTATAAACATGTGTCAAAATGCCCATCAAGTTATCTGAGTGCAAAGTGAGTGAGCCTTGAATAACTTTGATTTATCTGACAGTATAGGGTTACTATTTTTGAAGTATGAAAGGTGGGGTATGATTTATTGGCATCCTGCAGTGATCATGCACCCACCTGAGCATCCCTCCCTCTCCAGCAACTACGGTGGCCTGTATTGGCCAGTATTGCCAGTAGGTGCATCCAATATCAGTCCCTCCAGAAAAAAGACGGATACCTTTGACAAAATAGTTTACAGTCAAAAGTTAAGATGTATGTGACTTTTTTGCAACGAAAATGCGGGGATTATGAAATCATGTAAGCCCCGCATATTTTGCGCGGAAATCGGCAATTTATGCGGTGGAAGTGCGGCATATTTGAAAAAATGCGGCCCCCGCATGAATATGCGGACTTTGGCTGATTATGCGTTGAATTATGCGATCCTATAATTGCGTTTTTCTGGAGGGACTGCAATATGATGCTATCGTCTACAACAGAATCAAGTTGCAACGTGTCAAGTGATACAATTCCTTTATATATTTCTAAAACTATAGGTCATAGCTTACAAGTAGATGACAATTATGCTTAAATATACAAAAACATGTCCTCTAGAGCCCTCTGTCCGTTGTGGGCTACTGTAGAGACATGGACGAAGACCCCATGTAGATATAGAGGGCCAAACCTAGGTTAAAAATTCTCATCTTCATGGGAACCTTATGAATAGAATATTCCATATCTCCCTAGTCTGTTCTGTTGGCCACCGCATTTTACACATCGCACCTTTTTTAAGCAGCAATTGTTTGGAAATAAATGTTCTGTGGGATGAGTTATGTGAAACCTCTCTGGTGCCTCTGAGCAGATCGGGTGTTCAGCTCCAGTGAGACCACCAACCATCTCTACCAGGACATCGCCAAGCCCCTGGTGGTCTCCGCTGTCGAGGGATATAATGGTACGGCCAAACTAGACATTCGCTCTAGTGCTTCATGTAGTGTGCAGATACAGACGGCATTTGACTATGATGGATCTTCGTCATTACTAATGCACTATTCTCCAGGAACCATCTTTGCATACGGCCAGACCTCCTCCGGGAAGACCTTCACCATGATGGGCAGCAAGCTGGTTCCAGGTGTCATCCCCCTGTCCATGGAGGAGGTCTTCCAGACCATTAAGAACGTGAGGAGAACCATGTTGCGAGTAGAGATGTTCTGATACCGAGTATATACAGATACAGCATCTAGCATTGTAACTAATAATAACACTTGTTCTTATTGAAGGGTTCTCTTATGATGCCTGCAACGTTTAGGCATTACATTTATAATCTATAAATGTATCTACATTTATAATCGTATTAATTATTATTAGTTAAGCGTGAGCATCCATGTTATTCCGACTTGGCTCGAACGCACGTAGGTTGTCAATTTTCAGAGTAGGAGTTTCCTATTCTGACTTTCCACCTCCGATCGTTCACAAACGCAGCATACCAATGTCGTGTTTGATGTTCTCTGCCTGTGTAGTAAATAAGCTCACGTGATGGTACCGGATTGGAGCATTTTAGGCGGTATCGGAGGAATTTCCGATACTGGTATCGGAAAACCACTCTAGCTGCAAGGCAGGTTGCATGTTGAGGACCACAGGCGTGCGTCAGATGCTAACCGGGTTAGCTTGGGCTCTTTGGGTTGACAGTACCCCCAGAAGGAGTTTCTTCTGCGGGTGTCCTACTTGGAGATATACAATGAGACGGTGACAGACCTGCTGGTGGACAGCTGGAAGAGGAAGCCCCTGGAGGTCCGCGAGACCCTCAACGTAAGAGCTGCACCGCGGCCGCCATCTGGCATCCTCCCGTCTCCCCCTCTCATCGCCTCACCCTCTCATCTCACTGTCACCCTCTCATCTCACCCTCTCATCTCACCTCTGTCACCCGCTCATCTCACCATCTCATCACCCTCTCATCTCACCATCCGTCATCCTCTCATCTCACTATCTCATCACCATCTAATCTCATCATCCATCACTCTCTCATCTCATCATCCATCACTCTCTCATCTCAACATCCTCTCATCTCATCAACCTCTCATCTCACTATCCTTCACCCTCTCATCTCGACATCTCATCACCCTCTCATCTCACCATCCGTCATCCTCTCATCTCACTATCTCATCACCATCTAATCTCATCATCCATCACTCTCTCATCTCATCATCCATCACTCTCTCATCTCAACATCTCATCACCCTCTCATCTCATCAACCGCTCATCTCACTATCCTTCACCCTCTCATCTCGACATCTCATCACCCTCTCATCTCGTCAACCTCATCTCACCATCTCATCACCCTCTCATCTCACCATCTGTCATCCTCTCATCTCACCATCTCATCTCACCCTATCATCTCACTATCTCATCACCATCTCATCATCCATCATTTACATTTACATTTACATTTAGGGCATTTAGCAGACGCTTTTATCCAAAGCGACTTACAATAAGGGCATTTGTTACAATAAGTACATTTGTCATAAGAAGTGAAACAATATATCGCTGTCGGTACAGTAAAGATGTTCATAGAACCAAGTGCAAGTATTACAATCGCTAGGCTAACCCATTCCCCATGTAAAGCAATGATAGCAGCTACTGTAGATGCTACACAATTAAGTACCTTGAATAAGTGCAATATACAAGTGCCAGGACGTACAACATTCAATGGTGGCTGTGCATTGGTTTCTATGCAGAGTCGAGGTGAACTCTGAACAGGTGAGTTTTGAGTCTTTTGCGGAAGCTGGTGAGCGACTCTGCGATCCTGACATCGGTAGGGAGCTCGTTCCACCACTGAGGTCCCAAAACAGAGAAAAGTTGTGACTTCGCTGATCGGCCTTTGCTTGCTCTTAGCGATGGTGGTACCAGACGTCCAGCTGAGGTAGTTGAGCGGAGGGATCGAGCTGGGGTGTGTGGCTTTACTAATGCTTGGAGGTTGGCAGGGGCAGTTCCATCGACTGCCTTGTATGCCAGTACCATCATCTTGAATCTGATGCGAGCTATTACAGGGAGCCAGTGGAGGTCTCGGAAGAGGGGGGTTACCTGTGGGAACTTTGGTAGGTTGAACACGAGGCGCGCTGCCGCATTCTGGATGCGCTGCAAGGGTTTAATCGCAGAGGCAGGGAGTCCAGCCAGGAGCGAGTTGCAGTAGTCGAGGCGGGAGATGACCAGTGATTGGACTAGAAGCTGAGCTGCTTCCCTTGTGAGGAAGGGCCGGATCCTGCGGATGTTGTAAAGTGCAAATCTGCAGGACCGGGCCACCGCAGTGATGTTTGCAGTGCAGCATAACTGATTGTCCAACACTACACCAAGGTTTTTGGCAGTTGGAGAAGGAGATACAGTGATGTTCTCAACAGTGACCAGTAAGTCCATGTGTGGGCAATCTTTCCCTGGTATTAGGAGGAGCTCAGTCTTGTTGAGGTTAAGCCTCAGGTGATGGGCAGTTGTCCAGGTGTTGACTTCTGCCAGACATTCAGATATGCGTGTTGCAATCAGGGCTTTGTCAGATGAGGGAAAAGAGAGGAATAGCTGAGTGTCGTCAGCATAGCAGTGATAGGAAAAGCCGTGGGATGTAATTACAGAGCCCAGAGATCTGGTATAGAGGGAGAACAGAAGAGGCCCCAGATCCATCACTCTCATCTCATCATCCATCACCACCCTCTCATCTCACCATCTCATCAACCTCTCATCTCACTATCCGTCACCCTCTCATCACCCTCATCTCACCATCCCAGCACTCCTGCCTCTCAACTGATGATCGTCACCCTCTCATCGATCTGTCCCTCCTCATTACCCTCTCATCCCTGTAATGAGAGGCTACCGGGATCCCCAGGTCTTAATCCTGTCCGTCCTCTGACCTGTAGAAGAACATATACGTGGCCGACCTGACGGAGGAGCTGGTGACGTCTCCGGCTCAAGCCCTGTCCTGGGTCCGCAAGGGAGAGAGTGAGTGTTAACCTGCTCAAGAGATCATTAATCTGGGTTAAACCAGCAAGTCTTACTAGCTAGTTTGTGGGTTAGTATAACCATTGTATGTCTTCTCCCAAGAAAACCGGCACTATGGGAAGACCAAGATGAACGAACGGAGCAGTCGCTCCCACACCATCTTCCGAATGGTGAGACCGCCTTAATACACCCCTCAGTGTTCCTCCCACGCTCACACAGCAGCAGCCGAATGGTGAGACCGCCTTAATATACCCCTCAGTGTTCCTCCCACGCTCACACAGCAGCAGCCGCGCGCCGCCGCTGCAATAAAAATCCTTCTGCTCATTTTTTTTTTTTTTTTTTAACGTAGCTCCTTTTAGAAAATGTACAGCGCGTAACGTCAATTGCGCAGCACGCGGCACATCGTCACGTAGCCAACATCAAAGAAGAAGAATACACAGCGAGTGCGGCAGTTGTCGGCAGTAGGCTACCCTACACGGTTGCAAAGTTACATTGATTCTAGCAGTAGCGAGTGAAGCGGAAGATCGAAGAGAGAGAGAGAGAGAGAGAGAGAGAGAGAGAGAGAGAGAGAGAGAGAGAGAGAGAGAGAGAGAGAGAGAGAGAGAGAGAGAGAGAGAGAGAGAGAGAGAGAGAGAGAGAGAGAGAGAGAGAGAGAGAGAGAGAGAGAGAGAGAGAGAGAGAGAGAGAGAGAGAGAGAGATGCTAAAATGTGTCGCTACATGACCACCAGTGTTAAAAACCCTGTGAGCCCAATCATTTTATTGTATCTATAAACCGCAACCTCCGTGCCGTTTTTCCTCTAGTATTGTGTGTGTGTGTGTGTGTGTGTAGGCCTATATGTGTGTGTGCGTGTTGTCGCTCTTTTTGGGATAGCAACCATGTTTAGTGTTTAAGCATTAGGCAAAAATCTGTAAATAAATTGTGCAAATTATATTTGCGTTGTGGCATTTGTTGTTTAAATATTACTATACAAAAATATAAAAATCTGTAAATGAAGACACAAAAGGCAAAGTTACAACACCAATAATCCCATCTACAGTAATACACAGGACTGTTTGAATAGGATTTAAGTGCATATTCTCCTCTAAAAGTGCACCAGATTCATGCATTCCAATGTAAAGGGTACAAAAAGATTTACGCCGGGGGAGCATGCCCCCCGACCCCCCTAGAGGGTTCGGGGACCACACCACTGCTGCTGAAAAAGATCCTGCGGGAAACACTGCACCTCTTCTGTGGTTAGAAACCAGTTGAATACACACCATCTTTCTTATGGTGAGAAACCAGTTAAATACACACCTCTTCTGTGGTGAGAAACCAGTTCATTACAAACCGTCTTCTGCGGTGAGAAACCAGTTTAATACCCACCTCTGGTGAAAAACTAGTTTAATATCTGGTTGTGTGTTTGTTTTTCTGTGCCGTGGATGCATCGTGTTGTGATGCATTGTGTTCTTCACTCCACCCCTCCAGATCTTGGAGAGTCGGGAAAAGAGCGACCCAGCTTCCGGGGATATCTCTGAGGGAGCCATCATCGTCTCCCATCTGGTAACCTGGACAGAACTAGTAGCGCTACTATTTCTAGTAGTACTACTGTATTCGTATAGTAAACCTGGGTCCTTCTACTCCCTTTCAGAACTTGGTCGATCTGGCCGGGTCAGAACGGGCCAGCCAGACCGGGGCGGAAGGTAGGTCAAACTGTAACCCAGAGTTAGTTAACTAGTACAATAGACTTAGTTTACTGTAGTATACTAGTCATGGTTAGTTTACTGTAGTATACTAGTCTTGGTTAGGTTACTGTAGTTTACTAGTCATGGTTAGTTTACTGTAGTATACTAGTCATGGTTAGTTTACTGTAGTGCACTAGTCTGTGTTAGTTTACTATAGCACACTAGTCTTGGTTAGTTTACTGTAGTATAATACTTTTGTTAGTTTACTGTAGTATGCTAGTATTAGTAAATGTACTGTAGTATACAAGTACTAATTAGTTACCTGTAGTATACTTCTCTTAGTTAGTTTAACATGGTGTAGTAGTCTTAGTTTACTGTAGTATTAGTTCCATGCCTTCAGGTTTCCATGGATATTTAGTCATGACTTTCCACAGTGAGTGTGTTTTTATCATGGCGCACGTTTTTGTGTTTTTTAAGGCGCTCGCTTTAAGGAAGGCTGCAACATCAACCGAAGCCTCTTTACCCTCGCCCAGGTCATCAAGAAACTGTCTGTCGAAAGCCAGAGGTAAGGGGAGGTCGACCACCAGTGGCTCTGGTCCACCACTAGGGGGTCTTTATCAACGTCTGGTCTCTCACGGTCTGCCTCCTCCAGGGTCTTCACCAACTACCGAGACAGCAAGCTGACCCGCATCCTGCAGAACTCCCTGGGGGGCAACGCCAAGACGGTCATCATCTGCACCATCACCATGGCCGCCCTGGAGGAGACCCTCAGCACCCTGCAGGTAGCGCTGCGTGTGGATCTAGAGGGCTCTAGAGGGTGTGGATCTAGAGGTTGGTCTAGATGTAGATGGTGTAGATCTTGATGAAAGTTGAGATCTAGATGGTGGAGGTCCAGATTAAGAAGGTGTAGGTCTAGATCTAGCTGATCTTACTAGTGTAGCTGTAGACTGACATACAGGGAGATCTAGATGGGGTAGATCAGGTGTAAAGGTAGATCTAGGTCTGTGCTCTGTAAACCATGAGGGGACCCCCCAATGAGGTCACTACCTGTTGTCAGTTTGCAAGCACGGCCAAGAAGATGAAGAACGACCCCCACGTGACGGAGGTGTCCGACGACGGAGCGCTGCTCAAGAGATACCGAAACGAGATTGTCGACCTGAAACGCCGCCTGCAAGAGGTACCCGGGTTTACACCTTGTACCCTTTATACAGGAGGTACCTGGGTTTACACCTTGTACCCTTTATACAGGAGGTACCTGGGTTTACACCTTGCACCCTTTATACAGGAGGTACCTGGGTTTACACCTTGTACCCTTTATACAGGAGGTACCTGGGTTTACACCTTGCACCCTTTATACAGGAGGTACCTGGGTTTACACCTTGTACCCTTTATACAGGAGGTACCTGGGTTTACACCTTGTACCCTTTATACAGGAGGTACCTGGGTTTACACCTTGCACCCTTTATACAGGAGGTACCTGGGTTTACACCTTGTACCCTTTATACAGGAGGTACCTGGGTTTACACCTTGTACCCTTTATACAGGAGGTACCCGGGTTTACACCTTGTACCCTTTATACAGGAGGTACCCGGGTTTACACTTTATACAGGAGGTACCCGGGTTTACACCTCATAAACTTTATACAGGATGTACCCGGGTTTACGCTTCATACCCTTTATATAGGAGGTACCCGGGTTTACACTTCATAAACTTTATAAAGGAGGTATACGGCTTTACAATTTATTCCCTTTATACAGGAGGTACACGGGTTTACACCGTGTACCCTTTATACAGGAGGTACCCGGGTTTACACCTTGTACCCTTTATACAGGAGGTACCCGGGTTTACACCTTGTACCCTTTATACTGGAGGTACCCGGGTTTACACCTTGTACCCTTTATACAGGAGGTACCCGGGTTTACACCTTGTACCCTTTATACAGGAGGTACCCGGGTTTACACCTTGTACCCTTTATACAGGAGGTACACGGGTTTACACATTTCAACAAGGTAGTTTACCCCTTTAAACATCTTGATGCTGTCATAACCTTTACAGAAGAGCTACCCAGTATTGTTGGTGTAAAGAAGCCGTTACCAACAGTTCTGTTGGTGTAAAGGCTGATGGTGTAAAGAAGCCTTTGCACCCACCATGCTGACTGTTTAAAGGCTTCTCTACACCGTCAGTACTGACAGTGTAAGAAGCCTTAACACTGAGGCCCGCCCTCGACAGGTGTCCTCGGTGACCCATGTGACGGCCACGGAGAAGGAGACGTTGTCTCAGCTCCTGCAGGAGAAGGACCAGCTGCAGAAGGAACAGCAGGACCGCATCAAGAACCTCACCAAGCTTCTGGTCACCGGCTCCAGCATCGTGCCCGCCCAGAAGGTTTGAACCATCCACATCATTTGGTTTGTCTCGTGGCCCTGCCGTCTCCATTGAGGGTTTCGGTTCGCAATAATATATCAAACCACCTGATGCCGCCGTTTCATTTGCGTTCAAAAAGCTTATTGTTGTGAACAGTATTACCGATGAATTATTTATCTTTTATTTTATTTTTATTAAATAATAATATTGAAAGAAATTATATTAATATATATATATTTTTTATACATTGGTAGTCAAGGCGGGGCACTATTGTTGTTAAGGCGGCTGCCTTAACCATACAGTGCTGGGGGAAACACTGTAGTATAGCATGTCATCCTTAATAAAGTACTAGTATTCGCAAAACGTACTTTACTTTATCAACCTTATTTAGGTTTGTCCCCATCGAGAACGTCTGAAGCATCCTTGTTTACTCAGAGGGTTTACTTTGTAACATGCTGGTTGGAGTCTGAGCTAGGATCACACGATGGCGGTTGGTAGATGGCAGATGTCTTTCCAGCCTCTATAAGCTCAAGACGTCATAGAGCAAGAACGCTCCGACATCGCCCAGTGTGTCACTGTAAGTGATCCTTTGTCTTGACCACACTGCACTTTTCACAGATCCCCAAGAGGAGAGTCACATGGGGTGGAAAGCTGGCCCGATTGGCTGGAACCACAGAATGCGACGTGGGCCTTTCGGATTTAAGCTTTGCCGAGCATTCCAGCCGCAAGAGGAAAGCAGACAGTTCTTCAATGGAGATGCTGGAAGGTGACATAATGCCTCTCAACCTTATGTTACTTAACCATCAAACACATGGAGGCACCGGCATGTCTTCTACCATCAAACACATGGAGACACCGGCATGTCTTCTACTATAAACACATGGAGACACCGGCATGTCTTCTACTATCAAACACATGGAGACACCGGCATGTCTTCTACCATCAAACACATGGAGACACCGGCATGTCTTCTACTATCAAACACATGGAGACACCGGCATGTCTTCTACCATCAAACACATGGAGACACCGGCATGTCTTCTACTATAAACACATGGAGACACCGGCATGTCTTCTACTATAAACACATGGAGACACCGGCATGTCTTCTACTATCAAACACATGGAGACACCGGCATGTCTTCTACTATCAAACACATCGAGACACCGGCATGTCTTCTACCATCAAACACATGGAGACACCGGCATGTCTTCTACCATCAAACACATGGAGACACCGGCATGTCTTCTACTATAAACACATGGAGACACCGGCATGTCTTCTACCATCAAACACATGGAGACACCGGCATGTCTTCTACCATCAAACACATGGAGACACCGGCATGTCTTCTACCATCAAACACATGGAGACACCGGCATGTCTTCTACTATCAAACGCATGCTTCTTCAACCTTGTCTCCGGTTGCTCCCTGATCACAGAGGAAGAGGAGTTTGACTCTCGCTGGGAGATCCCTGAGGATTACTCCTTTACCACGGTCTCTGGGAGCGGCCTAGCCCACGGAGACAGGTGAGACCGGGCCGCTGGGGTCTGCGGAGCAGAGGGGAACCTTATTCAAAGTCAGCTTTATGGTCAATTACCAAATATGTGCAAGACACAATAATTCCAAATAGAAGAAATTGAATTATCCTTTTGTAAATCTTTTTGGTTTTGACCATTTCTTTTTCTTTCTTTTTTTCCAGCTCTGAATTTGTCTCTCCGAGCGGATCTGGGCAGAAGGAGGCCGACCTGGAACGACGGCTGGAGGAGGAGAGAGGCGAGAGGGAGGAGGCGCAGGCCAATGTCGCCTCTCTGGAGGGACGGCTGGAGGAGGAGAGGGGCGAGAAGGAGGAGGTGCTGGCTAAGCTCTCCTCGCTGGAGGGCCGGCTTGAGAAGGAGAGGTGCGAGAAGGAGGAGGTGCTGGCTAAGCTCTCCTCGCTGGAGGAGGAGAGGCGAGAGAAGGAGGAGGCGCTGGCTAAGCTCTCCTCGCTAGAGGAGGAGAGGCGAGAGAAGGAGGAGGCGCTGTCCTCGCTGGAGGAGGAGAGGCGAGAGAAGGAGGAGGCGCTGGCCAAGCTGTCCTCGCTGGAGGAGGAGCGGAGCGGGGGGGAGGAGGTGCTCTCCAGGGCCGCCTCTTTGCAGCAGCAGGTGGAGTTGCTGGCCAGGGAGAAACGGGAGGCGTGGGAGGAGGTGGATCGGCTGGAGCAGAGGGCCCTGGAGCTGGAGGGGCAGCTCTCGGCCCAGGACCAGCAGGAGAAGGTGCAGATGTTGGAGCTCCGACTGGCAGACCTGCAGGAGCAGAGCCACACCGAGGCCAGACCAGATGAACAGGTCTGCAGCATTACTCCTTCATAGACCCTGTTCCCCTGACAGCATCACTCCTTCATAGACCCTGTTCCCCTGACAGCATCACTCCTTCATAGACCCTGTTCCTCTGACAGCATCACTCCTTCATAGACCCTGTTCCCCTGACAGCATCACTCATTCATAGACCCTGTTCCTCTGACAGCATCACTCCTTCATAGTCCCTGTTCCCCTGACAGCATCACTCATTCATAGACCCCGTTCCTCTGACAGCATCACTTATTCATAGACCCCGTTTCCGTGACGGCATCACTCATTCATAGACCCTGTTTCTCTGACAGCATCACTCATTCATAAACCCTGTTCCCCTGACAGCATCACTCATTCATAGACCCTGTTCCTCTGACTGCATCACTCATTCATAGACCCTGTACTTCAGACAGCTTCACTCATTCATAGACCCTCTTCCTCTGACAGCATCACTTGTTCAGAAGTCCCGTTTCTTCTCACAGAATAACGCATCTATAAGGCCCTGTTCTTATAGAATAATTGATTCATAGACTGCTGATCTACCCAAGCAACACCAGCACACACAAAATTGTAAAGGTGTGTGAGGGTTTATCAATGCTGGCCGTGTGTGTTTGTGCGCTTCAGATGAAGAAGGAGTTTGAAGAAACCATCCGAATGTGTGAGACTCTGGTTTCAGAGAAGGTAAGGCCCCCTCATGTCTGATGCTGAGTCAATCAGCGGATAGTGTTTGGGATATTTTACTAATATGAGACCGACTGATAAGAGGTGTGTGTGTGTGTTCTGACTGCGATTGTGGTGGGCTCACCAGGAGATGGTGTTTGCCCAGAGGGACTACCTGCGTCAGGAGATGCAGCTCCTGCTCGGGCAGGTGTCCTCCCTGGAGAAGGAGAAGGGCTCCCTGGCCCAGGAGCTGCAGGACCTCAAGGAGCTGGAGGAGTTCAAAGCCCTGGAGGACGACTGCAGCAATGACGAGAAGGTCTGGAGCTGCTAGACACATTTACGCCTTAAACATTATGAACACGTTTACGCCTTAAACATTATGAACACGTTTACCCCTTAAACATTACAAACACGTTTACCCCTTAAACATTACAAACACGTTTACCCCTTAAACATTACAAACACGTTTACGCCTTAAACATTAAAAAACACGTTTACGCCTTAAACATTACAAACACGTTTACGCCTTAAACATTACAAACACGTTTACGCCTTAAACATTACAAACACGTTTACGCCTAAAACATTACAAACACGTTTACGCCTAAAACATTACAAACACGTTTACGCCTAAAACATTACAAACACGTTTACGCCTTAAACATTACAAACACGTTTACGACTTAAACATTACAAACACGTTTACACCTTAAATATTATGAATGTGTTTGCACCTTAAAAATTACATATATGTTTACACCTTAGAACTCTGTGCAGAGATTTTCTTACAGATTTGAATTTGCACACTCTTGAGCGATGAGGTCCCACCAGCTTTCCACCCAGCCTAAATATTGGATCATTTTCGTAAAAGATTAATTCATGTTATGTTGGATGATTTGATATTGCAGAGAGTGTTGCAGAATGAAATTGTTTCCTTGAAGAGCAACGTTGAATCCTGGGAAAGAAAGTGCAGCGATCTGGAGGTAAGACCACATCCCTGGGCTCATACAGTCTTATGTTGAAGCTCTCTGCTGGGTATTGAACGGGTGTTGTGTTCTCTAGTCTCAGCTGGGCTCCATGTCTGTTCAGCTGGCCAAGAAGTCCTCCTGGGCCCAGGAGCTGGAGTCTATGGTAGGTGGTCTTTACTGGGACTATCACAGGGGGCCATCCAGGTTACTGTTTTCCTTCTCTCACTGAAACACGGGGTGTAACAAAAGTTGAACTAGTTGTTCACAATTGACTGTTGGTGACCACTGTTAAGTATTCAGGGTTAGGACTGAACTTTTGAAGACGATGATACTTATATTTTGCCTATTACGGATATATCGTGTGTGTGGATATTATGTATAGATAGATTAGTGATCCCTTCTCAGTTGTGTGTGTGTGTATATGATCTCTACAGCAGGGGAAGGACCTGTTGCAGGAGGTGTCTGAGCTGCGGCGCTCACTGGACGATGCAGAGGTTCTGGGTCAAGACACCAGGAAGAAGTGGGCCGTGCTGCGCAGCCAGAACCTGAGCCTGAAGGAGAGAGACGTAAGTGTAAAACACTTTTGCACAAACGCAAAACGCAGGCGTGCAAGGGTAGGGTAGGATGGGTTTCAACTTGCCCGTAATCTTGTTTGTGATGATCTCCATCCTCTGCTGCAGAGCGAATTCAAATCGCCAGCCCAACGGGCTGGGGGTCTAAAACCGTTATATATATATATATATATATATATATATATATATATATATATATATATATATATATATATATATATATATATATATATATATATATATATATATATATATATATATATATATATATATAAACTATAACCGCATTTCACATTAATCGCAAATACCCCGCTGCTTCGGGTTTTCCTTTCTAGGCGCGTTGAGAGGAGGAGCGGGCGAATCCCGGGCTGTGTGCAGTGCGTGTGCAAGAAAGAGTGCTATGCGGAGATGAATGAACGCAACGATATCTATATTTCAAAATCGCGTTAAAAAAAAAGAAGCAATCAATTTGTGGCGCTCGGTGTTGATTCTGTGGCGCTGCGCCACACATTGGTCTATGTATGGGAAACCCCGGGGTTAACCTACTCTTGATGTTGCAGGTGGAGCTGAGCTCCAGCCACCAGCAGATGGTGGTGGAGGTGGGCGGTCTGCGCTCCCAGCTGGAGAAGGAGAAGAGCCGCTTCAAGAGCATGCAGACGGACCTCCAGAAGGAGCTCACCATGGCCTTCAAGGAGAACACCATGCTCACCGCGCTGTTGGACGGGAAGGTCCCCAGTCGTAAGAACCCTCTCATAGGCCAGCGGTCTCTGTGTAGTGGGGTGACATGGTGAGGGAGTGGAGGTGACGTGGTGAGGGAGACAGAGGGGAGGTGACGTGGTGAGGGAGACAGAGGGGAGGTGACGTGGTGAGGGAGACAGAGGGGAGGTGACGTGGTGAGGGAGACAGAGGGGAGGTGACGTGGTGAGGGGATGGGGGGAGGTGACGTGGTGAGGGAGACAGAGGGGAGGTGACATGGTGAGGGAGACAGGGGAGGTGACATGGTGAGGGAGACAGGGGAGGTGACATGGTGAGGGAGACAGAGGGGAGGTGACGTGGTGAGGGAGACAGAGGGGAGGTGACGTGGTGAGGGAGACAGAGGGGAGGTGACGTGGTGAGGGAGACAGAGGGGAGGTGACATGGTGAGGGAGACAGGGGAGGTGACATGGTGAGGGAGACAGAGGGGAGGTGACATGGTGAGGGAGACAGAGGGGAGGTGACGTGGTGAGGGAGACAGGGGAGGTGACATGGTGAGGGAGTGGAGGTGACGTGGTGAGGGAGACAGAGGGGAGGTGACGTGGTGAGGGAGACAGAGGGGAGGTGACGTGGTGAGGGAGACAGGGGAGGTGACATGGTGAGGGAGACAGAGGGGAGGTGACGTGGTGAGGGAGACAGAGGGGAGGTGACATGGTGAGGGAGACAGGGGGGAGGTGACATGGTGAGGGAGACAGGGGAGGTGACATGGTGAGGGAGACAGGGGAGGTGACATGGTGAGGGAGACAGGGGAGGTGACATGGTGAGGGAGACAGGGGAGGTGACATGGTGAGGGAGACAGGGGAGGTGACATGGTGAGGGAGACAGAGGGGAGGTGACATGGTGACTGAGGGGAGGTGACATGGTGAGGGAGGGGAGGTGACATGGTGAGTGAGGGGAGGTGACATGGTGAGGGGGTGGAGGTGACATAGTGAGTGTGATCTGGTTTTGTAGATCTGGTGGAGAACGTTCATCTTGAGGGAACGATAGCCTCCCTCAACAAGGAGCTGGTCGCCCACCGGGAGGCGGAGTCAGCTCTGAGGGAGGAGCTGAATGCGGCCCGGGAGGCGGAGTCAGCTCTGAGGGAGGAGCTGAAGACGCCCCAGGAGGCGGAGTCAGCTCTGAGGGAGGAGCTGAAGACATCCCAAGAGGCGGAGTCAGCTCTGAGGGAGGAGCTCAATACGGCCCAGGAGGCGGAGTCAGCCCTGAGGGAGGAGCTGAATACGGCCCAGGAGGCGGAGTCAGCTCTGAGGGAGGGGCTGAAGACGCCCCAGGAGGCGGAGTCAGCTCTGAGGGAGGGGCTGAAGACGCCCCAGGAGGCGGAGTCAGCTCTGAGGGAGGGGCTGAAGACGCCCCAGGAGGCGGAGTCAGCCCTGAGGGATGAGCTGAAGACGGCCCAGGAGGCGGAGTCAGCCCTGAGGGAGGAGCTGAAGACAGCCCAGGAGGCGGAGTCAGCCCTGAGGGAGGAGCTGAATGCGGCCCGGGAGGCGGAGTCAGCTCTGAGGGAGGGGCTGAAGACGGCCCAGGAGGCGGAGTCAGCTCTGAGGGAGGGGCTGAAGACGGCCCAGGAGGCGGAGTCAGCTCTGAGGGAGGGGCTGAAGACGGCCCGGGAGGCGGAGTCAGCTCTGAGGGAGGGGCTGAAGACGGCCCAGGAGGCGGAGTCAGCTCTGAGGGAGGGGCTGAAGACGGCCCAGGAGGCGGAGTCAGCTCTGAGGGAGGGGCTGAAGACGGCCCAGGAGGCGGAGTCAGCTCTGAGGGAGGAGGTGAGACAACCAAGTGCAACCCAGTATGGCTGGTCGATTATGGAAAAAATCATAATTTTTTTTTTTATAATTATTTTGGTCAATATTGAAATTACGATTATTCAAACAATTATTTTAGAGTTTGAAAACATGATGTATAAATTCAAAAAACAAAAATCCAAAAAACACTGTCACTGAGAACTTTGAAATTTTGCGTTAACGCAATACACAAAATGGTCAAATAGAAAATGTTAAAATCTAAAATAATGTACAGATATGTATCCAGCTGTTCTGCACTTTCTATAAAACATATAATGAAGAAGAAAAAAAACTTGATTATATTAGCTTTGTGATCGTTTGACGCTTAAATCGACATCACAATCAAAATTTGATTAATGGCCCAGCTCTACATCCCAGTGACTCAGTGAGAGAGGATGAACCCCAGAACACGTCCCAGTGTGTGATGGTGTCTGGGATGCTTTCAGCTGTCTCGCTCGGAGCAGCAGTGCTCTTTCCTGGAGGGTCAGCTAAGAGGTCTGCTGGAGGAGAAGGAGGCCCTGAAGGAGGAGAAGGAGACTCTTCAGGAGGAGAAGGAGGCCCTGAAGGAGGAGAAGGAGACTCTTCAGGAGGAGAAGGAGGCCCTGAAGGAGGAGAAGGAGACTCTTCAGGAGGAGAAGGAGACTCTTCAGGAGGAGAAGGAGGCCCTGAAGGAGGAGAAGGAGACTCTTCAGGAGGAGAAGGAGACCTTAAAGGAGGAGAAGGTGGCCCTGAAGGAGGAGAAGGTGGCCCTGAAGGAGGAGAAGGTGTCCCTGAAGGAGGAGGAGTCCCTGAAGGAGAAGATCTCCCACAGTGAACTCTCTAGGAGCATGGAGGAGCAGATCCAGGGCTCCATCAGTGGTCCAGAGGAGGTGGAGAGAGTGGTGTCTGCTCCCAGCCAGGAGAGAAAGCAGCTGCAGGGGCTCCTGGAGGCCCTGAGGGAGGAGAAGGAGACCTTAAAGGAGGAGATGGCGGCCCTGAGGGAGGAGAAGGATCAGCTCCAGATGGACCTTCAGGAGAACGTTGACATGGTAGCTCAACACGATCCTGTCTGAGAAGATACCCCAGATAAAGTTATTAAGCCATGACAGAGGTGCCGGTTTTACACCCTAAATGTTTTTTTAATTTCCCAACCAGATGATTGAGAACCAGGAAGAGCTTCGCACCGCTCTGGGGACGATCAATAAACAGAAGGAGCAAATCAGAGGCCTGGTGAGCCTCCCCACAGCCAATCAGAACGCTCCTGCACTGGACTCGGCTCATATGGAAGACCTTCAGAACCAAGTAATTATTACATGTGGATTCAAACGACATATTAACACAACGTACAGCTTTTTGTAATGGTCCACTGGTAGGAATGCCTAGAAAGGATGAACAGCTGATAAGAATTGTAGCGGTAAAGCTGTAGTAATGGAGCTATTAGTGTGCGGGCCTGCGATGATCTCGCTCTAGTCTAGGATGCTGTACCGTTGTTGTGGAACTTTAGAACTAATTGTTGACCTTAGAAAGCAATGTGGTATCTTTAAAAGCTGAATGACGCCATGTTGTTTTAGGTGAAAGCTCTCCATGCGGAGCTGGAGTCGGTGAGGTCAGAGAGGGACAGCCAGAGCTCCGTCGGCGGTCGGGAGGAGGTGGAGAGACTGGTGTCTGAGGTGACCGCTCTCATCCTGGAGAGGGAGCAGCTGCAGGCGCTCCTGGAGGCCCTGAGAGAGGAGAAGACTCAGCTCCGAGAGGAGATGGACGACAAGATCCAGATGGTACCAAGTTTGACCAGACGTTTCTGTTCATTTCTGTTTAAAGCTGCATGAACAGATGATTGACCACTAGAGGGCAGTAAGGATGTAGTATTCCTACTGCTATTCCATTATCCGGTAACATTTTACAGTAAGGGTACAATTATTAACCATTAATTATATTATTTAATAGGGTAAGGGTTAACCCCTAAATCTTTAAAATGATGTTTAAATGAATTCCTTCGTTCACATAATTAATTATTAAACATGAAAACCATGACTAAACATGAACACCGGTAGTAAATTATAACTAGACGTACTAGAGTTAGCTGTTGACCTCTTGGTTTTAAAAGGGAAAACTTGCATTAGTGTTGGCACCAGCCTAGGATTTGAGTCTTAAATGAGGCCAGCTTTGCCTGCATTTCTTATGCGGAAATGGATTGAAATTGATGTTGAGACCGCAATTGAGTTCACCACACCATATAAAGCATTCCTCTCTAATGTGAGGGCATAGCCCAGCAGGACGTTAACACGGTGGTCATGGGAGGATGTGCAGGTAGTTGATCAATCTTTGTTCCTGGCCCAGATACTACTACAGCAGCAGCCTGGAATCGGCCAGCAGCCCTCACTGAGCGATGAGCTGGGATCACTGGACCACTACAGGGTAAGGCCTGGATCTGGACCCTTTTAAATGTGCAAACTAATGTTTTCAAACGGTGCATGCTTGCAATGTGAGTTCCCTGTGTCTCGTGGTGGCCAACAGATGGACGACCTCCAAGGACCACCAGAGTGCGTTAATGAAGAGAAGGACCGCTTGGAGAGAGAGCTCCAGCTCAGCATGGAAAAGGTGAGCGCTCATGTTCTCTGACCTTCTGCTGTGATCAGCCTTCTCACTCACGTTCTCTGACGGACCTTCTGTCAGAGAACAGAGAACGACCTACCTTCTGTGATCAGCCTTCCAGCAGGCGGGTCTGCACATCAACGCGGCGTACAAAGAAACGCTGCTTCTTCAGCTGATGCTTCAGTGCTGTTGTCAAACATCTCCCTCTGTGGTAGGTGAAGGCGCTAAACGAGGAGCTGCAGTCGGTGAGGTCAGAGAGGGCCAGCCAGAGCTCCGTCGATGTTCGGGAGGAGGTGGAGAGACTGGTGTCTGAGGTGACCGCTCTCAGCCTGGAGAGGGAGCAGCTGCAGGCGCTCCTGGAGGCCCTGAGAGAAGAGATGGTCCAGCTCCGAGAGAAGCTGGAGGACAAGATCCGGATGGTACCACTTCATAGTGAACACACCATGTGCTTCTTCTGTTTCATCCAAATACCCAAGTAAACTCTTCCACTTTGTCACGTACAACTCTTATATTTTGTCACGTACCCTTTCAGGAGGTGGAGGAGACGTCCTCTCAGACGGAGGTGGTGGTGGTCCAGCCCCAGGAGGTGGAGGAGACGTCCTCTCAGACGGAGGTGGTGGTGGTCCAGCCCCAGGAGGTGGAGGAGACGTCCTCTCAGACGGAGGTGGTGGTGGTCCAGCCCCAGGAGGTGGAGGAGACGTCCTCTCAGACAGAGGTGGTGGTGATCCAGCCCCAGGAGGTGGAGGAGACGTCCTCTCAGACGGAGGTGGTGGTGGTCCAGCCCCAGGAGGTGGAGGAGACGTCCTCTCAGACGGAGGTGGTGGTGGTCCAGCCCCAGGAGGTGGAGGAGACGTCCTCTCAGACTGAGCTGCTGCAGGACTATGAGGCCCAGCTACAAGAGCTCAAACAGCAGGTCAGATGCCAGGACAACTCCCCAATATCGTGCTCAATTACTCGTACTACTCACTGAAAATGCCATGAGTAGTCAAAGTACAGAGTATCAGCACTCTGTATCGACACGTTCCCAATAGTGAGTTATCGTGCTGAGACAATGGCGACGGTGCATCCCTAACCTGCAGCTCCTTAGTCCATAGTTGCCCTTTGGTTTTTTGCTTGGCATTGGAGAATTCCTTACTCAACCAAGCCTAATGAGACCCAATGGACTTGGAATTTTGGAGACTTTTGGGATACAAAAACCCAACCAGATGTTTAGTTTTCCATAAGAAATATTGTTGATCAGTTTAAGATGTTCGGGAGAGATGGCAAGCAGGTCAACCTGGCGACTGTCTCCACACAGATCCAGAGCCTGTCCGCTGAACTGGAGTCAGAGAGGTCAGAGAGGGCCAGCCAGAGCTCCGTCGGCGGTCGGGAGGAGGTGGAGAGACTGGTGTCTGAGGTGACCGCTCTCAGCCTGGAGAGGGAGCAGCTGCAGGCGCTCCTGGAGGCCCTGAGAGAGGAGAAGACCCAGGACAAAATCCACATGGTACCACTTCAAACATCAACTGGAACGCTACAAAATGTTAGTTTCACAGACTGCGTCCTCTAAATGCGGTGTTCCTCTCGATCTCCTCTACCCAGGAGCAGATCAATCGGGAGCAGAGGGCTGACCACCAGGAGAAGGAGGATCTCCTTGCACAGCAGGTAGGTCCAGCACCACACCGCATATTCTGGTCTCTAGTCTCTAGCATCCTGCGCCTCCTTACTCCTTCTTACTCCCAATCCTCCTCCAGATCCAGCAGCTGGAGAAACTGCTCACCGAAATCAGGATGGAGAGGAGTGAGCTCCTGGAGGCGTTGGCCCTTATGGAGGAGGAGAAGACTGGACTGCAGGAGGCGTTGGCCCTTATGGAGGAGGAGAAGACTGGACTGCAGGAGGCGTTGGCCCTTATGGAGGAGGAGAAGACTGGACTGCAGGAGGCGTTGTCCCGTATGGAGGAGGAGAAGACTGGACTGCAGGAGGCGTTGGCCCTTATGGAGGAGGAGAAGACTGGACTGCAGGAGGCGTTGGCCCATATGGAGGAGGAGAAGACTGGACTGCAGGAGGCGTTGGCCCGTATGGAGGAGGAGAAGACTGGACTGCAGGAGGCGTTGGCCCGTATGGAGGAGGAGAAGACTGGACTGCAGGAGGCGTTTGCCCGTATGGAGGAGGAGAAGACTGGAGTGCAGGAGGCGTTGTCCCGCATGGAGGAGGAGAAGACTGGAGTGCATGAGGCGTTGTCCCGTATGGAGGAGGAGAAGACTGGAGTGCATGAGGCGTTGTCCCGTATGGAGGAGGAGAAGACTGGACTGCAGGAGGCGTTGTCCCGTATGGAGGAGGAGAAGACTGGACTGCAGGAGGCGTTGTCCCGTATGGAGGAGGAGAAGACTGGACTGCACGAGGCGTCCCGTATGGAGGAGGAGAAGACTGGACTGCAGGAGGCGTTGTCCCGTATGGAGGAGGAGAAGACTGGACTGCAGGAGGCGTTGTCCCGTATGGAGGAGGAGAAGACTAGGCTGCAGGAGGAGCTGGCCAAGAGGGTAGAGGAGAATAGAGCCTTCAAGGAGGAGGTGTCCCTCAACAGAAAGGACAAGACTGGACTGCAGGAGGTGCTGGACCGTTTGGAGGAGGAGAAGACTGGACTGCAGGAGGTGGTGGACCATTTGGAGGAGGAGAACACTGGACTGCAGGAGAAGTTGGCCTATGTGGAGAAGGAGAAGACTGGACTGCAGAAGGTGCTGGACCGTTTGGAGGAGGAGAAGACTGGACTGCAGGAGGTGCTGGACCGTTTGGAGGAGGAGAAGACTGGACTGCAGGAGGTGGGGAACCGTATGGAGGAGGAGGAGGAGAAGACTGGACTGCAGGAGGTGGTGACCAGGAGGGCAGAGGAGGACACAACTCGACGCCTCAAGGTGCTGTAAACCCACAGACAGTTAGGGATCTACTTTTTCCCACATCTTTTGTTACAGTTCACTAAAGTAGGGTCACAACTAGCTAACATAAACTACCCAGACAGTACTAACATAAACTACCCAGACAGTACTTACATAAACTACCCAGACAGTGCTAATATAAACTACCCAGACAGTGCTAACATAAACTACCCAGACAGTGCTAACATAAACTACCCAGACAGTGCTAATATAAACTACCCAGACAGTGCTAACATAAACTACCCAGACAGTACTAACATAAACTACCCAGACAGTGCTAACATAAGCTACCCAGACAGTGCTAACATAAGCTACCCAGACAGTGCTAACATAAGCTACCCAGACAGTGCTAACATAAGCTACCCAGACAGTGCTAACATAAACTACCCAGACAGTGCTAACATAAGCTACCCAGACAGTGCTAACATAAGCTACCCAGACAGTGCTAACATAAACTACCCAGACAGTGCTAACATAGACAGACGGTTAATAGTTAAGGGGAAAACGTTTAAAAACTGCTTGTTTCTCAACAACGCAGAATGGCCGTAGATCAGCAGCAATGAAAAAACAATAAACTTGGTTATGGCGTTTGCATTTCTGAATTCCCAGACAGGGGTTGTTGGAATAGTGTTGTGAGCTGGGTTTGTACAGCGCGTTTTTTTTTTCACAGCAACGGTGATAGTAACACCTGGATGGTGCCTTTTCAAATGCGTGTGCATGTTAAAGTGCTGTTCGTAGACACGGAGAGCCCTCTCCACAGCCGGAGAGCCTGTCAGAGACCCTCTCCGTAGCTTACGCATGCATCCAATATTTTTTAACTATCCGTCGACGCCATGGACCTACTGGTCGACGCAACGGAGACGGCAAGGGCTGTGATTGGTCCTCTAACAAAATCATTTCCTGAATCACTTCTCCGGTTTGACTTGCACCGTAATTACTTTGTACATTGTTTACTTTGCACCTTAAGGACCAATAAAACACCAAATAAGCTTTGGAAGTTTATTTACAACACTGCTGCTTACATGGTTTGTAGTCAAGATATAAGTTAGATCGGGCGGCGAATTGCATTGCGTATCTGACATCCCGACGGAGAGCTGCTGAGGGGTCTCCGTAGTTACGGAGTCGGATTACGGAGCGGAGTAGTATACTTTGGCTAAACGGTCCGGGTGGAACTCCGACTTCAAGTTTTAAATTCCGCATCGCAAAACAAGCCTTTACATTCGCCATATTAGCGCTATGTATGCCTGCATGCATTTACGCACCGCAGTACGCCTCTGTAACCGCACCGAAGTGCCTGAACTGTGACGGTTTGGTCCAAATACGTGTACCGTTACACCCCTACTACATAGACGGTACTAACATAAACTACACCGGCAGTAGGGTGTTCACCAGTCAGGTTGAACCTGGAGTATGTGTTCACCATCGCCTGTCTCTCTCCAGGAGTCCGACGAGAGCTTCCAGCTGTTCATCGGCAGATGTTGCGCTCACAGCGCGGCTCCGCTGGAACAGGCCTTAGTGGATATCTCTGAGGCCAAGGACCAGCACCTCCCCGACCTCCCCAAGGCCCTCGTCCAGCTCTACAACCAGATCTTGGAAAACAACAACCAGGCCAACCAGGCCCTGAGAGACACCGTGGTGAGCTCATATCTCTACGTCCTCTTTGTGTCTGTCTGTCAGTGCGTTCACATGGGACAGCTAGCTGACCGTGTCAATTATCCGAACGCACATGGCCTTTAAGAGATCGGAGCATGGCTGAATCCGCTACCCTAGGTGGCGCTGTAGCCCTTTCCTCCGGTTGGCCTCTACGTCCCAGCAACAACAAACACAGGCGGCATTCGAGAAAGATGCTTTCAGGAGACAGCTGTCAGTTCACTTCGGGTCCATGTCATTTCTCCGACGCTCCATTGTTCCGACCTCTCGGTCGTATGCGGACTCCTCCTCCGGCGGCGGAGGAGGAGTCCAGTGGGAGGAGTCCAGTGGGAGGAGTCCAGTGGGAGGAGTCCAGCGGGAGGAGTCCAGTGGGAGGAGTCCAGTGGGAGGAGTCCAGTGGGAGGAGTCCAGCGGGAGGAGTCCAGTGGGAGGAGTCCAGTGGGAGGAGTCCAGTGGGAGGAGTCCAGTGGGAGGAGTCCAGTGGGAGGAGTCCAGTGGGAGGAGTCCAGTGGGAGGAGTCCAGTGGGAGGAGTCCGCATACGACCGAGTGGACGGAACAATGGAGCGTGGGAGAAATGACATGGACCCGAAGTGAACTGACAGCTGTCCCGCATACGGAAACAATCCCTTTCTCCTCCGTGTAGCGTTTCAATCTTGACTTCAGAGTCAAAGCCAAAATTCCTTTCCCCCCTATTCCTTCTCCACCATGGCCGAGATAACCCCCACTACGAGTCTTTGTTGTGGAAGTACCAGAGAGTCTGAGAACCCGATGCGGTCTTCAAGATTCATAATATCAGAGAATATCCCCGTCAGTTCGGTCGCGGCGCAATGAATGAATAAACGAAAGAAAGAAATGTTTATTTTGACAGATAAAACATGTACTTTTAATTCAGCCTTGGGTGAAATCGAAGCGTAGGGTGTACTGAATGGGTGTTGATGATGATAAGGGGTTCCACTTTATAGGGGTGATGGCATGACACCGGCTTCCTCCATCTTCTGGGTCACCTTTTTAAATAAATCACAGTTTCTCGATTTCCGACGGCGACAACCATAAACATATAAAGTAATAATTAAATATTTATATTTATAAAGAAATAAGAATTGAATGTCTATGGCGACAACAACACGACTACCGTCTCCTTCTACTTCCCGCTCACGTCCTCGGCCTCAAGATCTCCAGCATGCGCATTACGCGAAACCCGACTAGGATCGAGTTATCGAGGTGTTCTTATTCGATCTCACTTGTCCGTTCATGTACCGATTTCGGTCCGAAGTAGATCGGGTAAAGGTGTTCACATGCATTTTAAAAGTCCGGTTGAGGTCTTATTCGTTTCTTTATCCGATAATGACTCTGCATGTGAACGCACTGTGTCTCTCTCTCCATATCTCCTCTCTCCTTTCTCCTCTATCCATATCTCTTCTTTCCTCTCTTCTCTCCAGATCTCTCCTCTCTCCAGATCTCTCCTCTCTCCAGATCTCCTCTCTCCAGATCTCTCCTCTCTCCAGATCTCTTCTCTCCTCTCTCCTCTCTCCAGATCTCTTCTCTCCTCTCTCCAGATCTCTTCTCTCCTCTCTCCAGATCTCCCCTCTCTCCAGATCTCTTCTCTCCTCTCTCCAGATCTCTTCTCTCCTCTCTCCAGATCTCTCCTCTCTCCAGATCTCTTCTCTCCTCTCTCCAGATCTCTTCTCTCTTTTCTCCAGATCTCTTCTCTCCTCTCTTAATATCTCCATATCTCTGCTCTCCTATCTCCATATCTCTTCTCTCTCCATATCCCTTCTCCTCTCTCCATATCTCTTATCTCCATATATCTTCTCTCCATATCTCTAGTTGGAGTGATGCTTACTAAATGCCTGACAGCCCAATGCAAACCGAAGGCACGCAGCACAATACTAACAGAATGTAGACATACCAATACTAACCGAATGTAGACATACCAATACTAACAGAATGTAGACATACCAATACTAACAGAATGTAGACATACCAATACTAACCGAATGTAGACATACCAATACTAACAGAATGTAGACATACCAATACTAACAGAATGTAGACATACCAATACTAACCGAATGTAGACATACCAATACTAACCGAATGCCAGACTGGGTAATGCTAACTGAATGCTAGTCAGGGTAATGCTAACTGAATGCTAGACAGGGTAATGCTAACGCGGTTCCTTACGGTCTCCCCAGATGTTGCTAAAGGGCCACGCTAGCGTCTTCAGGGACGTCATGGAGGAGCTGTTGCACAGCGACCTAGGGGTGCTGGAGCAGCAACGGCTGCAGGACGTCCTGCTGAGCGCCCCCGTTACCCCCGACGACGACCTCCACGCCCAATGGGAACGTAGACTCCCTGCACTGCTAGACCGCAGGGAGCTCCACCTGCAGGTGAGGCCCGGTACCGTTTCTGTCACGCTAGATCGACGACGACGGAGCAGCTCAGACACGGGACCAGACTGATCCAGGCTCCCTTCACATTATGGCTCTTCTCCCTGGGCCGGCTCTTCTCCCATGCTGACCGCTGTACCTGGTCTTCTGTGTGTCTCAGAGAATGTCGTCCTTGCTGGAGGGGTTGGAGCAGAGCCTGGGGTCCGTGCCCCGCAGCATGGCAGCTCAGCTGGGGGAGATGGGTCACTTCCTGCAGGGTGTGAGGGACGCCTGCAGCCACACACCCATAGACCTTCACACAGTAGAGGACTTCCTGACCGCCGAGGAGGAACGCTCGGCCACTGCTGTTCAACTCAGCACCAACACTCTCCAGGTCAGACATGTTAATACCTAACACTCTCCAGGTCAGACATGTTAATACCTAACACTCTCCAGGTCAGACATGTTAATACCTAACACTCTCCAGGTCAGACATGTTAATACCTAACACTCTCAAGGTCAGACATGTTATTACCTAACACTCTCCAGGTCAGAGACATGTTATTACCTAACACTCTCCAGGTCAGAGACATGTTATAACCTACACTACAGGTCAGAGACATGTTAAATCAACACCCAATGCACCACCCTAAAGTACGCCTTTTCTTGCAGGTTGTACTAGAAGCCCAGGGACGAGTCTGTGAGGAGCTGGAGGCGCTGAAGGCGGAGAGAACCAACGTGCTGGAGGAGGAGAGGAGCAAGACCTCCACCCTGCTGCAGGGTCTGGACAACGCTCCCCTGGAGCCGGACCAGCTGCAGCTCCTCAGTGACAACCAGAAGCTCCTCCTTCAGCTGCACAGCTCCCAGAAGCAGCTCACAGTAGGTCACCTCCACCCACCACAGTAGGTCCCCTCCACCCACCACAGTAGGTCCCCTCCACCCACCACAGTAGGTGCCCTCCACCCACCACAGTAGGTCCCCTCCACCCACCACAGTAGGTGCCCTCCACCCACCACAGTAGGTCACCTCCACCCAACACAGTAGGTCCCCTCCACCCAACACAGTAGGTCACCTCCACCCAACACAGTAGGTCACCTCCACCCAACACAGTAGGTCCCCTCCACCCACCACAGTAGGTCCCCTCCACCCACCACAGTAGGTGCCCTCCACCCACCACAGTAGGTCCCCTCCACCCACCACAGTAGGTCCCCTCCACCCACCACAGTAGGTGCCCTCCACCCACCACAGTAGGTCCCCTCCACCCACCACAGTAGGTCCCCTCCACCCACCACAGTAGGTGCCCTCCACCCACCACAGTAGGTGCCCTCCACCCACCACAGTAGGTGCCCTCCACCCACCACAGTAGGTCACCTCCACCCAACACAGTAGGTCCCCTCCACCCAACACAGTAGGTCCCCTCCACCCACCACAGTAGGTCCCCTCCACCCACCACAGTAGGTGCCCTCCACCCACCACAGTAGGTCCCCTCCACCCACCACAGTAGGTCCCCTCCACCCAACACAGTAGGTCCCCTCCACCCAACACAGTAGGTCCCCTCCACCCAACACAGTAGGTCCCCTCCACCCACCACAGTAGGTCCCCTCCACCCACCACAGTAGGTCCCCTCCACCCACCACAGTAGGTCCCCTCCACCCACCACAGTAGGTCCCCTCCACCCACCACAGTAGGTCCCCTCCACCCAACACAGTAGGTCTACTCCACTCACAGAAGCAGGGGCTGCTCTAGGGGTGCTGCTCTATGGGTGCTGCTCTAGGGGGTGGGTGCTG
This sequence comes from Pollachius pollachius, assembly GCF_949987615.1. Taxonomy (NCBI): domain Eukaryota; kingdom Metazoa; phylum Chordata; class Actinopteri; order Gadiformes; family Gadidae; genus Pollachius; species Pollachius pollachius. The sequence goes on from NC_136949.1 coordinate 709,773, forward strand.
CTCTATGGGTGCTGCTCTAGGGGGTGGGTGCTGCTCTATGGGTGCTGCTCTATGGGTGCTGCTCTAGGGGGTGGGTGCTGCTCTAGTGGGTGGGTGCTGCTCTATGGGTGCTGCTCTAGGGGTGCTGCTCTAGTGGGTGGGTGCTGCTCTAGGGGTGCTGCTCTAGTGGGTGGGTGCTGCTCTAGGGGTGCTGCTCTAGGGGTGCTGCTCTAGGGGTGCTGCTCTAGTGGGTGGGTGCTGCTCTAGGGGTGCTGCTCTAGGGGTGCTGCTCTAGTGGGTGGGTGCTGCTCTAGGGGTGCTGCTCTAGGGGTGGGTGCTGCTCTAGGGGTGGGTGCTGCTCTAGGGGTGCTGCTCTAGGGGTGGGTGCTGCTCTAGGGGTGCTGCTCTAGGGGTGGGTGCTGCTCTAGGGGTGGGTGCTGCTCTAGGGGTGCTGCTCTAGTGGGTGGGTGCTGCTCTAGTGGGTACTGCTCTAGGGGTGCTGCTCTAGGGGTGGGTGCTGCTCTAGGGGTGCTGCTCTAGTGGGTGGGTGCTGCTCTAGTGGGTACTGCTCTAGGGGTGCTGCTCTAGTGGGTGGGTGCTGCTCTAGGGGTGCTGCTCTAGGTGCTGTTGTACTGATTGCTGCCTGGTTGTCTCAGGCACTGCGGCGGGAGCTGGAGGGGCTGGAGGAGGCCCAGCTGAGGTCCAGTGAGCGGCTGACCATCAACAAGAAGACCACGCAGCTGCTGCAGACGGAGCTGCAGGACGCCTGCGCCAAGATCCACGACAAGGAGGAGGCCATCAGCACCCTCAGGGGCAAGCTGCGGCTGTCAGAGGAGGTCAGTCTATCACCTCTAGCTCTACACTGTACTATAGAGGGCAGTCTATCACCTCTAGCTCTACACTGTACTATAGAGGGCAGTCTATCACCTCTAGCTCTACACTGTACTATAGAGGGCAGTCTATCACCTCTAGCTCTACACTGTACCATAGAGGTCTAGTATCAAGCTCTATACAGGAATCTGTATATGTATGCAGCTAGTGATCCCTTTATTAGTAAGTGGATCATGACAGTAACCGAGTGTGGTTGTGTTGTCAGACCCAGGCACGGATGCAGGCGCCCCCTAGTGTCCTGGAGCTGGAGGAGCTCCGGGGCAAGGTGCTAAAGCTGGAGGTGGAGGTCACCTCAGCCACCAGCAAGCACCAGAAAGAGTAAGGCCCCGCTTCTGCTGACTGTACACATTACATTAAGGAGCAGGTAGGGGATAGACACTGATGTGCTGGTGTGTTTCGGTCGCAGGGTGAAGAGTCTGAGCAGTCTGCTGAACGTCAAGGAGGAGTCTCTGAGAAGGCTCCGAGAGACTCTGAGGAAGTCCCAGAACGAGCAGCAGGATTCCTGTAAGAACATCACCCCCTTCATCATGACATCACCCCCTTCATCATGACATCACCCCCTTCATCATGACATCACCCCCTTCATCATGACATCACCCCCTTCATCATGACATCACCCCCTTCATCATGACATCACCCCCTTCATCATGACATCACCCCCTTCATCATGACATCACTCCCCTCATCATGACATCACCCCCTTCATCATGACATCACCCCCTTCATCATGACATCACCCCCTTCATCATGACATCACCCCCTTCATCATGACATCACCCCCTTCATCATGACATCACCCCCATCATGACATCACCCCCTTCATCATGACATCACTCCCCTCATCATGACATCACCCCCTTCATCATGACATCACTCCCCTCATCATGACATCACCCCCCTCATCATGACATCACCCCCCTCATCATGACATCACCCCCCTCATCATGACATCACCCCCCTCATCATGACATCACCCCTTCCATCATGACATCACCTCCTTCCATCATGACATCACCTCCTTCATCATGACATCACCCCCTCCATCATGACATCACCTCCTTCACGTTGTCTCGTTGTAGTCCTGTACTGACTGGATGATGTCTCGTTGTAGTCCTGTACTGACTGGATGATGTCTCGTTGTAGTCCTGTACTGACTGGATGATGTCTCGTTGTAGTCCTGTACTGACTGGATGATGTCTCGTTGTAGTCCTGTACTGACTGGATGATGTCTCGTTGTAGTCCTGTACTGACTGGATGATGTCTCGTTGTAGTCCTGTACTGACTGGATGATGTCTCGTTGTAGTCCTGTACTGACTGGATGATGTCTCGTTGTAGTCCTGTACTGACTGGATGATGTCTCGTTGTAGTCCTGTACTGACTGGATGATGTCTCGTTGTAGTCCTGTACCGACTGGATGATGTCTCGTTGTAGTCCTGTACCGACTGGATGATGTCTCGTTGTAGTCCTGTACCGACTGGATGATGTCTCGTTGTAGTCCTGTACCGACTGGATGATGTCTCGTTGTAGTCCTGTACCGACTGGATGATGTCTCGTTGTAGTCCTGTACCGACTGGATGATGTCTCGTTGTAGTCCTGTACCGACTGGATGATGTCTCGTTGTAGTCCTGTACCGACTGGATGATGTCTCGTTGTAGTCCTGTACCGACTGGATGATGTCTCGTTGTAGTCCTGTACCGACTGGATGATGTCTCGTTGTAGTCCTGTACCGACTGGATGATGTCTCGTTGTAGTCCTGTACCGACTGGATGATGTCTCGTTGTAGTCCTGTACCGACTGGATGATGTCTCGTTGTAGTCCTGTACCGACTGGATGATGTCTCGTTGTAGTCCTGTACCGACTGGATGATGTCTCGTTGTAGTCCTGTACCGACTGGATGATGTCTCGTTGTAGTCCTGTACCGACTGGATGATGTCTCGTTGTAGTCCTGTACCGACTGGATGATGTCTCGTTGTAGTCCTGTACCGACTGGATGATGTCTCGTTGTAGTCCTGTACTGACTGGATGATGTCTCGTTGTAGTCCTGTACTGACTGGATGATGTCTCGTTGTAGTCCTGTACTGACTGGATGATGTCTCGTTGTAGTCCTGTACTGACTGGATGATGTCTCGTTGTAGTCCTGTACTGACTGGATGATGTCTCGTTGTAGTCCTGTACTGACTGGATGATGTCTCGTTTTAGTCCTGTACTGACTGGATGATGTCTCGTTGTAGTCCTGTACTGACTGGATGATGTCTCGTTGTAGTCCTGTACTGAGTGGATGATGTCTCGTTGTAGTCCTGTACTGACTGGATGATGTCTCGTTGTAGTCCTGTACTGACTGGATGATGTCTCGTTGTAGTCCTGCAGGGCAAGGACCTGTACTGCAGGCTCACCCACCCCGAGGGGTCCACGGTCCAGACCAGCGGCTCCCTGGAGAGGTCCAAGCTGGAGGAGGAGATCAGCCTGCTGCAGCTGAAGGTCACTGAGCTGCAGAGGTAAGGCCTACTGTCCCCATGACTACCACCCCTCCTACTGTCCCCATGACTACCACCCCTCCTACTGTCCCCATGACTACCACCCCTCCTACTGTCCCCAGACCCCCATCAATTCATCCTGCACTCCTTCAGACATCATCGTTATCATGATCCCTACAGTCTGTAGAGCCACACTAAGGGACTCTCCCCCTACAGTCTGTAGAGCCACACTAAGGGACTCTCCCCCTACAGTCTGTAGAGCCACACTAAGGGACTCTCCCCCTACAGTCTGTAGAGCCACACTAAGGGACTCTCCCCCTACAGTCTGCTGTCCAGTCAGAAGGCAGAGATCTCCAAGTGGAGGTCCAGGGCCATGACCCTGAAGGAGAAGGCCAGGGTGAAGCGGCCTCCCTCGCCGGCCCCCACCACGCCCTCCAAGAAGAGGCTGTTCCCCGACGCCTCCGCCGTCTCCGACTCCTCCCTCTTCTTCAGCTCCCCCAAGAAGTTCCACAGGGCTCTGGACTCCCCGCGGAGGGTCCTGGAGGCTCCGGCCGACATCCCGGACCCCAACAAGGCCTCCGGCGTGGACCCCACAGAGTTCCTCAGGTCCACCCTCGCCCGGCCCAAGCACTTCTTTGATAACTCCACACTGGGCATCAACCCAGGTGGGTCTGGTTATACTGGTTATACTGGGTCTGGGTATACTGGGTCTACTGGATCTGTTTATAATGGGTCTATTTCAACTATCTAATTTATACTGGAACTACTGGGTCTGTTTTATACCTGGTCTGTTTATACTGGGTCTATTTCAACTATCTATCTACTGGAACAACTGGGTCTGTTCATACTGGGTAAACTGGGTCTGCTTATACTGGGTCTGTTTTTCCTGGGTATACTGGTTTGTTGATACTGGTTCTGGTTATACTGTGTTTACTGCGTCTGTTTATACTTGGTATACTGCTTCTGTTTATACTGGGTAATACTGGTTTGGTTTGTACTGCTTCTGTTTATACTGGGTCTGTTTTGTACTGGGTATACTGCTTCTGTTTGTACTACTGTTTATACTGGCTCCGTTTGTACTGGGTATACTGGGGCTGGTCTGTTTTGAAGTTCCTCAGAACATATGTGACCGCCTTCATTTTGTTTTCTGATCAGATATTTGTTCTGTAGAATTAAACCCGGTCGACGGCTCTGAGACTATAGAAGAGGGTAATGTGTGTGTTTCTGCTGTTGGTGTGTGTGCTGGTGGCGGTTCTTATTGAGCACAGGTGGGGTCGTTAGAGGGACACCTTTCATTGGATCATGTCAGCCGGTGTACAGGAGCTCCTGCCCTGCACCCGGCCTTTAACTGTACTTTGTCTTCAGACTTTAAAAGGGAAACGTCACGCAACCACTCACATGGTGCAGAACTCTGAAGGGCTGACGATCGTCCCACGTTCACGCAACTTAAGGGGGTCGCGGACCGCTTACGTCCTTGCGGACCCTCCTTATGTGCGCCTCCCAAAAATTGTAACCTTCAGTCGAGAAGACGCAGCAGCAAGGGCTGTGATTGGTCCGCTCACTACAACCCGGCGCAGAACCATCAAGGCTCCGTGGTCGTTGCGTGAATGTGGAACCATAATCAGCCCTTTAAACTTTCATCTTCTTTTCAGACAATCTTCATCTTGATTTCAGGACTTTAAAGACTTTAACCCTCATCTTTGCGTCAGACTTGAACTTGTATCTTTGTTTCCAGGCTGTAATCTTTGGTTTTTGTTTTCCAGATTCTTCTTCTTGCGTGGAGCAGAGAGAGGAGTTGTGGCCTATGTCTCCGAAACAGGAGGAGATGTGCAAAGCTCAATGAGAACCTCACTATCCAACACCTGCTCAGCCATGTGGAAATCAGAATGGGAAATTGAAAGACTGTTTTCAATTGTGAAATGCACTTTATGATATTCTGAACAAGAGTGGGGCCACTCACAGTAGAGACCGTCCAATAGCGGTCCACAGCATTGGCCGGATCACCTGAGGAGAAGGAATTGTGGGATGAATCTCTTTTGCTTTTGTAATGGGTTGCCATGTCACCCTACGCTAATGGTGATGGAATAAGCATTGTTTTGGCTTTTATGTAGCCTTGAATACTTTCTAAATGTTTTTTGTAATACTTTAGCTAAAACTGTTTTGTGGATACTTTAGTTTTAAATTGGACTTGTTACCTGCATTGTAAAGAGCTTGGAACACATCATTTCATTGCCAGCAAGGATCGATATAATACTGCCTTTTAATTCACTGCATTTGACAGATTTAGAAGTTTAACGTAACTCTACCGACTGGTTTGGTGTACTGTTAGAAACAGTAGGGATTAGACTGGTTTAGTGGTCTGTTAGACACAGGAGGGACTACAAACTGGTTAGAGAGGATAGCAGCGAGGACCTACTGTAGAAAGGTGGTACCGACATGCCCAAGATTTACTTTTCAAAGGCCCCAGCCTTAGTGGCCTCTATCCTATATAAAGTTAGACTCACAGTATGTATGGCTTTGGGCTCAAACCCCGGTTAAAAAAATGATTTATCTTGAGTCCGGTGGATCACGAATGTATGATAACAAATAAACAAGTAAAAAGTTTCACGCTTCTTTATTTATTTTTACTCCGACGATCCAACTTTTACTTTGAAGGCTGCTGGTGGTTTGCACCTTGATTGGTCCAACGTAACCTATTGGTGTGTTTCTGAATCCACGCCAGCCTTTTTGTGATTTTGTCATGAAATTGGCTAGTCGTTGTTTATTGTTAGCTACATTAGCCTCTTTAGCAAACACGCCCGAAAACCAACACAACTTTACATTGTATTGCACACACAGCAAGACCGTGCAATGCATAAATTGGTGACCGGAATAAAGCAGCAACGTAATCAAGTGTGTACGAGCATTTAAAATCGACAATAAAATGATCTACGTGGTACAAATACAAAAAAATCTTCATGGGCGCAGCCATTTTATTGAGAGCGTCATCACTGCTCTCAGTCTACTCTCAGATTTTCGAAACATGAAGACAAAAAGGGGGCGTGCCTTCGAGAAATCTCGCAAGAAAGCTGGGAGAGCTTCGACTTTCGACTGGTCCTGGTGACGTAATTCCGTCTTTTGGATTTAAACCAATCGGCATCGAAACAACGTCATCACGTAAGCGTATAGGCAGAAGGAGCGGGAGCGTTCGGCGAACTACTGAACACAGAAGAAAACAAACCGGTGACTATTTCATATCTTTACATTTTAAACAGTTAAACATATTCACTCATTATCTGTCTGTTCTGAGCCGGCAGCAGCTTGATAAGCGGCTCAGGACAAGCCATAAGTGTCGTCTTTATTACCGTCTGAGCTGGTCCTGTGTTTCGGAGGATAAATCGACTTTGTTTTGGTCTCATATAACATCTTATACATTATGTTTCAACAGCCGTCCTTCCACACACATGTATCAGAATGTCATTTATTTAACGTATCGAGAGTGTCCATCATTATTGTTATCCAACCACATAGTATAACGTTAGTATATATTTGTGTATCATATATATTGGTGTATAATGTAACGTATAGAGCTGTCATCTGGGTTATATGTACTTAAGGTGTTCATCGTCATGTCGGTTTTTCCTCAGAACATCATGGCTATGAGGAGTGAAGTGCGGTTGGAGGAGGAGGTGGAGGTGGAGGAGAACTTCGGCCCTCAGGCCATCAGTCGACTGGAGGTAAGGGCCCCGAAACATCTCAACATAGCTTGTGTTTACATCGCCTCTCTCTCTCTGTCCATTATTTCTGAGGTGGTCTTTATATTCATTCAGTCCCTTAACCTCCTCACACGTCCTTTATTCAATCCTATAACCGCCTCACAGGTGTATTAAATGTAGAAGAGTGATGACTGTGTGGTTGCAGCAAAGCGGTGTGAGCAGCAGCGACCTGAAGAAGCTGGCGGAGGCAGGCTTCCACACCATCGAGGCGGTGGCCTATACCCCCAAGAAAGAGCTGCTCCACATCAAGGGCATCAGCGAGGCCAAGGCTGACAAGATCCTGGTAGGGTTGGACAGCGCTTTAGTAACCAGACAGCACACTGGTAGGGTTGGACAGCGCTTTAGTAACCAGACAGCACACTGGTAGGGTTGGACAGGGCTTTAGTAACCAGGCAGCACACTGGTAGGGTTGGACAGCGCTTTACTAACCAGGCAGCACACTGGTAGGGTTAGACAGTACTTTAGTAACCAGGCAGCACACTGGTAGGGTTAGACAGTACTTTAGTAACCAGACAGCACACTGGTAGGGTTGGACAGTACTTTAGTAACCAGACAGCACACTGGTAGGGTTAGACAGTACTTTAGTAACCAGACAGCACACTGGTAGGGTTGGACAGTACTTTAGTAACCAGACAGCACACTGGTAGGGTTGGACCGCGCTTTAGTAACCAGACAGCACACTGGTAGGGTTGGACAGTACTTTAGTAACCAGACAGCACACTGGTAGGGTTGGACCGCGCTTTAGTAACCAGACAGCACACTGGTAGGGTTAGACAGTACTTTAGTAACCAGGCAGCACACTGGTAGGGTTAGACAGTACTTTAGTAACCAGAACATGTGATGATGATGATGTCATTCCTGTTAGGCGGAGGCAGCCAAGCTGGTGCCCATGGGCTTCACCACGGCAACAGAGTTCCACCAGCGGCGGGCGGAGATCATCCAGATCTCCACCGGCTCCAAGGAGCTGGACAAGCTGCTAATGGGTTAGCATAGCGCACGCACACACACACACGCACACGCACACACGCAAACACACTTACTTATTTTCTTCCAGACCAAATAAGGTTAAATTGTTGTTTCCTCCAGACCAAATAAGGGTATGTCCTATGTATTGTTCCAGGGGGAATGGAGACGGGTTCCATCACGGAGATGTTTGGAGAGTTCCGGACAGGGAAGACACAGCTGTGCCACACTCTGGCTGTCACCTGCCAGGTGAGTCCACTGGTACCAGACTAAGAGTCCACTGGTACCAGGCTAAGAGTCCTGTGGTGGGGGTCTCTGGGCTAGGGGGGTCAGCCTGTTGTGGGGGTCTCCTGAAGCCAGTGACTCCATGTTGCCCCCCCGTGTGTCCCCAGCTGCCCATCGACCAGGGCGGGGGAGAGGGCAAGGCCATGTACATTGACACCGAGGGAACCTTCCGGCCGGAGCGCCTGCTGGCCGTGGCCGAGAGGTGAGTGGTCAGTGGGCGGGGCTAAGCCCCCCAACCACCAATAGCATCACCGCTGGGGCGTCGCCGAGCCCGAGTTTCAAACTGGTTGTTTTTCCCCCTTTGCTAACTGTTTCCACCCATAACTATTTCCACCCTTTACTACCTGTTCCTACCCTTTAATAACTGTTTACTAACTGTTGACTGACTGTTCCCACCCTTTACTAACTGTTTAATAACCCTGTTTTCTGCCTGTTTCCTGCCTGTTCCCTGTAGGTACGGGCTAGTGGGCAGCGACGTCCTGGACAACGTGGCGTACGCCCGGGCCTTCAACACGGACCACCAGACCCAGCTGCTGTACCAGGCCTCCGCCATGATGGCAGAGTCACGGTAGGCTCCGCCCACACCCCACCGCTTCCTCCAGACCAAATAAGGGTGTGTGTGTGCGTGTGTAACATGAATGTGTGTGTAGGTATGCTCTGCTCATCGTGGACAGTGCCACCGCTCTGTACCGGACGGATTACTCCGGCCGGGGTGAGCTGTCGGCCCGACAGGGTCACCTCGGTCGTTTCCTCCGCATGCTGCTGCGGCTGGCCGACGAGGTACACCTCCGTCACCTCCACCCACACGAGAACTACACCTCCGTCACCTCCACCCACACCGAGAACTACACCTCCGTCACCTCCACCCACACGAGAACTACACCTCCGTCACCTCCACCCACACGAGAACTACACCTCCGTCACCTCCACCCACACCGAGAACTACACCTCCGTCACCTCCACCCACACCGAGAACTACACCTCCGTCACCTCCACCCACACGAGAACTACACCTCCGTCACCTCCACCCACACCGAGAACTACACCTCCGTCACCTCCACCCACACCGAGAACTACACCTCCGTCACCTCCACCCACACCGAGAACTACACCTCCGTCACCTCCACCCACACCGAGAACTACACCTCCGTCCCCTCCACCCACACCGAGAACTACACCTCCGTCCCCTCCACCCACACCGAGAACTACACCTCCGTCCCCTCCACCCACACCGAGAACTACACCTCCGTCCCCTCCACCCACACCGAGAACTACACCTCCGTCACCTCCACCCACACCGAGAACTACACCTCCGTCCCCTCCACCCAAACTGAGAACTACACCTCGTTCACCTCCACCCACACTGAGAACTACACCTCCGTCACCTCAACCTACACTGAGAACTACACCTCCGTCACCTCAACCTACACCGAGAACTACACGTCCGTCACCTCCACCCACACCGAGAACTACACCTCCGTCACCGCCACCCACACTGTGACCATACCGTGAACTACACCTTCCTGTTGCATTGTCTGTTCACCACCATCACCTTCCTTTAAGTCCTCTGAGGGGTGGGGTTGAGAGGTGGTGTATACGGTGGTTCAGAGACCTCACTGCCCTCTTCCTGTTGTGATTCCAGTTTGGCGTTGCCGTGGTGATCACCAACCAGGTGGTGGCCCAGGTTGACGGGGCGGCCATGTTCTCGGCCGACCCCAAGAAGCCGATTGGAGGAAACATCATGGCCCACGCCTCCACTACGCGGTGAGGGATCTAGCTGTTGGTAGCGCTGGAGCTCCTGGCTTCAAAATAAAGGCGCACCAACAAAATATGAGGATATTTTCTTTGATTAAATACTCTCGGTTACCCTGATGCTTAAAGGTTTAAGCAGACGGTTTTATCCAAAGTGACTTAAAATAAGTACATTTGTCAGAAAGAGAAACAACAATATATGGCTGTCGGTACAGTAAGGATGTTCATAGAACCAAGAGCCAGCACAACAATCGCTAGGTTCATTGTTAGGTTTTGCTTTTGGTCAGCCAGCCTGTTGACTGACTGATATTGAAGATCTCTCTGAAAAAACACTGAGGCTTCTTCTGAGGGTTCTGATTGGCAGGCTGTACCTGAGGAAGGCTCTGATTGGCAGGATGTACCTGAGGAAGGCTCTGATTGGCAGGCCGTACCTGAGGAAGGCTCTGATTGGCAGGCCGTACCTGAAGGCTCTGATTGGCAGGCCGTACCTGAGGAAGGCTCTGATTGGCAGGCTGTACCTGAGGAAGGTTCTGATTGGCTGCTGTGTTTGCAGGCTGTACCTGAGGAAGGCTCTGATTGGCTGCTGTGTTTGCAGGTTGTACCTGAGGACGGCTCTGATTGGCTGCTGTGTTTGCAGGCTGTACCTGAGGAAGGCTCTGATTGGCTGCTTTGTTTGCAGGTTGTACCTGAGGAAGGCTCTGATTGGCTGCTGTGTTTGCAGGCTGTACCTGAGGAAGGCTCTGATTGGCTGCTGTGTTTGTAGGCTGTACCTGAGGAAGGCTCTGATTGGCTGCTGTGTTTGCAGGCTGTACCTGAGGAAAGGGCGGGGAGAGACCAGGATCTGTAAAATCTATGACTCCCCCTGCCTCCCGGAGTCGGAGGCCATGTTCGCCATCAACGCGGACGGAGTGGGCGACGCCAAGGACTGAGCCGTCGCCACGACGACGACCTGACCACATGACCAGGTGACCGGGCGGGGTCCCGGACCGGAGACGCCGTCAATTATGATTTTCAGTTTGTACAACGTTTCCATTTTATTCCGGCGTGATTCCATGCAAGGTCACGATGCCGGTAGCTAAGGAGGGTTCGGGTTGCCTGGCAACCCGGCCCGTTGCCTAGGAACCCCGGTGCACCCCCTAGAGGCCTCATGGTGGACTGAGGAGATGGAGAGATATCGTTTTGTCATAATTTAACCTACTTGTGTTCCACGGTGACGTGTTTGTCATGATGTTTGCGTGAGAAAGGAAAGCCTGTCTTGTATATTTTTTAAAACACGTCCCGAGAAACAGCTGTATCCATCTGTACATAAAGTGTAATAATAAATGTTTAATGTCTACCAGACCACGTCCCTTCTGCGTCACACAAAAGACACGCATACGGTTCACAGATTACTTTTCAAACTTTAATTGAACTTCAAGGTGAGAAGAAGACATGAACACCAAATGTCAGACGAAACCAAACGTCCACACGACCCCGACACACCGGGCCATGCACATCGAACATCTAGAATCAGCCAACACATGATTCCCCCGACGCTGGTCGCCTCGACCCCCCCTAGACCCCGTAAACCCCCTAGACCCCGTAAACCCCCTAGACCCCGTAAACCCTGGGGTTTGAGGCCAGGGTTCAGCTCCTGGTCCGTCAGTCGGGGTGGGGAAACGTTCCTGTAGTTTGGTCAGGGACAAGCAATAGTGGACCCAAAATATAAAAAAATACAATATTAGATTAAGTATTATTCCATAATTAAGAATGTGTTATACTGGCTGGAAAGTAACGTCATACTAAATTCACTTCAAATCATCGGAATGTCTTCTCATACGTTAAGATCAGGGTGTCAAGAGGCTCCTCGGACCTGGTTAGAGATCTGATAATACAGGCTGCCTTAAATAACTTCATGGGGTCTTCACAGTGGTGCTCCTGTTCTGAGAGTGGCCGTGGTCTGGGGTCTGACGGACAGCCCAACCGGCCAATCAGTGCGTGTTCCCAGTGGAGTGTCATTGGTCAGTCAAGGCCGACAGCTCCGCCTGCAGTGTTGCAGTCTCTTCATCCTGGAGATGAAATGAAAGGCGTTTTAAATGTGGACTGGGATCAGCCAGACCTTCCTTCACCCCTCTCAGCCTTACCTCGTCAGGCGTTGTGGGGGCCTCCAGGGCCAGTCGGGTCCACCTCCCGGCCTCCGACGCGTTCCCCAGCTCCTTGTGACACTGTAGACAGATGAGCAGGTATAACCAACCTCAGACCCACTAGCAGACCCAGGAAGACCTCAGAACTAGAGATGCTCCGAGTTTTTTTCCTTCCCGATACCGATTCCTGAACTTGAGTATATACTGATACAGTGTCTAGTATTGGATCAGGTAGGTCGGAGATGACGCGTTTCCCGTTCCGACTTTCCACCTCCGACCATTAACGAGCGCAGCAGGACACCAAAGTGTTTGACGTTTTCTGCCTGTGTAGTAAATGACTCACCTGATGGTATCGGGTCAGTGCATAGACTTGCGTACTCGCAGATACCCGATGCAATTTTAGGCCGTATCGGTGGAATTTCCGAACCTGATATCGGTATCTGAACTACTACTCAGAATCCCCAGTAGATGAGCCCCATCAGCGGCACACCCAGTAGCAGCAGCCTGCTGCGTTACCTTGGCGATGTGCAGTCGGAGCAGCTTGGAGTAGCCGGGGCTGAGCTGCTCTGCCTGGGGCCAGAAAGAGCAGTGTTAACGTTCAGGCTCCCAGCATGCTTCGCATTCAGCGGACGCTTTCGTCCAAAGCGACATACAACCATTGATACTCATCCCCACACACGACGGCGGAGTCAGCCCCGCAGGGCGACAGCTGGCTCGCCAGGAACAGTCAGGGGGGGGGCCTCTCGCTCAGGGACACCTCCACACCCAGCTAGGAGGAGCCGGGGATCGAACCGGCGACCTTCCGGTGACCAGCCGACCCGCTCTGCCTCCTGAGCTAAGCCGGCGCGTGGCCTCTGGCGGCGTACCTTCATGAAGTGGCCCAGGGCGTCGTGGAGGGAGGCCTTGGGGGGCTGGTCGTAGAGCGCTGCCGCAGCCTTCCTCTCCAGCCAGCCCAGCGTCGCCACCTAGAGGACAAACCAGTCAGCTCAGGCCCAGGTCACCGGTTCCACCAGTCGTTCCCAACCCCTGTTTAGGTGGACCACTCAAGGGTCCTCGAGACATTTCGCGGACCCCCTCCTATGCAGACGGTACCTGGTAGGACCAGCTCCCCAGCAGGTAGAAGGCCAGTGGGAGGTCGTCTCTCAGGGCCAGGGCGCGGTCAAGATGTTCCTACAGCAGACAGAAGAAACCCTCAGGAACCTGGTCTACCAACCTTCTGGAGTACAGACCCTCAGAGAACCTTCTGGTCTACAGACCCCCAGAGAACCTTCTGGTCTACAGACCCTCAGAGAACCCTGTGATGTACAGACCTCTGATGCTGGGGTGTGGGTGTGTGTGTGTGTGTGTGTGTGTGTGTGTGTGTGTGTGTGTGTGTGTGTGTGTGTGCTGGTCAGACCTTGAGGATGCGCTGGCTTTTCAGTTTGCTGTGCATGCTGTCTGTCTGCGACGTCAGGCCGGCCAGCACCGCAAACCTGCACACAGACGAAGAGATGACCTATAGGGGGCGGGGCATAACAGGAAGAGATGACCACTACCTCTACAGGGGGCGGGGCATAACAGGAAGAGATGACCACTCCCTCTACAGGGGGTGGGGCATAACAGGAAGAGATGACCACTCCCTCTACAGGGGGCGGGGCATAACAGGAAGAGATGACCGCTCCCTCTATAGGGGGCGGGGCATAACAGGAAGAGATGACCACTCCCTCTACAGGGGGACATAGTGGGCGGGGCATAGCAGGAAGCATGCCCGCTAGTGCTTGTTGAGGGAAGCCATCACTGTTTAGTGCCTTATGTGGGCGGGTCTTAAAGGGAACAGATCTTAGAGGGGTGTGTCTTAAAGGGAGCCTAGCTTAAAGGGGGGTGTCTTAAGGGGGCACATCTTAAAGGGGGGTGTCTTAAGGGTGCACATCTTAAAGGGGGGTGTCTTAAGGGGGCACATCTTAAAGGGGGGTGTCTTAAGGGTGCACATCTTAAAGGGGGGTGTCTTAAGGGGGCACATCTTAAAGGGGGGTGTCTTAAGGGGGAAAATCTTAAAGGGGTGTGTCTTAAGGGGGAAAATCTTAAAGGGGTGTGTCTTAAGGGGGCACATCTTAAAGGGGTGTGTCTTAAGGGGGCACATCTTAAAGGGGTGTGTCTTACCTAATGTGACAATCTGCATCCAGATCATTCTTCCTCAGGACACTCTCTGCCTCGTCACGACCTGCACACACATAAACACGCTTTAAACACACACACACACACACTTCAAACAAGCACAGACGTGTGCGTTTCAAACACACACACGCACGCTTCAAACAAGCACACATTCACTTCAAACACACACGCACCTCAAACTACACACACACACACACACTGAAGACCACCTCAACACGCACACGCGCACCAACCCTGCTGTGCGATGGTGCTCCGCTGCTCCGGGTCGTGGGTGGAGGCGTGCGCGGCGCTGTACGCCCGTGCCAGCCGCCACAGGAAGTCCCTGCTGTCGCCGTACTGTCGCCATGGAAACAGACATCACAGGTCATTCAAAGATGGCGGACAAAACAACATGCTGAGGGTTAGTCATGTCTCCTACCAGGTGTGTGTGTGTGTCCCTGTGTGTGTATGCCTGTGTGTACCTGTGTCCCTCTGTGTGTGTGTGTGTATGTGTGTGTGTCCCTCTGTGTGTATGCCTGTGTGTACCTGTGTGTGTGTATGTGTGTCCCTCTGTGTGTGAGTGTACCTGTGTGTGTGTACCTGTGTCCTGTGCGTGTGTGTGTACCTGTGTGTGTGTGTGTCCCTGTGTGTGTGTGTGTACCTGTGTCCTGTGCGTGTGTGTGTGTGTGTGTCCCTCTGTGTGTGTGTGTCCCTCTGTGTGTGTGTGTGTGTGTGTGTGTATGTATGTATGTATGTATGTGTGTGTCCCTCTGTGTGTGTGTGTGTGTGTCCCTCTGTGTGTGTGTGTGTGTGTGTGTACCTGTGTGTCCCTGTGTGTGTGTTTGTCCCTGTGTGTGTGTGTGTGTGTCCCTCTGTGTGTGTGTGTCCCTGTGTGTGTCCCTGTGTGTGTGTGTGTGTCCCTGTGTGTGTGTGTCCCTGTGTGTGTGTGTGTCCCTGTGTGTGTGTGTGTGTGTGTGTGTGTGTCCCTCTGTGTGTGTGTCCCTGTGTGTGTCCCTCTGTGTGTGTGTGTCCCTCTGTGTGTGTGTGTGTGTGTCCCTGTGTGTGTGTGTGTGTCCCTCTGTGTGTGTGTGTGTGTGTGTCCCTGTGTGTGTGTGTGTCCCTCTGTGTGTGTGTGTCCCTCTGTGTGTGTGTGTGTGTGTGTGTGTGTGTGTGTGTGTGTCCCTCTGTGTGTGTGTGTGTGTGTGTGTGTGTGTGTGTGTCCCTGTGTGTGTGTCCCTGTGTGTGTGTGTGTCCCTCTGTGTGTGTCCCTGTGTGTGTGTGTGTGTGTGTCCCTCTGTGTGTGTCCCTGTGTGTGTGTCCCTGTGTGTGTGTCCCTGTGTGTGTGTGTCCCTGTGTGTGTGTACCTGTGTGTGTGTGTGTGTGTACCTGTGTCCTGTGTGCCAGCAGTAACCCCAGCCCGTCCGCTCTGAGCCGGGCGTCTCCGGTCTGCAGCACGTCGCTCTGGGCCAGGAGCAGAGCCAGCTCCCCGCTCAGCACCTCCTTCACCGGCGCCTCCTCCTCCTCCTCCTCGGGGGACTCCTCCTGAGACTCCTCCTGCCGCAGCGTCAGCACCGTGGCACAGCTCTGGTCCTCCTCCTCCTCAGACTCCTCCCCCTCGCCACCCCCCTCCTCCCGGTCCGTCTCTCGGTCCGTGTAGTCCGAGTCTGCGTACGCTGTGGAGTACCTGAAGACACACATTAAATGAGGAGGAGAGGGGAGAGTGCCTGAGCCCATTGAGGGCTCTGTCCTGATTGGCCGAGCAGGGCACCTACCCCGCCTCGCTGGCCACGCCCTGCGTGCTGGTGGCGCCCTGGCTGGCGGTGAAGTACACAGAGCTGGAGCTCTGGGAGTCACTGCGCTCCCTGAGGGGCCGGCGGCGGCGGGCGCGCTGGCTGTCCTCCACGCCCCTCCTGAAGAGGACAACCTTTATTCACACCTCACACACTAACACCACGGGCTGCTGCTAACCCTAACCTAACCCTGGGTGGTCCTAACCCTAACCTAACCCTGGGTGGTCCTAACCCTAACCTAACCCTGGGTGGTCCTAACCCTAACCTAACCCTGGGTGGTCCTAACCCTAACCTAACCCCGGGTGGTCCTAACCCTAACCTAACCCCGGGTGGTCCTAACCCTAACCTAACCCTGGGTGGTCCTAACCCTAACCTAACCCTGGGTGGTCCTAGGCCCGTCCCCACGCTCTCTCACTTGACGTCCTGGATGATCTGCAGGGCGATGTCGTGCAGCCCTCCCCGGAGCTCCGCCACCTCGGAGCGGAGGGAGGACACGCAGCTCAGCACCTGGTCCAGCTGGGCCCGCAGCTCGCCCTGCTGGGCAGGAGGAAGGAGGCGCACAGCCTCCTCCACCGCCGCCAGGGCCTGCTGCTGAGCCTCCGCCTCTGGGGAGGAGGAGGAGGAGAGAGGAGGGAGAGGAGGAGGACAGGGGGAGAGAGGAGGGAGAGGAGGAGGACAGGGGAAGAGAGGAAGGAGAGGGGGAGGGAGGAGGAGGAGAGAGGAGGGGAGAGGAGGAGGGAGGAGAGAGGAGGGGGAGAGAGGAGGAGAGAGGAGGAGAGAGGAGGAGGGAGAGGAGGAGAGAGGAGGAGGGGAGAGAGGAGGGGAGAGGAGAGGAGGAGGGAGGAGGAGGAGGAGAGAGGAGGGGAGAAGAGGAGGAGAGAGGAAGAGGAGGAGAGAGGAGGGGAGAGGAGGAGGAGAGAGGGAGAGGAGGAGGAGGAGGAGAGAGGAGGGGAGAGGAGGGGAGAGGAGGAGGAGAGAGGAGGGGAGAGGAGGAGGAGAGAGGAGGAGGGAGGAGGAGTCATGATCCTGCTGGACATCACATGATATGGGGCATGATACCGGCAACCAGAAGGTTGCCGGTTCGATCCCCGGCTCCTCCTAGCTGAGTGTCGACATGTCTCTGAGCGAGACGCCCCCCCCTGACTGCTCCTGACCAGCCGGCTGTCGCCCTGCAGGGCTGACTCTGCCGTCAGTGTGTAATGATGTGTGTAT
This sequence comes from Pollachius pollachius, assembly GCF_949987615.1. Lineage (NCBI taxonomy): Eukaryota > Metazoa > Chordata > Actinopteri > Gadiformes > Gadidae > Pollachius > Pollachius pollachius. Next base: position 727,130 of record NC_136949.1, read on the forward strand.
GAATGGGTGAATGTAAGGGCGCTTTGAGCGGCCACTGGTTAGAAAATTGCTTCATAAATGCAGTCCATTCACCATGACCCCTTTAAAGATGGCCGAAGACCAACAAAAGTTGGTCAGTTTGTGGTGAGTGATATTTCCTACCAGGTGAATGTGTGTGTCTACCCGCGTCCTATGGTCCACAGGGAGGAAGGACCACCACGAACCGACCTCCAGTAGGAGGACCCTGTGTGCCGCAGTGTTGGTGTCCCAGGTTACCAGCTCCATTCACCAGTCATGTTGACCTCCTTGTTTTGCGTGCAGTGCTAACTTTACCACTGTAAAGTTAGCACTGCAACCCCCCCTAAGTCCTTTTAGCATCTCTAAAAATAACTTAGAGATGCTCCTCTAAGTCCTTTTGAGAATTATTGGGTGGACTAACAGAACCTGAGTACTATTGTCTATACACACACACACACACACACACACACACACACACACACACACACACACACACACACACACACACACACACAGCACTTCCTAGGTTACTTTTTCGACCTACCTTCGGCGTCCAGGTGGTCCGAACTGAGCACCAGCTGTGGAGGAGGGGGCGCATTCTCCAGCACCTCCTGCTCGCACCTGCTGCTCCTCCTCCTCCTCACCTCCTGGTAGATGATTAACGCGATGAGTCCCAGGCCAGCGGTGGCTCCCACCGCCAGTCCCACCAGAGCCTTCCTTCCCAGCTGGAGGAGCATCTCACAGGACAGGAAGCGCGCTTCTTAGACAACGACGACCAAGACGCGACCGGCAGCGTCCATCTAACGTAGACTGGTCCTCCACCACCCGGAATGCAGATGCGACGCCTGTCTCCTCTGATGCTGACGACCTTTGACCCCTTAACCCCAACCTGATGACCTTTCGTCACAACATGTCCCTACTGAACCACTGGAGCAGAAGGCATCGCTGGAGCTGGAACGTAAACGAATAGTACCTCGTATTAATTAGTAGTATCTTATCTAAAGTAATCTAGCTCTATAATATTATCTAACATTCACGTTAGTGGTATCTAATAGTATCAAGTAGTATCTGATCAAAAGTCATATAACGTTCGCTTTATCCAGTATCTAAATTCATCTAACGATGTATAATCATAATATAATTGATTCAAACTACTTATAGTTATGAATATCTCGATATGAGTCGCGGCATCGCCTGAACAATTAAAGAACGATGTTGCCGTATTTCGGAAACATGCGTTGTTCGTTTATTTACGTATCTCGTCCTGTCATCCGGCAGGCGGAAGAAGAAGGAGCACTTCCGGCTTGAAATTGTCTCGCCCCTTCAACAATAAAAGCCCCCCTCGCAGTACAACATGTATTTTGCCTTAAATATGCTTGTTAAAGCGAATACCAGTATGCTTACCAGTATGGTGTGGTTAATAAATACATATGTATCCCCCTTCATTCACTGTAGTTGATAAAGTGTTTTTTTATACGGTGTAATGACATGAGTACGATCAGCGCCCCGCTCAGGGTTGAAACGGGATGACTAAATATATGATTATGTATGGTTACAATGCAAACAATTATTTAGATTTTAGTTTCCAAATTGTCAATGACGTTGTGCAAAGAAGCATTATATAGTGTTTCCCTGCCACATAGTATTACAAACATATTGACCTTTTGTCTGTGTCTGTTCCTATATTACAGCAATGTATCCTAATTCGTACTTACTGAAGTCACATATTTTGTTCAATAATTTAAATTTTAAAAGATAATGACAAAACGCACTATATAATCCATTTATTGGAAAACATAACATCTACAACTTTTATTGAGTTCAAATACACACAAAACAAATAAAGGTAAAACAGAATCTCGGTGAAAGCAACAATCCCCATATTTAGCATTCCCTGCAAGTCATGAAAAGTGCTCTGTGTTACGTCACAGCGTTAAAGGAATACTTCACCCATTCAGAACCGGCGTTCTATCATTATAAAATCGCTATTGTAATAGAAAAAAATGTTTTTTTTCTATTATTTCTATCCCAGTTTTCCCTTGGCTCAGCTTTCCTGATCTAATTTTCTCCCGAGATGACGTCAAATGACGCGTTTGACGTCATCTTGGGAGAACTTTGCTTGCCTGCTAGAAGCATAGACATCCTATGTCATAGACGGAGCATCGAACGCTACCGCCTACTGGCGCTGGCGAGACGCGGGGCCGCCATTTTGGAATGGTGATCCTCTCCACTCAGTGTAATCCGTTTGGCAGGAGCTATGAACTGTCAGCGCATTTAATTAATCATACCTCACTGAATACCACTGATTTTCTCGCGTTATTTTATCATACATGTAGCTATGATAAAGGACACATGGTTTGGCGTGTTTTATTATTCATAGTTGGCTTAACAGTAATAGAATATTCTTATATGCTATAAGTGACCAGACTTCCGAGATCAAAACTGGGAACATAATCCCAGAGAAGGGGAAAAAAGCCGGTCAGCTATTTTTAAGTTGAAGAAACAATATATGATTAGGCTATATATACATATTTATCCTACATAAACAATGTATGAATACACTAGATATCTATATATCTTACCTTATAGACTGTATCTCTGACTGTTGCTGCAGCAGCAGAGTTTATTCTGTCTTGACACTTTGTATTGATATTTTGTATTTACTTTTATTAACAACATTCTTTCCTTAAATTATTATAATGTTTACAGTGATTGTTCTATATGTATTTTTTATGTATGTCGCTTTTGAATAAAGCGTCTGCCAAATACTTAAACAAAATATATATACACTTGAAAGTTTTTATATCAGCTAAAACCACCAATCTGTTTCACTGGGTTCAGATAAAACCAAATTCTGTCTTACCCAACAATGTTAGTATTTGAATATTGTAACTTGAATGACTCCATTTATATCATGGTTACAATTATACTGTTAAGAAAGTATTGTCTTATACTTTGCCTTAAATGAGAATGCGTCATGATACAAATCTGCTGATGAATGTTTATTTGTGGATGGATGGATGGAATGGACTGGAGTTTGCAGGTGGGAATTGATACAGGAAAATGACCAGACCAGAAAGAGTGAAATCCAAAAATACAATAAAAGCAGCCAGGGTAAATGCAGACTGACCATTTAGTGTTTAAAAAAGAAGAGAATAAATTACAAAATAATTATCATGGAAAATAAATCTATCGCATTAAATCTGATTATCATGAATTAGGAGTGAAATTCAAAACACAATAAAAAGCAGTCAGGGTAAATGCAGGCTGACCAATGTAGTTCATGCAAGGCAATGTGAATGTAAAAAATATCAATATCTGTGTGGGATTAAAACCCTAAAAGAGGACTGTTTTGCGTAGCATCTTTCTCGTGCTTCCTTTCTGATGTTCAAGAGAGGCAAGTTTGGCAATGTGGTGCAGCCTTATCTTATGAAACAGACACAACCAATGATAACAAGTCCGAATGGTGGTTGTCGATGCCAAACTGTGTTCCCCAAGCAGAAATACATCCTTTGTTCCAATCTCCCCTCAGACTTTATGCTGCTCCCTGGCTCCCCATACCCACTTCAAGATGGCGGCCGTATTTCTCGCGTCCCAGCAGCCAATGCTGCGTCTATGTATAGGATGTCTATGGGAGACAGTAGATGCTCTAGTTGAGCTGTGACTATTTTGTCGCTAGCAAACGCACCCTACACGTTTTATTTTTGCAAATAGTTCATATTTTTTCGTGAATAAAACTTCAAATTCATGTTGGTTGTTGTGATTTGTTAACTAACCCAAGTGCTGTTATACTAAAGTAGGCCTACTGTATAAGATAAACACTTATTTCAACTGGGGAGAAAAGGTTGAGTACAAATGCTTGATATGCTGAGCAACTGTAATTAGCTAACGTTCTTATGTTGTACAGTAATATACAAATGATGCATTTGAAAAAACGAGGGCAGAAGTCTAAACTAGTCAACGTATCACAGGGATATGTTTAGACAAAGTTCGCTCGCGCTACCACTCGCGCTAGGACCATGGATCCTTCCCCCTCCAAACGGAAACAGGCGGGCGGTGAAGCGGGTGCAATGCACTGTGGGAGTTGGAGGATTTCTTACTTTTGAGCCAGAGAGACACTTTCTGCCTTTTCTCAGGCTAGGATGAACCGATTTCAATTTTTTTTGCACATTTATAATACATATAATTATTTACTTTGTATAACCTCCATATCTCCACCGGTGAAGTATCCCTTTAAGATTGAATAGCAAACGTTCCAAATCAAATGTTGAGGTAGGATTCCGATGCAGTGTTGGAGCTGCTGTTGTTAGCCGCGCTCATCATGTGGTACACACCTGGGAGCGGAGAGAAAAACATGCTGCGTGTCAAGGTGAGCGCTGATATCGTCTGTCTGTCTGTCCCTCTGTCTGTCTATCCATCCCTCTGTCGTTCTGTCTGTCTGTCTGTCGCTCGGTCCCTTTGTCTATCTGTCTCTTCGTCTGTCTGTCAGTCGTCAGTCCCTCTGTCCCTCTCTCCTTCCCTCTGTCACTCCCTCCTTCCCTCTGTCTGTCTGTCTGTCCCTCTGTCAGTCTGTCTGTCTGTCTGTCTGTCTGTCTGTCTGTCTGTCCCTCCCTCTGTCTGTCCCTCTGTCTATCTGTTTGTCCATCCCTTTGTCCGTCAGTCTGTCCGTCCCTCTGTCTGTCTGCCTGTCTGTCTGCCTCACCACGTCGTCCTCGTATCCTGTTGAGGAGCGCCCATCTGCCGATCGACGATCCTCCTCCGCTGGTAGTCTGGAGAACACATGGTTAAGGTAAGGGTCTGGTGTGGTTAAGGTAAGGGTCTGGTGTGGTTAAGGTAAGGGTTTGGTGTGGTTAAGGTAAGGGTTTGGGGTGGTTAAGGTAAGGGTTTGGGGTGGGTGAGTGCAACATATGCTTAATATCCTTAATATAAGCTCAAGTTAAACCGAGAACAGGTGGAGGTAGATGGATGTCTATGGAGAACAGGTGGAGGTCTATGGAGGTAGATGGAGGTAGATGGGGGTAGATAGAGAACAGGTGGAGGTAGATGGAGGTGATTACGAACCCGGGTCTGGTTGGAGGAGGAGCTGAGGGCCGGGACGGTTCTGGACAGAGCAGCTCGGATCTGAAAGGAGCAACAAGCAGGTCACAAATCCTTATCTTGTATTTTAACGTTAAAACCATGACTGTATTCAGTCCATTCTGTAAGGAAATACTTGATTTATTACAGAGGTCATCAATACATAGTAGTCTTTCAGACATTCAGAAATGTGAAAGTAAACCATTTGTTCCATTTTGCCCAAAGATAGCCATACCTTTGAGTCCATGAGTGTCCCGAACACAAGAATGAAGAAGCCCTGAAAAAAAGAAATCATAGATGAGGAGAACTCTTTATCCTCGCATATCACCATTTAATAAAACACAACATCTCAACTCTTGAGTTTTTAAATCTAGCCTGGGGCCCAGCGCCCCCCTGTGGTTCAGCGCTGCTAGTGGACCGCTTTCTGAACATTCGAGCCCAAGCGGGAGCGCGTGACGTCATCACGCTCTAGCGTCAACGGCAGACCAACTGGAACTATACTAAGCGGGTAAGAAATTAAACTTTTGCGATTCAAGTTTGTTGGTTTGTTAAATGTTTAAACGAAGTTTAAAGGCCGTGTTGCAGGGTTCGGCTAGGGATGAGCTAGCCCTTCATGCGTTCAGGGACTTTCCCCGCCGCGGCTGGGGCAGCACGTCCGCCTCATCGTGCCCGCGACCCTCGATGTGGCTCTCGACGTGGCGGAACGGGCGGAGCGGGAGTTTTCCGACCAACCCAGCCTGCAGCCGTCCACGGAGGATGATTGCCAGGACCAGTCTGGTCCCGCCAAGCCCCGCTGCCACCGCTGTGGTGCCTGGGTGGACGCGGCTGGGGCAGCCCTGGGCAGCCCTCTCCCGTGGCACAATGCCAGTGGCGTTCCAGTCCGGGCAGGACAAGGACCGGGTCCGGAAACCCAGGCCACCGGACCTCGAACCGGAGCAGTGTCGGTGGGTCAAGGATTGCGGGCGGACTGGACAGCGTCCAGTCCATCCCAGCCGCCGGCGTGGCCGTCGACGGGCCAGACAGCGGAGGGCCACCGAGGATAGGGTTCCCGAACGGCGCTCCAGCGCCGCCCTACGGCAGGAACTGGTGGGGGCCCCGATGGCGGTGTTCCATGACCACACCCCGAGGGCTCCTGCTGATCCTCGGCAGAGGAGGGCCTATTCCGCCCACTGCGGGAGACGGGCGACACAGACTGCGCCGCAATTGGACAGCCACCGGCAGGGCCTGAGGCAGCGGCGGCGGCCACCGGAACATTTCGGACTGTGTGATGGGTGTTGGGGGTCGTCGGGACGTCTGACCCCTAAGGTGGGGGCTGTGTGGCGACCACAGGTCGCCACACAGGGGGGTTCATTTAACCTGGGGGTTTGGACCCTTTCGGGGACAGTGTGGTTGCTGGGTTGAGTGGGGTTAATGGGTTGGGGTAGTTAATTAGTTGTGTGTTGTTGAGTGTTGACATGTTGTGTGCATGTTGCCGCCACCGTCACCGTGAGTGAGGTGTTCGTTTACTGGTTGCGCTGGTTTCCATGCTTGTGGTTGGTCGTTAATAAAGGCAGTCCGTAGCGGTAAGCGGAGCCAGCCAGTCCTGTGCGCGTATGCAAATTAGCCATGTGTGCCAAACAGAAGAAAGACAATGTTCAGAAGTCATACTAAAAACGGATTGCAAGCTGAAGCTAAACCAGACTGTATCAAACACACACTTTGGGTCCATTCTAACTTATGGTAAGAGGCTGTTCTTTAAATCTTTGCAGTGACTGAATGGTGATGATAAAACGGATTGTTTTGCATAAAATGGGTGTGTGCGACTGTGCGTGTGTCCTTTCCGGCCTCGCTATACTGCATGGTTATGAAAGCCTTGTGGTTAGTTGTGGTCTTAGTGAAGCAGCCTAGCCTTGGAGTTGGATAAATTGGAGTGATTGTGTACGGGCGTGCGAGAGTGAGAGAAAAGCACACCCGCCGTGGTGATGTTTGGCTTGTTGTGGGCTGTCTGTCAGCATCCGCCGGGTTGGATGAATGTGGTTTGTGTATAATGTGTTCAATGTACATCTGTCTGGTCGTATTTGCGGTATTTTGATGGCTAAATAATGCCACACCACGATCGGTCATACTTGCAGGCACTCTTTTGCAAGTGCACTGATTGCGTGTCCGATAGGCTATACCTGGCATTTATTCAGTTGATTGCTAATCTAATTGCCAGATTGGTGCCAATCATTGTCGTGTTTGCATTGTAATGCACAACATTTCCTCTCCTTGTTATAAATCAACGTGCATCCAAACAACTTTAGCCAATGCAGCCTCCTATGTCAGTGTTGCTTTACAAAAGACTACTATAGCATATCGGATTATCAAAATTGTTAAGTGTGTGCGTGTGTGTTGTCATGTTATGGGGTCAGAACAGTCTCATTAATAATGAATGCACAGAGAAGGATATTACATTTATTTAAAACAAGACACATTTGTGTGTGGATCAGAAATGTGTTTGTGAAACTTATTTTTGTTTATGGATTTATTTTACATCTATACATACCGATATATTCATTTGTGTGTGCATTGAAATGTATTTGTGAGAAGAGTCATTTATATATAAATCACAAAATATATTTGTGAATCCTTCTCTGTGCATTCATTATTAATGAGACTGTTCTGACCCCATAAAATGTAGGTTAAAGACTGATTGTCTTGGCTTGCATCCATGAACTATTGTAATGTTATAGGCCTACTGAAAAAGGTATATCGGTATTGCGCAACAATCGGAAGATGGGGACCCCCGAATATTGACGGGTATTTCGCCCACTGGGTAAAAGAAAGCTTAGAAATAAACACTAGGCAAAATGTTGTTATTGGTCCATAATTGGAGCTAGTAGGTGTAATGTCTGCAGCTAACTACTAACAGACATATATATTTGGACACGACTACACGTGAGTTCTCAGTGTTCGGTTTAATCCAGAACTGCCACACAGAACAATGCAATGCATTAATGTGTATCCCTTCTTCGACTACTTGGCACAGAACATTTCCCCTAGGATATGACACTGACCTCCAGTGGTCACTACCTGTCATTACATCTCCCCCTTAAAGATGTTGCCCTTATCATTTCACATGAACTCTAGGTGTCTAGTAAACATTTAACACTTCTGTATGTTAACAATATTTCTTATTGAAATGTGACTGTATACAACCGTCAGACCAACCAATCATTCATTACTTAAACATTTCTCCCCTTTTTTTTTTTCTCTCTCCCCCGAAGTCCATACTGCAAAGTCTCTTGACCCTGAGTTTTCCCCAAAAACAGCCCCACAGTCCCTGTTCACCAGTTCAGTTTGACCGGAGGCTTGCTCACTCTGCCAGAACGAGCTCAGTCTGGTCAGAACTTTCACTGACAGGCGTAGACTGCAGGTGGCGTCTGTTCCTCCTGTAGCGCTCACCTTGTGCTGTCTCCACGATATAGGACCTTGGAGTGGAGCTAGAGCTATACAACAGCAGGCGTTGTCCACTGTTCCTGTCCATCCAGTTCCATTAGTGTGGAGTCCCCCGGGCTCAGGAGGGTAGGATCTTGACTCTTAGCTAGCTTACTCTTAACTTGACTTGTAGAAATAGGCCTGCCGCTGCTTGGCTGCAGCGTCAGCCCGCCTGATCCCATCCTCGTTGGGCCAGTTAGGTCTCAGATTGTCCTGCAAGATGGGCAAGCTGGTCCTAATTTTCCTGCCCATCAACAGTTCGGCTGGACTGATTCCTGTCGATGAGGTGGTTGTGGCTCTGTATGTCATTAGGGCCAGGAGGGGGTCTTTCTGTCTCAATATAGATTTAGCTATCTGAACTGCCCTCTCTGCCTGCCCGTTACTCTGCGGGTAGTGAGGGCTGGATGTGATATGTACAAAATCATAGTCCTCACTAAACTCCCTCATCTCTGCTGAAGCTAGCTGGGGCCCATTATCACTCACTATCACCTCGGGGATACCGAAACGTGCAAATGTGGCTTTCAGCTTCGCTACAACCTGGTGGGTAGTAGTTGTAGGTAGATTCAAAATTTGTAGATATCTGGAGTAATAATCTGACACTACTAAGTAGTTGTGCTTCTTGTACTCGCACAGATCTATAGCAATTTTTTGCCATGGCCTGGATGGGAGCTCACTGGACATTAATGGCTCCTTTCTCTGAGTGTTTTTGTTCTCTCTACATAATGTTCACTGCTGTACTGTTCTAGTTATCTCCTCAGCTATTCCAGGCCACCATACTGATTGGTAGGCTCTTTCCCTGCAGTTCACTAGGCCTTGGTGATCATCATGAATTATTTTTAGTGTGACTTCTCTCATTTCAGTGGGAATGACGATGTGTTGGCCTCTAGTGACTAAACCTTCTACCTCTGATAGCTCTCCTCTCACTTTGTAGAAGTCACTTTGTTAACTGCCTCCGGCACCTTACTTTCAAAATTGGGCCACCCACTCCTAATGAAACCTATGACTGTCTGGAGCTGCCTATCATTTGCAGTGTGCAGTCTTAGCTCTGCCATTCGGTGTGGTGTGGCTGGGACCTGGTCCATAACAGATTCAATGTGTGCTGTTACCTCCTCATGACAAACCCCATCCCCCTGACACTGCTCTGGGCCCCTAGACAGTGCATCTGCTACTGCTAATGTCTTACCAGGTGCATGCTCTGCGGTGGCATTGAACCACATCAGTCTCATCAGCAGCCTCTGGCACCTGTTTGGGACGCAGTCCAGATCCTTGCTGTTCATGAGGGGTACCAGTGGTTTGTGATCGGTCACCAGTCTAAAACTGTCCAGTCCATACAGGTACTTGTCGAAGCGTTCACAGGCCCAAATGCTGGCAAGGCACTCCTTCTCGATCTGCGTGTACCGTTTCTCTGCGTCGCTCAATCGTCTGGAGCAGTAGGCCACGGGTTTCCAGCTCTCTCTATGCTGCTGGAGTAGGACGCCCCCCAGCCTTGAGCTTGAGCCCTGCCGCCTTGATGACCTTCAACACTTCATCTTACATTGGTTGTGCAGCTCCTCGGTCTCAGCATGGACCAAGATGTTGTCCATGAAGATCTCTGTTCCTTCCAGGCCGGCCAAAGTCTCCGCCATTTTTCTCTGAAAAATTTCCAGCACTGTTGATATTCCGAATGGGAGACGGCGGAAGGCATATCTCCCAAACGGAGTGATAAACGTAGTGAGCATCCTGCCCTCTTCATGCAGAGGAATTTGATAAAATCCACTTGCTGCATCCAATGACGTGAACGCTTTTGAACCAGCGAACCTGGGCATTATCTCCTCTACTGTAGGTAGGACGTAGTTCTCTTGCCTCACTGCTTTATTCAATTTCCAGAGGTCTGCGCATAGCTGGACCTCTCTCTTGTTCGGCTTAAGCACCGGCACCATAGCGGCGCACCATTCGGTCGGCTGCGTCACCTTTTCAATAATGTCCTCATCCTTCATGCGCTGTAGTTCCCGCTTCACCAGCGGTACCAGTGGCAGGGGTATTCGTCTGGCTGTTGGCACTGCATACGGCTGGGCATCATCATGCAGGGCTATTCTGACTGGCTCAGTTTTCCAAGCCCACTCGACCCAAACACACCACTGACCTCATCCATCCTCTTAACTAGGCCCATTTCACTGCTTCCTCACGGCCCAATAAGCAGCTTGTTCCCTCCCTCACATACACTTTGAAAGAAAACATTTTCTCTCTGTATCTGGTGGTGCCTTGGAACAAGCCTGCACATTTGAGGTCACCCCCTGGGCATAAAAAGCGTATGTCTGTTGGCCCTAACTGGATTTTAGGACTTGTGGTGACCCACAAGTACGATTAAGAGACATTCACCAAGGGACTGTACCTAAGGGAAAGGGTTACGTAACAGAGTTGTGGTTTTAACCTGGTGTCCCCGTTTTGACCTCACTCGCGTTTGATGTGAAGTTTTATATTGAAGTGGAGAGTAAAGCCGACTCGACGCATCTCCGTCTCTTGTCTCCTCATTTATAGCACTCCACAATTGGTGACCCCGACGCGAGTTGCATACGGCTGGGTTATGTCTCACATCGACGGTGGTGAACATGCTGCTGCTGCGTTGCCGGCCGCTGCTTGCGGCGCGGCTGATGTCGCGGTTAACATCGGTGCTATCTACGCTGCCACCATCAAGTTACCAGACTTCTGGCAGCACAACCCGCGGCCATGGTTTCAACACATCGAGGCCCAGTTCCAGCTGAGAGGAATAACGCAGGACGTTACGAAGTATTTCCACTTTGTAGCGGCCTTAGATGCCTCGACGACGGCGGACCGCCTGCTTTCCCTGAACGGCCTGGGCGACAGCAAGCCTTCCGAGTTAATGGCGAGGATGCTGGCTGTGCTGGGCTCGGCGGATCCCTTGTTCCTTTTCGCTCACATTTTCCTGTGGCAGCTTCCAGCACCAGAGGGGGGTGCTCCCCCCTCTTTTCCTCCAGGGACTACCGGACGCTGGCTGTGGAGGCAGACAGGATTTTCCTCGCCAACAGGCAGCAGTTTGTCCATGCTCTGCTGCCCCCCCAGCACACGTCTGCCCCGCTTCCACCCCCGGAGTACGACCCGGACACCACAGCTGCTGTGACGGCCCGCTGACAGCGTGATGACGGGTGGTGTTATTACCATTCCAGGTTTGGGGCCAAGGCCAAGCAATGTAGCCAGCCTTGCAGTTTTGGGTCCCAGGGAAAAGCCCGGACCGGCGCTCATTAGCGGCTGTGAGCGCTGGCCATGACTGAAAGCTGTTGTTCGTCACTGACACCTTGTCCAGCCGGTGGCTGCTGGTCGATTCTGGGGCTCAGCGCAGCATCCTGCCTGTTGACACCATGGCTGGCGGGCGTGGCCCCCCGATGGACGCCGCCAACGGCAACCCATTCGTACCTATGAAACGAGGTATGTAGAAATGTGTTTCGGGGGAAGGCGTTTCGCCTAGGACTTCGTCATGGCCGCCGTGTCTACGCCACTCCTGGGAGCTGATTTCCTCTGCGCTTACAGGCTGTTGGTGGGTGTTAACAACTGCCGCCTGATCGAAGCTCTCTCTTTTGTTTCATACCCCTGCACACTGGAAGGGATGGGGGCGCTTTGTTTGTCGAACACGTTTGCCACCGGGGACCTGTATCAACGCCTGCTGACTGAGTTTCCCGACATGTTCTTCGGCGGTGGCTAAGCATGGCGTGGAGCAGTACATCACCACGGTTGGCCCCCCCAGTCTATGCACAAGCCCGGCGCCTCGACTCTGCCAAGCTTGCGATCGCCAGGGAGGAATTCGCCACCATGGAGCGCCTCGGCATCGTGCGCCGTTCCAACAGTCCGTGGGCCTCCCCCCTGCACATGGTGACCAAGGCTGATGGCGGTTGGCGTCCCTGTGGTGATTTCCGTCACCTGAACAACGCCACCACCCCCGACCGGTACCCAGTGCCGCACATTCAGGACTTTTCCGCCCACCTGGCCGGCGCCGCCATCTTTTCGAAGGTGGACCTGGTGCGCGGTTACCATCAGGTGCCCGTCCGCCTGCAGGATGTCCCCAAGACGGCAGTCATCACACCCTTTGGCCTTTTTGAATTTTTGCGGATGCCCTTCGGCCTTAAGGGTGCAGCGCAGACATATCAGCGCCTCATGGACTCCCGTGCTGCGGGACATGCTGTTCCTGTTTGTTTACTTGGACGACATTCTCGTGGACAGTGCGTCCGCAGAAGACCACCTGACGCATCTACGGCAGCTGTTCGGTCGGCTCAGTGAGCATGGGTGAATTCTGGGTGGGCCTGTGTGGTGACCCACAAGTTTGATTAAGAGACATTCACCAAGGGACTGTACCTTTTAAAGGAAAGGGTTGCGGTTTTAACCTGGTGTCCCCATTTTGACCTCTCTCGCGTTTGATATGAAGTTTTATATTGAAGTGGAGAGTAAAGCCGACTCGACGCATCTCCGTCTCTTGTCTCATTTATTGCACTCTACAGACTATTTTTGAATGTCCCTTGAACGATAATGGTAGCGTCAGGTCCTCTGTCGATTTTGAAGGCTACTACCACATTGTTTATGGTTAAGCTCACAGTCCATTTATTTTCTCCATTCTTATGATCAACAGCGCCATGGAAATGTTTGTTCAGGCTGTTCACTTGTGACTTCCCTGACTGCTTAAGACTGACATTTACGTTCCCAGTGTCCATTCTTGTGACATTTATTGCACTTACTTTTTAATGCAGGGCAACGTTTTTCATCAAAATGTTGTGGCTTACCACATCTCCCACACTCATGGCTTTTCTTTCTATACTGTCCACTTTTCCATTTCACCGCGGTAATGTTGGCTAGCTGAGGTTCCAGTCTGTTGGATTGAAGACTGACTTGTTTCGTCACCACCTCTGCGTGGCGCACACGTTCAATAACCCGCGCAAGAGTCAATTGGCGCGAAAGTTCTTTGTCTGTAATTCTTACTACAAGACGATCCCTTATATGTTCATCTCTCGTAGCTCCGAACTGACAGTGTTCCGCCATTTCATACAATCCTAATGTACATCTCCGCTGATTCTCCGGAATGCTGGCAACGTTGGTAGAAGCATGCACGTTCATGTATGTCATTTTTGACTTTCACTCTGTGCTATTCACTGACAGTAACAAAAAATAAAAGTGTCAATATTGTATGCACTGTTGTTCATTGACTTGCTCTAGCGCTCGTTGCTGCGTTGATAAATTATAGCAACCCTCCACTCATTCTCCTCTGACCATGCATTTAATTGGTTTTCTTCTAGGCAATTCCTCATTCGTCCTCTCACGTCTGACAGGTTAGAAATTAAACGGCTGTGGGCCATCATACATGCTATTTGTGGTTCTTGCCACCTTAGACGCCATAGTTCTAGTACTAGGCTGAGGCTACCTTCCCCCACGTCTCCCCAACGTGACGTCATCGCCAAATGGCAGGTGCGTTCACACCAAAAGACACATTTGTCGCCCGACATCATAAACAGTCGCTGTGCAAGTTTTGTCAGGCAAATTTGTCACGCCACATCTTTTGCCCGTAAACGGTGCTTAATGCCAATTCATTCTCAACCACGGCCGAGATAACCACCATTGCATGTCTTTGCGTTGATGTCGGGAACCCGACGCAGTCTATTCATTATATTGTAATGAGCATGGAAGAAGCACTGAATAAAGTATTGAATAGACAGCGATTTATTAGATACCTAATTAACCGTTGGAACACACAAGACCGAAAACCATAGCCACGCCGGTAAACAAACCCAGCGAAGCCCATTCCCTACTAGAGCTCCCCGCGCTACGGCCATCCGGAGGCGCATAGAGCTTTTGGCCGTGATATTATACATAAAATTATATTATATTATATACTATTATATATATATAGAGCTCCGGGAGTTGCAAACAGCAACAATCACTTACTCCTCCATGCTGCGGTTCACCCCGGACTGCACTGCAGGGAACGGTTGGCTGGTTGAATGCTGATTGGCTGTTACGTTTGCATGTCACTCAGTGGCCACGCTGTTGAACGCTGATTGGCTGTCATTAGGCAAATGTCACGGCAAAGTTGAAATAGTTCAACGCGAGTGAATTTGTCACACTGCAAATCCTCGTGAACTCGCTCGCCTGTGCAGGGTGAAAGTGTCAGGTTTTCTCTAGCGAAAAATTCACCCGAATCGCGTCTCTACGTTGACTTTGTATGGAGTCGTGTCGCCCCTTCGCGTTTGTGAACGCACTCGTTACTGCCAAAAACGACCAAAATTGGACACTATTTCGGAGACATTTTATGAATGATTTACATATTTTGAGTGCTTTATGTACCCATTAATTGAGACTTCTGGTAAACCTGCAACCTAGCCTTTAACGTTTGACTTCCATTCTACAAAATAATATTTTAAAAGTAGAATATCTTAAAAATATTTAAAACATTTGAATAGAAGCGTGCGATTATTCCAAGGCCCAGTCCACTCACATATGTTCTTAAAGACACGATGAGATCGACTCTTAAACCTGAAACTGTCCAGTCCCAAAGTGACAGGGCCTAAGTATGAAACACATTTGTTTGATTGTGTAGCATTGTGTAGCATCTTATCCTAGCTATCTTTGCTGTATACAGGGAATGGGTTAACCTAGTGATTGTTAGTGCTCGGCACTTGGTTCTATGAACATCATTACTTTACCAACAGCGATAAATTGTTTCTCTTTGTTCTGACAAATTTACTTACTGTAAGTGGCTTTGGATAAAAGTGTCTGCCTCAATGTAAATGTACGATATGACGTCCACGTACCTGTAAGGAGTTGAATAGCGCAAAGGTGACATGGAGCCCCAAATTCCTTGGAGCCACCATCACCCCAACGCCGAGAGACCAGGTGAGCCCGAAGGTGGGGAACAAGATGGCCACGCTTCTTAAGATGACTAGCAGCGTGTTCTTCTCCTCGGAGTGGCTGCTCTCAACGCCGCGGCGCAGCATCTTCGTCAGCACCACGATCAGGATGACAAAGTTGATTAAGACGATGACCCCGGCAGGGATGATAAAGGCCAGCAGGGCGAAGGTGTCTTCCCACCTCAGCCAGCAGCCGTTGTTGTCCCGGATGTACCCCTGGGGAACCTGCGGCGCCGTGGCCGCCACCGTCACCACGGCGATGACCAGGGGCGCGCCATAGCCCAGCGAGAAGCCGATGGCCAGCATGGTGGTCTTGGACATGTGGGAGAAGACCATGACCGTCCGGTAGAAGAGCAGCAGCGCCGACACCAGCATCCAGAAGAAGAGCGCCAGGTAGAAGAGATGGATGAAGAAGGTGGCCGCGCTGCACGCCGCCAGGGGCACCATCTCCGTCGAGTCCGTCTCCGAGGTGATGGCGGCGCCGATGATGAACCAGATGTCGGCGATGAGCAGGGACACGGCGATGTTGACCAGCGACACATGGCGCAGGTAGGAGGTGGTGTTCCTGGTCATAGCCTTCCAGGTGAGCGCCTCGATGATCAGACAGATGACCAGGCTGACGATGGAGATGGCCACGCCGATGTAGGTGATGATGTCCAGGGCCTCCGCGGCTCCCGGCGGGAGGCCCGTGGACATGAGCATGGAGAAGGAGGTCAGGTGGTCGCAGTTGCATTCCACCACGTCGTCCACGTCCGAGACGAAGGTGCATCCCTCGTCGTCCCAGCCGCCCTGAGAGTCGAGCAGCTGGAAGTTCCAGAAGACGCACTGAGGGTCCTCGGTGAGCGAGGTGTTCCGCTTGCTGTAGGACAGCGTCAGGTTGGGCCGCAGCGCCCTGGACCCGTTCAGCTGGATCAGCACCACCGCCGCGTTGATCCGGATCTCCGGGCCGGTGGCGTTGGCGTCCTGGCTGACGTTGAAGCTGGCGTTGGTGCGGGGGGGCAGGACGTTGGTCAGGGTGGAGAAGGTGATGGTAGTGATGAAGGTGTCTGTGAGGTTGGTGTCCTGGAGATTGATGACCAAGCTGGAGTTGATGTCGGCCGTGAAGGAGTCGCTGAACCGGGTTCTGTTCAGCAGGATGCTGGGCGTGGTGACGGAGAAGTCGTCCCCGCTCAGGAACTGGGTGATGGTCTCCATGGAGCTCAGGAACAAGGAGCTGGTGTTGAGGGTTCGGTTGGCGTTCAGAGCAGCCCACGATTCGATGGTGTTGTCGCTCACGATCACATCCACCGTGTTCAGGATGCTCTGCAGGGAGACGACGTGGGTTGAGCACATGGTTCCTCCTGTGTGCACCCGGAGGGCGTGTCAGTGTGTTACTGTGTCACTGTGGGGGGGGACGCCACTCACCTGCATGGTGTCCTCCACGATCATCGTGTTCACGTTGCCCACGTTGGTCAGGATGTCAACGATGGCTGAAATGGTGAGCGGGGAATCCGTTATAAGGGTTTGATTGTTGCTGACCAAGCCGCTGAGGTCTTCCACAAACGATGGAACATTATCCTGATTCAAACTCTGAAAAGAGAAAAAGGAAATATCCACAACTTATTAAGATACTCTTATTGTATTATTGTATTAAAACTTGTTGTATTATTGTACAGTGGATAATCTTAGCCCCCTACCCCCCTCTCTCTTTCTTACGCACTTATTATATTGTGTACATCCTGGCACTTAATGTACACACTTAATGTATGTTGTACATCCTTGCACTTAAAAATAGTATTTAGCATTGTGTAGCATCTTATCCTAGCTATCCTTGTTGTATACAGGAAATGGGTTAGCCTAGCAATTGTTAGTGCTTGGCACTTGTTTCTATTAACTTCCTTACTGTACCGAGTCCTACAGCAATATAATGTTTCTCTTTCTTTTGACAAATATACTTACTGTAAGTGGCTTTGGATAAAAGCGTCTGCTAAATGCTGTAAATGAAAATGTCGGACAGAGGCCAACCAGCTGGTATATAATCCATCCATTCTGTGTACCTCGGACTGGGTCAGGAGGTCGTTGATCCTGGTGAGGATGCAGGTGTTGATCAGGGGCAGCCACACCCCGCTGGCCTGGCACACAGCGAGCCGCTCCCCCTCCAAACCGGGGTCACACCCGGGACTGGACTCGTCCCCCACCCCGCCCACGCCGTACTGCGGGTTGTTGCAGATGACTGCTACTCACGACAAACAAACACAAGGAGAGTGGACGGCATTTTTATGGAGTGCATTTATACAGCGCTTTTCTAACTCGTGGCCCCTCAAAGCGCTTTACAATAATGCCTAACATTCACCCATTCAATCACACTCAACAGCCAGCTCTTCAGGAGCAGTTAGCAGTTAGGGTGAGGCGTCTTGCTCAGGGACACCTCGACACTCCGCTAGGAGAATCCGGGGATCGAACTAGCAACCTTCCGGTTACCAGCCAATTCGCTCTACCTTCTGAGTTTCATGCCGCCCAAGAAGCAGCCCTTGTCTGGTTGTAGAGCTATAACTATAGAACTATACATGTGGCGATAGTAACACTAGTGTGACTTTGAGACGTGATGCAGGCAGGACACTTACTATTATGATATCTAAAATACTTAGAGCTATAACTTGAAAAGCTATGATTTATTCATTTCTGTCAAATGAAATGCGCTCATTTCGTACCATTGAGGGCATCCCTGATGAGTTTGGGGTCAACCACATCGGTGCCCACAACGTCATCATGGCTCCACCACCGGTGAGGGAATGCAATCACTTCTTCCCTTTTTACAAATGTAACCTACAGCAGCTTTCAACACGAGTGTTACTATTCTAGACTTGGTCTCTCTAGGCATCTCGACCCATCTGACCTGTTGCTGTGATGATGTTGAGCCGGCTGCTGGCCTGGAAGGCGGGGATGCCTATGACGCGGCACATGGTGGTAACCGTGGAGATCGTGCAGTCTAACCTGTAGTTATATTGCACACAGTTGTTTCCCTGCTCCACGCTCTGCTGCACTGTTCCTGGTGGACAAAGGGCGGGAACATTTACATCCTGTGTATTCCTATTTTTTTACTTTTTATGATACAAAACTTCATGTACATAAAATCTTTTTCTGAAGCTAGGACGTTACCTGATGGTAGGTCTGTAGTAAGAAAAATGCATTTCCTACAGAGAATGTGTTGTGAGTGCTGTAGTGCAAAGTGAGCCTGTCAGGATTCTCGTATGGACTGTTGTTAAGTCTTCTGCCTATCGGTTTTGGATCTCTTGCCCGTACCTGTCCGTCTGTATCTGTCTGCCTGCCTGGCTGTTTACAAACCCTGCCTGTACCTGGAATCTGATCTGCCTGCTGGATTGTTTGGGAATAAATCCTTTTTTGATCTGCAATTGATTCCCGCTCTGAGTCGTGACAGAGCCTGAAAATATGTTTTTGCAAAGCCACATAGTTTAAGACGTAAAGAGTTCAACAATCAAGTAAACATGCACACCATTTTTAAAATTTAAAATGGTTAAACAAGTTAAACAAATAGCTGAAGTGATGAAGTTTGAAAACATTTGTGATAAAATATAAATCATTTTATATAAAAAGGTATAAATTATATTGAAAATCTGTTTATACATATTTGAATATCAAATTGTGTTGACTTGTTAAATGTTTGAATGAAAGTTAAAGGCTGACTTCCATTATAAAAAACAATATTTCAAAAGTAGAATATCTTAAAGAGTTAAAAATATTTTAAACATTTGAATAGTAGCACGCGATTCTAACCTAATATGAACATTTTAAAAGTGGAATGGTAGTCTCTAGGGGGGAAAATTGTGGAAGGAATAGGGCCCCCAAGTTTGTAGAGAATAAGAAAGAAAGAAGAAAGCCTAAGAACAACAATAGTTGAGCGCTGCTTGCAGCACTCGCCACATTAAATGGGATGTCCTTGGCCCTGTCACTGTAGGGTGGTGCTTACCTGGGGGCACATCGACCCACTGGGGCCTGTAGGGCCGCTGGACACAGCATCTCCGCGGCGTATCTGTATCGACGCCGCCACTACAGATGGCGTTGCTCTGTCTGTTGACCAGGATGACGGGAGCTGCCAGGAGGGTCGTCGCGGTGAAGCTCCCACTCTGAATGAAGCTCAGAGCTCCGCCCACCAGCGTGCAGGTGAATACAACTGAGACGAACCAACGACAAGAGGCACAGAGGCGGACATGACCACTCAACACATGGGCGATGCTGACGGCGTGGAGGTGAGTGCTGGGGGCCGGGGACTCACCCCTGTCCGAGGGGACCAGGTTGTTGATGGTCAGCCTGGAGACTCTGGCGCTACTGGTTATCTGGAAGCGGCCTCGGTTCTGGACGGGATTGGTGCCCAGAGTCCAGGAGACGCTGGTCACGACCCCGATGCCCGCCTGGGGAGGCGGGGGTCCACAGGTCAGGGTCCGGGCCTGGCCCGTGTACACCGGGCTGGGGAAGGTGATGGGGTCGGGGCCTGTCCAGGGAGGGCAGGGCGGAGGTGTTCACAAACATGAATATCACAGGATTATGTGCAGGGGTATCTATCATATGAGTATAAATATATATCAAATGAGTACAAGTATCTATCAAATGAGTACAAGTATCAAATGAGTAAAAAAAATGACTCACTTCTTATGACAAATGTACTTATTGTAACAAATGCACTTCTTGTAAGTCGCTTTGGATAAAAGCGTCTGCTAAATGCCCTAAATGTAAATGAGTTTATGTATCTATCATATGATCATCATATGAGTATGATAGATACAAAAAAAAGAAGTTAACCTAAATAAAAAATAAAATAAAAAATTCAGGACGCAGAAAGATAGTGGCCGGTTGCTCGGACAGTTTTCTGTTCCTCTGCCTGACGACAGCAGCTTCCTGGGATGTTTCCACCTCATATGAGTATAAGTATCTATCATATGAGTATAAGTATCTATCATATGAGTATAAGTATCTATCATATGAGTATAAGTATCTATCATATGAGTATAAGTATCTATCAAATGAGCATAAGCGTCTATCATATGAGTATAAGTATCTATCATATGAGTATAAGTATCTATCAAATGAGTATCAGTATCAAATGAGTATCAGTATCATATGAGTATAAGTATCTATAATATGAGTATCAGTATCATGTTAGTATCAGTATCATGAGTATCAGTATCATATGAGTATCAGTATAATATGAGTATCAGTGTCATATGAGTATCAGTATCATGAGTATCTGTATCATATGAGTATCAGTATCATATGAGTATAAGTATCATATGAGTATCAGTATCATGAGTATCAGTATCATATGAGTATCAGTATCTATAATATGAGTATCAGTATCTATCAAATGAGCATAAGCGTCTATCATATGAGTATAAGTATCTATCATATGAGTATAAGTATCTATCAAATGAGTATCAGTATCATATGAGTATCAGTATCATGAGTATCAGTATCATATGAGTATAAGTATCTATAATATGAGTATCAGTATCGTGAGTATCAGTATCATATGAGTATCAGTATCATATGAGTATAAGTATCTATAATATGAGTATCAGTATCATGAGTATCAGTATCATATGAGTATCAGTATAATATGAGTATCAGTGTCATATGAGTATCAGTATCATGAGTATCTGTATCATATGAGTATCAGTATCATATGAGTATAAGTATCATATGAGTATCAGTATCATATGAGTATCAGTATCATATGAGTATCAGTATCTATAATATGAGTATCAGTATCATGTGAGTATCAGTATCATGAGTCAGTATCATGAGTATCTGTATCATATGAGTATCAGTATCATGTGAGTATCAGTATCATGTGAGTATCAGTATCATGTGAGTATCAGTATCATATGAGTATCAGTATCATGAGTATCAGTATCATGTGAGTATCAGTATCATGAGTATCAGTATCATGTGAGAATCAGTATCATGAGTATGGGTCTCCATCATATCTTTGACTGACTGGTGAAGGGTTCGGTGATGATGCCCAGCACCGGGGCGAAGGGCTCAAAGCTCTGCTCCAGGTTGTCGTTGGCGGCCGTCAACTCTCCATCAACCACCCTGGTCGTCCTGAGAGTGAAGTCGACGACGACACTTCCCGCGCTGGCAAACAGAACAATCCCTTAGCATCCCTTTAGCATCCAGCTCCATCATGTGGGATGTAATCTACGATCTGAATATATATATACTATAATATGATATAATATGATATTATACATATGAAAATGGTATTGATATGATTGGTATGCGTCATATAATAAAATGGTACCTGAATCCTCGCACAGTAATCGAACTGAATCCTGTCAGTGATCGATAGTTTGCCTCCAGCTGTGAGAGAAGCAGACTGTGAGTTCAGCTCTGTCACATCTAGAACAGAATGTTCTCGACCATAGACCCACCAATGGCTGTACTGTATCTCTCAGGGCTATGAACTGGCTGCTCGTTGGATCACTCAGTTCCGCAGTGAAGGTCAGGTCTAGGGTCATTGAGAAGACCACCTCGATCTCATCTGAAAGGCACATGAGAACACGCTTTACACTCTTTACATGATCTCATCTCATCGACAACATCTTTCTGTTGCTACGACAACTGTTTAACCAATGCCTCGTGTGTGAATCCTGAGCTTGTGATACTTTGGTAATCAATAATCAAATGTTTCCTCCAGATTCTCACACTACAAAGGTAGTCGTGCAACCGGTTTGGATTTGAGTTAACCACCTTCTCAGTCTTACCTGGTGGAGGAGTGGGGGTGGAGGTGGTTGGAGGAGTGGGGGTGGAGGTGGTTGGAGGAGAGAGGGTGGAGGTGGATGAAGGAGAGGTGGTGGAGGTGGGTGGAGAAGTGGGGGTGAAGACGGGAGAAGAGGGGGTGGAGGTGGTTGGCGGAGAGAGGGTGGAGGTTGTTAGAGGAGAGGGGGTGGAGGTGGTTGGAGAAGTGGGGGTGGAGGTGGGTGGAGGAGAGAGGGTGGAGGTGGTGGAAGGAGAGGGGGTGGAGGTGGGTGGAGGAGAGAGGGTGGAGGTGGTTGGAGGAGAGGGGGTGGAGGTGGGTGGAGGAGAGGGGGTGGAGGTGGTTGGAGGAGAGGGGGTGGAGGAGGTTGGAGGAGTGGGGGTGGAGGTGGGTGGAGGAGAGAGGGTGGGGCTGGTTGGAAGAGAGGAGGTGGAGGTGGTTGGAAGAGAGGAGGTCGAGGTGGTTGGAGGAGTGGGGGTTGAGGTGGGTGGAGAAGAGGTGGTGGAGTTGGTTGGAGGAGAGAGGGTGGAGGTGGTTGGAGAAGTGGGGGTGGAGGTGGGTGGAGGAGAGAGGGTGGAGGTGGTGGAAGGAGAGAGGGTGGAGGTGGAGTTGGTTGGAGGAGAGAGGGTGGAGGTGGTTGGAGAAGTGGGGGTGGAGGTGGGTGGAGGAGAGAGGGTGGAGGTGGTGGAAGGAGAGAGGGTGGAGGTGGTTGGAGAAGTGGGGGTGGAGGTGGTTGGAGGAGAGAGGGTGGAGGTGGTGGAAGGAGAGGTGGTGGAGGTGGAGTTGGTTGGAGGAGAGAGGGTGGAGGTGGTTGGAGAAGTGGGGGTGGAGGTGGTTGGAGAAGTGGGGGTGGAGGTGGGTGGAGGAGAGGGGGTGAAGACGGGAGAAGAGGTGGTGGAGTTGGGTGGAGGAGAGAGGGTGGAGGTGGTTGGAGAAGTGGGGGTGAAGACGGGAGAAGAGGTGGTGGAGTTGGGTGGAGGAGAGGTGGTGAGTGGTGGTAATGAGGTGGTGGAGGTGGTGGAAGGAGAGAGGGTGGAGGTGGTTGAAGGAGAGAGGGTGGAGGTGGTTGAAGGAGAGAGGGTGGAGGTGGGTGGAGGAGAGAGGGTGGAGGTGGTTGAAGGAGAGAGGGTGGAGGTGGAGGTGGGTGGAGGAGAGAGGGTGGAGGTGGTTGAAGGAGAGAGGGTGGAGGTGGTTGAAGGAGAGAGGGTGGAGGTGGGTGCAGGAGAGAGGGTGGAGGTGGTTGAAGGAGAGAGGGTGGAGGTGGAGGTGGGTGGAGGAGAGAGGGTGGAGGTGGTTGGAGGAGTGGTGGAGGAGATGTTCGGAGTGGAGGAGGGTGGTGGTAATGAGGTGGTTGAAGGAGTGGGGGTGAAGACGGGAGAAGAGGTGGTGGAGTTGGGTGGAGGAGAGGTGGTGAGTGGTGGTAATGAGGTGGTGGAGGTGGTTCGAGGAGAGGGGGTGGAGGTGGTTGGAGGAGAGAGGGTGGAGGTGGTTGGAGGAGAGGGGGTGGAGGTGGGTGGAGGAGAGGTGGTGGAGGTGGTTGGAGGAGAGAGGGTGGAGGTTGCTGGAGGAGTGGTGGTTGGTGGTGGTAATGAGGTGGGTGGAGGAGAGGGGGTGTAGGTGGTTGGAGGAGAGAGGGTGGAGGTTGCTGAAGGAGTGGTGGTGGGTGGTGGTAATGAGGTGGTTGAAGGAGTGGGGGTGAAGACGGGAGAAGAGGTGGTGGAGTTGGGTGGAGGAGAGGTGGTGAGTGGTGGTAATGAGGTGGTGGAGGTGGTTGGAGGAGAGGGGGTGGAGGTGGTTGGAGGAGAGAGGGTGGAGGTGGTTGGAGGAGAGGGGGTGGAGGTGGTTGGAGGAGAGAGGGTGGAGGTTGCTGGAGGAGTGGTGGTTGGTGGTGGTAATGAGGTGGGTGGAGGAGAGGGGGTGGAGGTGGTTGGAGGAGAGGGGGTGGAGGTGGTTGAAGGAGAGAGGGTGGAGGTGGTTGGAGGAGAGAGGGTGGAGGTTGCTGGAGGAGTGGTGGTGGGTGGTGGTAATGAGGTGGGTGGAGGAGAGGGGGTGGAGGTGGTTGGAGGAGAGAGGGTGGAGGTTGCTGGAGGAGTGGGGGTGGGTGGTGGTAATGAGGTGGGTGGAGGAGAGGTGGTGGAGGTGGTTGGAGGAGAGGGGGGTAAAGGACAAAAAGTGGAATCTGTTTGGGAAAAAAGTGAAAATAATAAGTAATTGTTTTTAATAAAGAATGCACTTTGAATAGTTGGGAGGGGAATTGTTGAGCTATTAGAACGAACTGAGTGGGATTTGTTGGGAGAGCTGGCAGTATTCTTCATCAGGAGGAAGGGCATTGATGCATCCACACGTCTCATCAGTGATGTTGTCACATGACCCATAAAGAAGACACTTGTCACATGGCCAGCGATACTGGTCCTCACATGTGCATTGGAACCCAGCCCCGAATGGAGAGCAAACTGAGGACAGAAAAACACAAAGTTTTCATATTCAAAGAGAAACATTTTGTGATGGAAAACTTTCCAGGAATGTACAGTTATTCAAAACGAAAAATTCACCAAACTATGTCGTTCGGCTGGAGCTTCCATATATATCTATTCAAAGCAACCTTTTAGCAAATTTGACAAATTGTTTAACTTTCTCTTAATTTCACTTCTCCATACTCAATTTCAAGTCTATTGCCATATTCACTTACATGTTTATGGAGTTTAGGAATATGGCACTTACATGCAAAGCAACAAGCAAATACATGTTACTTGAAACCTGTGATGCGATAACACAACATTGGCAGAACTTTGTGTTCACCTGTGGTGATGTTGACCTCAGAGATCAGTATGTTGCTGTCGATGGGGAAGGGGTAGCTGATGTTATCCAGGATGCTCCTCAGTTCCTCTATCACTGTAACATTTGTGGTTTGCAACTCGATAGTAGTCAGGTACTCATAGACCACTGGAGGACCTGCAGTGAGAACAGGTGCATCATGGGAAAGTATCCATTTCAAATACATTAGGTTAGAACGTGTGTATTTGATGTTTGCCAGGAAGCCAAACTTTTTTCAAAGCCCTACTTGTTGATGGAGGTTGAGAAGTGGTTGATGGAGTTGGAGAAGTGGTTGATGGAGGTGGAGAAGTCGTGATAGGACAAGTTGTATTGACTGTTGGGAGACAATAGTCAAGTTCATAGTTTAAATAAACATTTAACACAAAGCTATTCACCTCATGGAGGCATATGCCATGCTGGAGATGCCCTACTGGAGAATTGCGGCCTCATACAGTGTCAAAGCTTCAGATTCTCGGCTGTATCCACAATTTTATGTCAACTGTCACCAGACATGAGAACGTACTTAGTTGGGAGAGCTGGCAGTATTCTTCATCAGGAGGAAGGGCATTGATGCATCCACACGTCTCATCAGTGATGTTGTCACATGACCCATGCAGAAGACACTTGTCACATGGCCAGCGATACTGGTCCTCACATGTGCATTGGAACCCAGCCCCGAATGGAGAGCAAACTGAGGACAGAAAAACACAAACAATGTTTTGGAAAATTTGGTCCAAATGATACACTTTGTGGATGACGGTTAACATTTGTGATGGAAAGGTGGGATCAGTCTTTCCAAGAATTTGTAATCTTGAATTCTTACAATTCAGAGAGAATTGACCAATCTATGTGGATCAGTGGGAGTTTGTAAATATGTCCATTCAATGCAACATTTGAGCAAATATGACCAATTGTTGAACTTTCCCGCCAGTATGATCAATCATCGCACTTCTACATATTTGAGGTGATAATTATTTACATTCTCCCTTGCTTGTGTATGGAGTTTAGGAATATGGCAATTATATTTCAAGTGATACACTTTTTAAAATTTGTTTCATTCTTACTGGAAGATTTGTCTATAGTTTGAATAAGATTTTATCCATTATTCAATCTCAAATGTTTATGCATCTGTTACTGATTCCCACAACTTTAGGGGTAAAATATCCACAAATTGTGCAGCATTTTCTTCAGAAGAGCTGCCTTAAAATCGTGCATTTTTGGTCGCAACAGTCACAAAAGATCTCTGCAAAATCCAGCAGAGACTGTTCAATACAGTCATAACACATCGTCAAACATGATAGACAAGCAAATACAGGATACTTCAAACCTGTGACCCAGTCATCTTCATAGAGCGATAACACAACATTGGCAGAACTTTGTGTTCACCTGTGGTGATGTTGACCTCAGAGATCAGTATGTTGCTGTCGATGGGGAAGGGGTAGCTGATGTTATCCAGGATGCTCCTCAGTTCCTCTATCACTGTAACATTTGTGGTTTGCAACTCGATAGTAGTCAGGTACTCATAGACCACTGGAGGACCTGCAGTGAGAACAGGTGCATCATGGGAAAGTATCAATTTCAAATACATTAGGTTAGAACATGTGTATTTGATGTTTGCCAGGAAGCCAACTCTTTTCAAAGCCCTACTTGTTGATGGAGGTTGAGAAGTGGTGAATGGAGGTGGAGAAGTGGTTGATGGAGGTGGAGAAGTTGTGATAGGACAAGTTGTATTGACTGTTGGGAGACAATAGTCAAGTTCATAGTTTAAAAAAACGTTTAACACAAAGCTATTAACCTCATAACTTGCTGACATTAGGAAGTAAATCATCAAAACACCTTCTACAGTGCTTCTAAAATAATAACTTCTGTAAATGGGAGGGAGTCTTTAAAGTTAGTGATTTAACCATGTCTATTGTTTGATCAATCCCAGTATGGGTCAATACTCTTACATTAAGGACTCAGGAGAATTGAGGCCTCATACAGTGTCAAAGCTTCAGATTCTTGGCTGTATCCACAGTTTTATGTTAACTGTGACCAGACATGAGAACGTACTGAGTTGGGAGAGCTTGCAGTATTCTTCATCAGGAGGAAGGGCATTGATGCATCCGCACGTCTCATCAGTGATGTTGTCACATGACCCATGAAGAAGACACTTGTCACATGGCCAGCGATACTGGTCCTCACATGTGCATTGGAACCCAGCCCCGAATGGAGAGCAAACTGAGGACAGAAAAACACAAACAATGTTTTGGAAAATTTGGTCCAAATGATACACTTTGTGGATGACGGTTAACATTTGTGATGGAAAGGTGGGATGAGTCTTTCCAAGAATTTGTAATTTTGAATTCTTACAATTCAGAGAGAATTGACCAATCTATGTGGATCAGTGGGAGTTTGTGAATATGTCCATTCAATGCAACATTTGAGCAAATATGACCAATTGTTGAACTTTCCCGGCAGTATGACCAATCATCGCACTTCTACATATTTGAGGTGATAATTATTTACATTCTCCCTTGCTTGTGTATGGAGTTAAGGAATATGGCAATTATATTTCAAGTGATACACTTTTTAAAATTTGTTTCATTCTTACTGGAAGATTTGTCCATAGTTTGAATAAGATTTTATCCATTATTCAATCTCAAATGTTTATGCATCTGTTACTGATTCCCACAACTTTAGGGGTAAAATATCCACAAATTGTGCAGCATTTTCTTCAGAAGAGCTGCCTTAAAATCGTGCATTTTTGGTCACAACAGTCACAAAAGATCTCTGCAAAATCCAGCAGAGACTGTTCAATACAGTCATAACACATCGTCAAACATGATAGACAAGCAAATACAGGATACCTCAAACCTGTGACCCAGTCATCTGCAAAGAGCGATAACACAACATTGGCAGAACTTTGTGTTCACCTGTGGTGATGTTGACCTCAGAGATCAGTATGTTGCTGTCGATGGGGAAGGGGTAGCTGATGTTATCCAGGATGCTCCTCAGTTCCTCTATCACTGTAACATTTGTGGTTTGCAACTCGATAGTAGTCAGGTACTCATAGACCACTGGAGGACCTGCAGTGAGAACAGGTGCATCATGGGAAATTATCCATTTCAAATACATTAGGTTAGAACGTGTGTATTTGATGTTTGCCAGGAAGCCAACTCTTTTCAAAGCCCTACTTGTTGATGGAGGTTGAAAAGTGGTGGATGGAGGTGGAGAAGTGGTGGATGGAGGTGGAGAAGTGGTGGACGGAGGTGCAGAAGTTGTGATAGGACAAGTTGTGTTGACTGTTTGGAGACAAAAGTCAAAGGAATGCAGATTTCATAGTTTAAATAAGCATTTAACACAAAGCTATTCACCTCATATCTTGCAGACATAAAGAAGCAAATCATCAAAACACCTTCTAAAGTGCTTCTAAAATAATGACTTCTATAAATGGGAGGGAGTCTTTAAATTTTGTCATTTAACCATGTCTATTGTTGGATCAATCCCAGTATGGGTCAATACTCTTACATTAAGGACTCAGGAGAATTGAGGCCTTATACAGTGTCAAAGCTTCAGATTCTTGGCTGTATCCACAGTTTTATGTCATCTGTGACCAGACATGAGAACGTACTGAGTTGGGAGAGCTGGCAGTATTCTTCATCAGGAGGAAGGGCATTGATGCATCCACACGTCTCATCAGTGATGTTGTCACATGACCCATGCAGAAGACACTTGTCACATGGCCAGCGATACTGGTCCTCACATGTGCATTGGAACCCAGCCCCGAACGGAGAGCAAACTGAGGACAGATAAAACACAAACAATGTTTTGGAAAATTTGGTCCAAATGATACACTTTGTGGATGACGGTTAACATTTGTGATGGAAAGGTGGGATCAGTCTCTCCAAGAATTTGTAATTTTGAATTCTTACAAGTCAGAGAGAATTTACCAATCTACGTGGATCAGTGGTACCTTCTAATTATGTCCATTCAATGCAACATTTGAGCAAATTTGACCAATTGTTGAACTTTCCCGCCAGTCTGACAAATGATCGCACTTCTACATTTTTAAGGTGAGGTATATTTACCTTCTCCGTTGCTTGTTTATGGAGTTTAGGAATATGGCAGTTATATTTCAAGTGATGCACTTTTTAAAATTCTTTTCATTCTTACTGGAAGACTTGTCTATAGCTTGAATGAGATTTTATCCATTATTCCATCTCAAATGTTTATGCATATGTTCCTGATTCCCACAACCTTTGGTTTACAAACATAAAAAATTATCCACAAATTGTGCAGCATTTTCTTCCGAAGAGCTGCCTTAAAATCTTGCATTTTTGGTCACAACAGTCACAAAAGATCTCTGCAAAATCCAACAGAGACTGTTCAATACAGTCATAACACATCGTCAAACATGATAGACAAGCAAATACAGGATACTTCAAACCTGTGACCCAGTCATCTGCAAAGAGCGATAACACAACATTGGCAGAACTTTGTGTTCACCTGTGGTGATGTTGACCTCAGAGATCAGTATGTTGCTGTCGATGGGGAAGGGGTAGCTGATGTTATCCAGGATGCTCCTCAGTTCCTCTATCACTGTAACATTTGTGGTTTGCAACTCGATAGTAGTCAGGTACTCATAGACCACTGGAGGACCTGCAGTGAGAACAGGTGCATCATGGGAAAGTATCCATTTCAAATACATTAGGTTAGAACGTGTGTATTTGATGTTTGCCAGGAAGCCAACTCTTTTCAAAGCCCTACTTGTTGATGGAGGTGGAGAAGTGGTGGATGGAGGTGCAGAAGTTGTGATAGGACAAGTTGTATTGACTGTTTGGAGACAAAAGTCAAGTTCATAGTTTAAATAAACGTTTAACACAAAGCTATTAACCTTATATCTTGCTGACATTAGGAAGTAAATCATCAAAACACATTCTAAAGTGCTTCTAAAATAATGACTTCTATAAATGGGAGGGAGTCTTTAAAGTTTATGATTTAACCATGTCTATTGTTTGATCAATCCCAGTACGGGTCAATACTCTTACATTAAGGACTCAGGAGAATTGAGGCCTTATACAGTGTCAAAGCTTCAGATTCTTGGCTGTATCCACAGTTTTATGTCATCTGTGACCAGACATGAGAACGTACTGAGTTGGGAGAGCTGGCAGTATTCTTCATCAGGAGGAAGGGCATTGATGCATCCACACGTCTCATCAGTGATGTTTTCACATGACCCATGCAGAAGACACTTGTCACATGGCCAGCGATACTGGTCCTCACATGTGCATTGGAACCCAGCCCCGAACGGAGAGCAAACTGAGGACAGAAAAACACAAACAATGTTTTGGAAAATTTGGTCCAAATGATACACTTTGTGGATGACGGTTAACATTTGTGATGGAAAGGTGGGATCAGTCTCTCCAAGAATTTGTAATTTTGAATTCTTACAAGTCAGAGAGAATTTACCAATCTACGTGGATCAGTGGTACCTTCTAATTATGTCCATTCAATGCAACATTTGAGCAAATTTGACCAATTGTTGAACTTTCCCGCCAGTCTGACAAATGATCGCACTTCTACATTTTTAAGGTGAGGTATATTTACCTTCTCCGTTGCTTGTTTATGGAGTTTAGGAATATGGCAGTTATATTTCAAGTGATGCACTTTTTAAAATTCTTTTCATTCTTACTGGAAGACTTGTCTATAGCTTGAATGAGATTTTATCCATTATTCCATCTCAAATGTTTATGCATATGTTCCTGATTCCCACAACCTTTGGTTTACAAACATAAAAAATTATCCACAAATTGTGCAGCATTTTCTTCCGAAGAGCTGCCTTAAAATCTTGCATTTTTGGTCACAACAGTCACAAAAGATCTCTGCAAAATCCAACAGAGACTGTTCAATAAAGTCATAACACATCGTCAAACATGATAGACAAGCAAATACAGGATACTTCAAACCTGTGACCCAGTCATCTGCAAAGAGCGATAACACAACATTGGCAGAACTTTGTGTTCACCTGTGGTGATGTTGACCTCAGAGATCAGTATGTTGCTGTCGATGGGGAAGGGGTAGCTGATGTTATCCAGGATGCTCCTCAGTTCCTCTATCACTGTAACATTTGTGGTTTGCAACTCGATAGTAGTCAGGTACTCATAGACCACTGGAGGACCTGCAGTGAGAACAGGTGCATCATGGGAAAGTATCCATTTCAAATACATTAGGTTAGAACGTGTGTATTTGATGTTTGCCAGGAAGCCAACTCTTTTCAAAGCCCTACTTGTTGATGGAGGTGGAGAAGTGGTGGATGGAGGTGCAGAAGTTGTGATAGGACAAGTTGTATTGACTGTTTGGAGACAAAAGTCAAGTTCATAGTTTAAATAAACGTTTAACACAAAGCTATTAACCTTATATCTTGCTGACATTAGGAAGTAAATCATCAAAACACATTCTAAAGTGCTTCTAAAATAATGACTTCTATAAATGGGAGGGAGTCTTTAAAGTTTATGATTTAACCATGTCTATTGTTTGATCAATCCCAGTACGGGTCAATACTCTTACATTAAGGACTCAGGAGAATTGAGGCCTTATACAGTGTCAAAGCTTCAGATTCTTGGCTGTATCCACAGTTTTATGTCATCTGTGACCAGACATGAGAACGTACTGAGTTGGGAGAGCTGGCAGTATTCTTCATCAGGAGGAAGGGCATTAATGCATCCACACGTCTCATCAGTGATGTTTTCACATGACCCATGCAGAAGACACTTGTCACATGGCCAGCGATACTGGTCCTCACATGTGCATTGGAACCCAGCCCCGAACGGAGAGCAAACTGAGGACAGAAAAACACAAACAATGTTTTGGAAAATTTGGTCCAAATGATACACTTTGTGGATGACGGTTAACATTTGTGATGGAAAGGTGGGATCAGTCTCTCCAAGAATTTGTAATTTTGAATTCTTACAAGTCAGAGAGAATTTACCAATCTACGTGGATCAGTGGTACCTTCTAATTATGTCCATTCAATGCAACATTTGAGCAAATTTGACCAATTGTTGAACTTTCCCGCCAGTCTGACAAATGATCGCCCTTCTACATTTTTAAGGTGAGGTATATTTACCTTCTCCGTTGCTTGTTTATGGAGTTTAGGAATATGGCAGTTATATTTCAAGTGATGCACTTTTTAAAATTCTTTTCATTCTTACTGGAAGACTTGTCTATAGCTTGAATGAGATTTTATCCATTATTCCATCTCAAATGTTTATGCATATGTTCCTGATTCCCACAACTTTTGGTTTACAATCATAAAAAATTATCGACAAATTGTGCAGCATTTTCTTCAGAAGAGCTGCCTTAAAATCTTGCATTTTTGGTCACAACAGTCACAAAAGATCTCTGCAAAATCCAACAGAGACTGTTCAATACAGTCATAACACATCGTCAAACATGATAGACAAGCAAATACAGGATACTTCAAACCTGTGACCCAGTCATCTGCAAAGAGCGATAACACAACATTGGCAGAACTTTGTGTTCACCTGTGGTGATGTTGACCTCAGAGATCAGTATGTTGCTGTCGATGGGGAAGGGGTAGCTGATGTTATCCAGGATGCTCCTCAGTTCCTCTATCACTGTAACATTTGTGGTTTGCAACTCGATAGTAGTCAGGTACTCATAGACCACTGGAGGACCTGCAGTGAGAACAGGTGCATCATGGGAAAGTATCCATTTCAAATACATTAGGTTAGAACGTGTGTATTTGATGTTTGCCAGGAAGCCAACTCTTTTCAAAGCCCTACTTGTTGATGGAGGTGGAGAAGTGGTGGATGGAGGGGCAGAAGTTGTGATAGGACAAGTTGTATTGACTGTTTGGAGACAAAAGTCAAGTTCATAGTTTAAATAAACGTTTAACACAAAGCTATTAACCTTATATCTTGCTGACATTAGGAAGTAAATCATCAAAACACATTCTAAAGTGCTTCTAAAATAATGACTTCTATAAATGGGAGGGAGTCTTTAAAGTTTATGATTTAACCATGTCTATTGTTTGATCAATCCCAGTACGGGTCAATACTCTTACATTAAGGACTCAGGAGAATTGAGGCCTTATACAGTGTCAAAGCTTCAGATTCTTGGCTGTATCCAAAGTTTTATGTCAACTGTGACCAGACATGAGAACGTACTGAGTTGGGAGAGCTGGCAGTATTCTTCATCAGGAGGAAGGGCATTGATGCATCCACACGTCTCATCAGTAATGTTGTCACATGACCCATGCAGAAGACACTTGTCACATGGCCAGCGATACTGGTCCTCACATGTGCATTGGAACCCAGCCCCGAATGGAGAGCAAACTGAGGACAGAAAAGCACAATATTTCCATTTATGTTGGAAAGCCGTTATGTGATTATAACATCAAGTAAAAGCATTTAGCTTAAAATATTAACAGTTCCCTCTTAAGTCAGACACAAGACATAGTGTCAGTAACTCGACCACTCTGTAACTCAACCACTCAGTAACTCAACCACTCAGTAACTCAACCACTCAGTAACTCAACCACTCAGTAACTCAACCACTCAGTAACTCAACCACTCAGTAACTCAACCTTCGGGACGTTGTGGGCCGGGTCACATGGGGGGAGGGTGGAGGCCTGGCCCCTGGGGGGAGGGTGGAGGCCTGGATGAGGGCGGAGGCCTGGAGGAGGGCGGAGGCCTGGCCCCAGGGCGGAGGGCGGAGGCATGGCCCCTGGGGGGAGGGCGGAGGGCGGAGGCATGGCCCCTGGGGGGAGGGCGGAGGCCTGGCCCCTGGGGGGAGGGTGGAGGTACCTGTGGTGATGTTGATGTCCGTGATCTGGACAGCAGGACTGAGGGCCAGAGGGAAGCTGCTGTTCTCCAGCCGGGCGCGGAGAATCTCCAGGGTCGCCAGGTCTATGAGGTCGAGCTCCACCACCACCTCCACCACCACCGCCGCCTGCAGTGCTGCAGCCACAACACACACTTAGAACGGGTTCCGTGTCCTCGGCCACACACCCTCCTACGCCCGTACGATGGACCATCACCCTCAGCCGTCCAGAACCAGGAGGAAGGAGGCAGGAACCAGGAGTGAGGAGATAGGAACCAGGAGGAAGGAGGCAGGAACCAGGAGGAAGGAGACAGGAACCAGGAGGAAGGAGACAGAAACCAGGAGGGAGGAGACAGGAACCAGGAGGAAGGAGGTAGGAACCAGGAGGGAGGAGACAGGAACCAGGAAAGAGGAGACAGGAACCAGGAGGAAGGAGACAGGAACCAGGAGGAAGGAGACAGGAACCAGGAGGAAGGAGACAGGAATCAGAAAGAAGGAGACAGGAACCAGGAGAGAGGAGACAGGAATCAGGAGAAAGGAGACAGGAACCAGGAGGGAGGAGACAGGAACCAGGAGGCAGGAGACAAGAACCAGGAGGAAGGAGACAGGAATCAGGAGGAAGGAGGCAGGAACCAGGTGGAAGGTGAGAGGAACCAGGAGGAAGGAGATAGGAACCAGGAGGAAGGAGACAGGAACCAGGAGGAAGGAGACAGGAACCAGGAGGAAGGAGACAGGAACCAGGAGGAAGGAGACAGGAACCAGGAGGAAGGAGACAGGAACCAGGAGGAAGGAGGCAGGAACCAGGAGGGAGGAGACAGGAACCAGGAAAGAGGAGACAGGAACCAGGAGGATGGAGACAGGAACCAGGAGGATGGAGACAGGAACCAGGAGGAAGGAGACAGGAATCAGAAAGAAGGAGACAGGAACCAGGAGAGAGGAGACAGGAATCAGGAGAAAGGAGACAGGAACCAGGAGGGAGGAGACAGGAACCAGGAGGCAGGAGACAAGAACCAGGAGGAAGGAGACAGGAATCAGGAGGAAGGAGGCAGGAACCAGGTGGAAGGTGAGAGGAACCAGGAGGAAGGAGACAGGAACCAGGAGGAAGGAGACAGGAACCAGGAGGAAGGAGACAGGAACCAGGAGGTAGGAGACAGGAACCAGGAGGAAGGGGATAGGAAACAGGAGTGAGGAGACAGGACCCAGGATGAAGGAGGCAGGAACCAGGAGGAAGGTGAGAGGAACCAGGTGGAAGGAGACAGGAACCAGGATGAAGGGGACAGGAACCAGGAGACAGGAACCAGGAGGAAGGGGACAGGAACCATGAGGGAGGAAACAGGAACCAGGAGGAAGGTGACAGGAACCAGGAGGAAGGAGACAGGAACCAGGAGGAAGGGGACAGGAACCAGAAGGAAGGAGACAGGAATCAGGAGACAGGAACCAGGAGGAAGGGGACAGGAACCATGAGGGAGGAAACAGGAACCAGGAGGAAGGTGACAGGAACCAGGAGGAAGGAGACAGGAACAAGGAGGAAGGAGATAGGAACCAGGAGGAAGAAGACAGGAACCAGGAGGAAGGACATAGGAACCAGGAGGAAGGAGACAGGTACCAGGAGGAAGGAGACAGGAACCAGGAGGAAGGAGACAGGAACCAGGAGGAAGGAGACAGGAACCAGAAGGTAGGAGACAGGAAACAGGAGGGAGGAGACAGGAACCAGGAGGAAGGAGACAGGAACCAGGAGGAAGGAGACAGGAACCAGAAGGTAGGAGACAGGAAACAGGAGGGAGGAGACAGGAACCAGGAGGAAGGAGATAAGAACCAAGAGGAAGGAGACAGGACCCAGGAGGAAGGAGATGGAAATAGGATTCAGGAAATATGAACCAGGAGCTAGCACATTGGAACGAGGAGGTAGGTGATCTGAACCGGATTAGATGAGGCAGAAAACAGTCAATGCAGATCTCATTTTAGGACGTAATTGATCCCCATTGTAATAGGACAAGCACAATACTTTGAGTTCTCTGTTTACATTCCTAGAGGCCTTGGCTGAACACACCCTCTCTTACTGGAAGCACATGATTAACCCTTGGCACTTTCTCAAGACCTCATATATTGGTTTATTTATTTCAATCTCTATTCTATACTCACTATAAACTAGTTTCTGTCTCTAGGTTCACTGTAGACGTGTTTCTGTCTCTATTTTCTCTATAGTAGTGCTTCTGTTTAAAGATGTTGTGGAGTGTGTGTGTGGATGAGGGCTGGTTTCAACAGCCATTCCTGGCCCAAGGCAGACCGATCGGACACTGGGTGAGGCACACCTGTTGTGCGTTGTGGAATCAATGTGCACAAGTTAAACCAGCCATCACCACACTCACTTGGGAGACTTCCTGCATGGATACATGGAAGTCCCCGGCTCCTCCTAGCTGAGTGTCGAGGTGTCCCTGAGCAAGACGCCTCACCCTCACTTCTCCCATTGAGCTGGCTGTAGCCTTGCATGGTTGACTCTGCCGTCGGTGTGTGAATGTATGCAATAACCCTAAGTCGCTTTGGTCGCCAATAAACCGGTTCTGTCTGGAGGAGCCCAGACATCAGTGGCAGGAACCACACGGTTTGTTACACACGGGTAATGGGGGGGGGGGGGGGGGAGGTGCAGCTCACAATCGATTGGTTGACAGGACTGCCCGTCGGTGGGGAGGCCGTTGATGCAGGTGCAGACACCCTTGGCGATGACATCACAGGCGGCGTAGGCCAGGCAGCTCTCGATTGGCCAGGCGAACCCTTCCTGGCAGCGGCACTGCACACCCGCGCCCACCGGCGTGCATGCTGCGGACAGTAAACAAACCGTGTTGTCATGGCAGCTGCCGGGTGAGGTAGGGGCTTTCAATAAGAGCAAGAAGTTATGCATGTGTTTGACCTGGAGGGTCCTGCAAACCAGTGTCAGGTGAGGGGAAACAGTGAAAGGAAAACCCGCAGAATGATGTCAATACGTATGCTAACTATTAACAATACTGTTACCGTTCTGATCAGTGGTCTCACATGGGTTGCCCTACCTGTGGTGACCTGAATCTCGCTGATCTGGGTAATGCTGTTGAGTTGGACCGGGAGGCTGATGTTGTTCAGTGCGGCTATGAGGCCTGAGGAACCGTTCACTTCGATGTCGATAACGTACGTCCAGTTATACGTCGGCTCTGCAGGGGTTAGAGGTCAGGTCAAGTAGGAGCCTCTCGTGATGCTGTATTAGACCGCAGAACAGCATCGTTAGAGGCTGTAGTAGAACAGCATCGTTAGAGGCTGAACTAGAACAGCATCGTTAGAGGCTGTAGTAGAACAGCATTGTTAGAGGCTGAACTAGAACAGCATCAATTGAGGCTGTAATAGACCATATCAGGTAGGGTTTAACCAGTTTAATTGCTAACTTAATTTTTGTTATAGTTTAGTTTGAAGCCCAACCATCTTGTGCCGCTCTTTTCTGGCGTAATATCTCTTGCGGAGGAATGCCCTGAGACACATAACACACAGACACAAAGAGGACAGTCCAGTTTAATACCTGGCTAACAACATTCAACACAGGCATATGAAATGTGCGACAGCTCATTACTTTACTTTTTGGCTGGTGTTAACAGAAGGAATTTGCATGGAGGTGCAGCATTATCAACAATTTGAAATGGGAAACAGTTTAATAGTTTAACAGTTGGCAGCATAGTGTACACTCTACCTCTGATTTCATGAACTCTCACTCAGATTTTAAAACATACAACACTATCTCTGATCTCCTGAACACAACCCCTGATTTCATAAACACAACTTCTGATTTCATCAACACTGTACCTCTGATTTCATAAACACTAAATGATTTAATAAACACTATCTCTGATTTCATAAACACTGTACCTTCGATCTCATAAACACTACCTCTGATTTACAAACACTAACTGATTTCATAAACACTAACTGATTTCATAAACGCTATCTCTTATTTTATAAACACTGCACCTCTGATCTCATAAACACTACCTCTAATTTATAAACACTAACTGATTTCATAAACACTGTACCTCTGATCTCATGAACACTGTACCTCTGATCTCATGAACACTAAATCAGATTTCGTGAACACCACCTCTGATTTCATAAACACCTTACCTCTGATTTCATAAACACCACCAATGACTTCCAATGGAGATGAATCATTGAACCCTGTGCCTCTGATTTCATAATCACTTGTACCTCTGATTTCAAGCCAGCAAAAGCTTGAAAGGACTCCCTAGACTCCAGCATGAGGTACAGCAGGAGCAGGAGGCTGCAGAACGACAGCCCCTGGCTCCACGTCGCCATCTCTGTCAGGGGGGGGGAGCAGGACAAACATACGTTTGGTAGCATTTTGATTGTATTTATATTTAACGTATTGTTATATGATTGTATAAACCATAAAACAATAGAATACACCTGTGGGAGTGTGTGTGGCGGATGGCTGGTTTAGGCAGCCTCATCTGGCCGAGTCTGCTCTCAGATACCCAGCCCGCCACACACACACTCACTCACTCACTCACTCGATCACTCGATCACTCACTCACTCACTCACTCACTCACTCACACACTCACTCACTCATATTCATACACATACAAACGCAAATTCTTACACACAGATTCACACCATTATGAGCATGGTATCAATGAATGAGTGATTCCTCATGTCATCATAGCAGTTGATCGCCATTCTGACCTTTAATGGAGGTTCCTTGGCTGAGGCTTGATCACACCATCACCATAAGAAGGGAAACACAGAATCAAGAAGCGTCTGCTGGTGGATCATCTATAGAGAGAGACACAATGTTTATATCAATCATGAGTTGGATTGAGAGTGATCCGAACAATAACAAACAACATAAAATTAAAAATATATGCAACAATAACTAGCTACTCTCAATAACCAGTCCCTGGTATAAACCAGTTAATCATTAGAACCAGTCCCTCATAATAATCTCAAGTTAGTCATGTGCCAAGCAGCCTGCAGCTCACACACGCGCGCCATCGCATACAAACACCGCAAGCACCTACGTACACGCCGCATACACACACCGCACAGACACGTGCAGGAACATACAGTGGGGCAAAAAAGTATTTAGTCAGCCACCAATTGTGGAAGTTCTCCCACTTAAAAAGATGAGAGAGGCCTGTAATTTTCATCATAGGTATACCTCAGCTATGAGAGACAAAATGAAAAAAGAAAAACCTAGAAAATCACTGTCTGATTTTTTTTTTTTTTTTTTATCACTTAGATCTTTATTGACAGTTTTTCACAGTAACATGACAACATTATATCAACATCAACAAATGGAATGGCTATAGAAATAAAAATAAAAATACAAATAAAATAAAACAAGAAAGAAAAACAAAAAACGTACCTTCATATTCTCATATCCTGAGTTTGTAATTATGTACTACTGTTCCAATCCGATGTCTTCATTTTGAGTCCTGTAAAGTGCCCATTTTTCCCATTTACAGTCGAATTGTGTTTCTTGAAGTCTCAGTTTGTGTGTCAGTTTCTCCATTACAGCTATCTCTTCAACAATAGTAAACCAATGAGTCTTCGTTGGTGGTGTTTCTTTACACCAATGTCTGGTGATAGCTTTCTTGCTCGCTACCAGCAGTATTTTGATCAAATATATATCCCTCGCAATAATATTCTCTTCCTGAAATTTACATAGATAGAGCACCAAACTACTTTTGGGGACCTCATATCCTAGTATTTGCTTTAATACTTTACAAACCATCTCCCAAAATACAGTTATTTTCTGACAATTCCAAAAAACATGTGCATGGTCCACATTATAAGACCCACATTCCCGCCAACATTTCTGACTCTTGTTAAGCTGCTTACTTTTCACTTACGGTGTTATAAAGAAACGAATGAGATCCTTCCATGAGAATTCCCTCCAAGTTCGTGAACTGGTGGACGAGTGATGTGCCCTCCACATGTCATGCCAATCTTCATCTGAAATTTGTACATTGAGTTCTTTTTCCCATTTCGTCTTAATATATTTAGTTGAATGTTTGTCGTTAGTATTCAAACCTCTATACATTGCCGAAATTATTCTTATGTTACTTTCCTGATATGCTTTTATTATGATTTGGATGACACCGTTCACCTCCTTGGGAGAATCTGACTCGATTTCCCTTTTGAAATAGTCCCTCATTTGAAGGTATCTATAGAATTCATGAGCTCCCAATTCATATTTTCTTCTTATACTTTCAAAACTCTCCAGCCTCCCGTCTTTTACCAAAACACACCAAGTTGTTATTCCCTTTGTTACCCAGTGCTTGAATCCTGGATCATACATTGCAGGTTTGAAATTTATATCATGTGCTACCCATTTTAATATATTAATGTCATTCTGAATCTTATATTTTTTCAAAATTTTAAACCATAGACCTAGCGTGTGTACTGTTGTTGGGTCCATTTTATTTTTGAGTTCTTTGTATAGTTTGTTATCTCCAATGAAATGTTGAATTGGGATTTAGTTTACTTCTCTTTCTATGTCTTTCCATTTTGCTCTAAATTCTGACCTACACCAACAGTACACAGGTCTCAATTGAGCAGCATAATAGTATTCCTTTAATTTTGGAAGACCCATACCTCCTCTCTCTTTCCTTAGCTGAAGAGTTTTGTATCTGACTCTAGGTCTTTTGCCCCCCCAGACAAATCTGGAAATCATTCTGTCCCAATTAGCAAATCGACCCCTGGGGACCTCTATTGATAAAAAGATTGGAATAGATAGAGAAATCTGGGCAATATATTAAGCTTAACTATCTCAATTCTTGAGTTTAGATCAAGTGGGAGGGTAGACCATCTTGCTATATCTTTTTTTATTTCTTGATCTAAATTGTTATAATTTGCTTTATATAGGTCGGTGGAGTTCTTAGTGATCGTAACGGCCAAATATTGAATTGACTTTAGGTTCCACTTAAGGTCATATATTTCCATGATCTCTTTTGGTGGGGTATAATTAAACAATAAAATCTGTGTTTTGGAAACATTAATTTTATATCCTGACAGATGGCCATACGTGTGTAGTAGCTTCATCAAATTAGGGAGCGACGTGTTGGGTTGTTCGAGGAAAGCTATTAAATCATCCGCAAAAAGTCCCAATTTATGTTCTACACCCTTAATCGTGACCCCTTTAAGTTCTTTATTTTGTCGGATTGCTTGAGCTAAGGGCTCAATAAAAATCGCAAACAGGGTCGGTGACATACAGCATCCTTGTCTGGTCGATCTCTGCAGATATATTTTCTTGGACAAACTTCCATTAATTTTAATTCTAGCAGAGGGTTTTTGATAAAGTGTTTTAATCAATTGTACTGATTTAGTATTAAATCCGAATCGTTCCAACACCTGATAGAGGAATTTCCAATTCACACAGTCGAATGCCTTCTCTGCGTCAATGCTAACCAGTACAATGCTTTGTTTCTCTTTTCTTGCATTGCCAATTATTTGTAGAGTTCGGCGTATACTATCTTGGGTTTGGCGGCCCGAAATGAGTCCCGTTTGATCTTCGTCAATTAATTCTGTAATGAAGGTATTTATTCTTTTAGAGATAATTGACGTATATAATTTATAATCTATATTCAGTATTGAGATCGGTCTATAATTTTCGCATCTATCCTTATCTTTGCCTGGTTTTGGAATGACTGATATAATTGCTTCTGCCCATGTTGGTGGTGTTTTGTTTTCTTTTAGAGTCCAATTAAAGGAAGTCTGGAGAGCTGGTAGCAGTTCCTCCTTAAAAATCTTGTACCACTCTGCAGGATAACCATCGCTCCCTGGAGATTTATTGTTTTTCAATGATTTTATAGCATAAATAATCTCTTCCCTTGTAATGTCTGCTGTTAATCTTTCATTTTGGTATGTGCCAATCGACGGTAAATCCAATTTGTTTAAAAAGGTTCTAATTTCTTCCTCGTTCGCAGCAGCCGGTTGTGTATATAATCTTTCATAGAACCCCCTAAATACTCTTTCTATATTTTCCGGCTCGTCTATCGTCTCATTGGTGCATGGATCCTAAATTGTATGTATGGTATTAACTGCTTGTTGTTTTCGTATACGTTTTGCTAGGAGTTTAGTTGCTCTTGGGCCAATTTCATAATAATTTTGTTTCATAAATATGTTCTTTTTTCCATATTCGTCCATTAATATATCATTTATCTTAGTTTTGGTATCCCTAATTTTTTTACATATATTCGGGTTGTTTGTCTTTTGATATTGCTGTTCCAGTTCTCTTAACCTTAAAGAGTGGTTCTGGAACGCCTCTGCTTTAAGTTTCTTTATTTTAGAGGTTTTAGCTAATACTTCCCCTCGAACAACCGCCTTCAGGGCATCCCAAACAATGTGTGGGTCAACTTCTCCGTTACTATTGTCTTCCATATATTGCCCAATTTCTTTCTTTAATTCCTCCACTAAACTTTTATTATTCAGCATTCCCACATTAAGTCTCCAGATTGTTTGTCTTTTCCTGGCATTAAGATGTAATTTTAGAAACAGGGTATTATGATCTGATATATCTGCCCCCCCAATGATACACTCGGTTACTCTGTATCCGTCAACTTTATTTATAAAAAAATAATCAATTCTTGAGTGCACATTGTGCGTTGCCGAATAATGTGTGAAATCCCTTTCAAGAGGATTGAGGTTCCTCCATATGTCCATCATTCCCATCTCTTCCAAGGATATCTTTACAAATTTTGATTTCTGTTTTCTGCTCCCTTTCAAACTTGTTGTATCCAGACATTGGTTCATGGTTATGTTGAAATCCCCCCCACAAATTAAAACTCCTTCTGATTCCGTCGCTATGACATTAAATAGTGTTTTAAAGAATTGCTTATTGCTTTCTGGAGGAGCATATACATTTATCAGCGTTACAGTCTCCGTGTCTAGTTTGCCCTTCACTATTACATATCTTCCCTCTTTATCCTTAATTACCTTCTCAGAAACAAATGTAGTTGAATTTGGAATTAATATTATAACTCCTCTTTTACGACTTTGTTTATATGTACTGTAGTATGAATTTTTATAGCCTAATTTCTTAAATTTCTCGTGTTCTGCTTGGCACAGGTGGGTCTCCTGTAAAAAAATAATATGTTGTTTTTCTTTTTTCAATTTTGTC
This sequence comes from Pollachius pollachius, assembly GCF_949987615.1. Taxonomy (NCBI): domain Eukaryota; kingdom Metazoa; phylum Chordata; class Actinopteri; order Gadiformes; family Gadidae; genus Pollachius; species Pollachius pollachius. Next base: position 770,092 of record NC_136949.1, read on the forward strand.
AAGACCAGTCCTCTTTTCTTAGGTGAATTTAGACCATTTACATTTAAAGACATTATCTTTAATTCATGACTTACCATATTGCTTCAGTAATGTGTGTACATATTTTCCCAAGCAGCTAAAACTTACGTGAACGTGAACATAAACAGAAATAAGAACAATATGAACATTATCAAACTTCCAAATGGGGGTCATTCCTCTCCTCTCCCCCAAGTCCCTGTTGGTGGGTGGATGAGAAATCCTCTCCTGTGAGGGCTCATCCCTAGACCCGGAGCCATATCCGTAGAACGGCAATACCCCCAGCCTAGAACTGTCCAACATTGATGGCTCTCCCTCGCCCTGTCGGCGTTTTCATACGTTAATGAACTCAATTAAATGAAGCTGTGCGTGTTACCTTGCAGCGCTGCTATCTTCCACTCTGTCTGGGGCATTAATTGTCGGCTCTCCGCTGGAAACCTTGCAACTTTTCTTTCGCTCGTTGTGCCGCCGCATCCGTCATCGCTCTCGGGCGTCCTGCTCGTTTCCATCCCCGTTCACCTCGGTTCCACTCCTCCGCAGGCTCCGCGTCATCACCCGGCACGTCCACAGGTATTCCCCTGGCTGTCAGGTCCTCCGCTGCCTCCCGCGCGCTGGCGTAGGTCCGCACACCGTTGTTCCAATGGATTCTTATTTTCGTGAATGGGGTTTGGAAACGGATGGCTCTTTCTTTCAGGATCTTCTTGATATTTAGATATGTTTTTCGTTTTTGCACAATCTCAGTGGGGTAGTCGTGGTCAAAATGTATTCTTTTGTTGCCCACCTGTAGCCCCTTCTTCTCCCAGACTTTCTGTAGGACCATCTCCTTGGTATCAAACTGAAGGAAATTAACTACTATTGATCTCGGAGTGCCGCCTGGATACGGTTTTCGTGTGAGAGCTCTGTGTGCTCGCTGAATTTGCAGATTGGTTCCGTCGGGTAATTTCAGCTCCTTTTTTAGCAACTTGCCCAGGTATTCGGCGACAGAGGCTCCTTCTGTGTCCTCGGGCAGGCCAAAAATCCTCACATTGTTCCTCCGTGATCTCGCTTCTAGGTCTGTCAGTTTGTCCTGCATCTGGCATGTCTGCTTCATCACCTTAGCGAGCATGTCGCTCGCCCCTGCGTTACATTCTTCCAGCTCTGCTATGCGGGCCTGTGCTTCGGTTATGTCCATTTTTTGCTCCTGTAATTCCTCATTGTTTTCCGTGAGCTTGTGTCAATATCCTGTCTGAGATAGGCGATTTCTTGCTTTATTTCATTTTTAATTTCACTTTTAAGCTCGTCGTTGAATGTTTTCAGTTCGTTGTGGAATTGTTGCTTGAGCTCTCTTATATCCTTACCGATGCTAGCAAGTCCTTCTCTCAGTGTTTTAGCTTGGTCCATTTTCCCCGTTGCGTCACCCTCGTGTTCCATTTGGTTTTGTTCAATCTCTTCCAACGCACTGTTTTCCTGAGTTTTGTTTGAGTTTTTGGTATTTCTACGGCCTCGGCGTCCACCCATAACCCGTTTTATTACATTTGTATGTCGAGTTGTTGAGTTTCAGTGGGTTTATTTGACCGACCTGGGCGAGCTCAAAACTAAGCGTCTTACCCGTCCGCCATCTTACCGGAACCCCACATTGTCTGATTTTTAAAGAATTTATTTGCAAATTATGGTGGAAAATAAGTATTTGGTCAATAACAAAAGGTCATCTCAATACTTTGTTACATGCCCTTTGTTGGCAATGACAGAGGTCAAACGTTTTCTGTAAGTCTTTACAAGGTTTTCACACACTGCTGCTGGTATTTTGGCCCATTCCTCCATGCAGATCTCCTCTAGAGCAGTGATATTTTTGGGCCTTCGCTGGGCATCACAGACTTTCAACTCCCTCCAAAGATTTTCTATGGGGTTGAGATCTGGAGACTGGCTAGGCCACTCCAGGACCTTGAAATGCTTCTTACGAAGCCACTCCTTCGTTGCCCGGGCGGTGTGTTTGGGGTCATTGTCATGCTGAAAGACCCAGCCACGTTTCATCTTCAGTGCCCTTGCTGATGGAAGGAGGTTTTCACTCAAAATCTCATGATACATGGCCCCATTCATTCTTTCCGTCACACGGATCAGACGTCCTGGTCCCTTGGCAGAAAAACAGCCCCAAAGCATGATGTTTCCACCCCCATGCTTCACTGTAGGTATGGTGTTCTTTGGATGCAACTCAGCATTCTTTCTCCTCCAAACACGACGAGTTGAGTTTTTACCAAAAAGTTATATTTTGGCTTCATCTGACCATGTGACATTCTCCCAATCCTGTTCTGGATCATCCAAATGCTCTCTAGCAAACTTCAAACGGGCCCGGACATGCACTGGCTTTAGCAGGGGGACACGTCTGGCACTGCAGGATTTGAGTCCCTGGCGGCGTAGTGTGTTAGTGATGGTAGCCTTTGTTACTTTGGTCCCAGCTCTCTGGAGGTCATTCACTAGGTCCCCCCGTGTGGTTCTGGAATTTTTGTTCACCGTTCTTGTGATCATTTTGACCCCACAGGGTGAGATCTTGCGTGGAGCCCCAGATCGAGGGAGATTATCAGTGGTCTTGTATGTATTCCATTTCCTAATAATTGCTCCCACAGTTGATTTCTTCCCACCAAGCTGCTTACCTATTGCAGATTCAGACTTCCCAGCCTGGTGCAGGTCTACAATTGTGTTTCTGGTGTCCTTTGACAGCTCTTTGGTCTTGGCCATAGTGGAGTTTGGCGTGTGACTGTTTGAGGTTGTGGACAGGTGTCTTTTATACTGATAAGGAGTTCAAACAGGTGCCATTAATACAGGTAACAAGTGAAGGACAGAGGAGCCTCTTAAAGAAGAAGTAACAGGTCTGTGACAGCCAGAAGTCTTGCTGGTTTGTAGGTGACCAAATACCTATTTTCCACCATAATTTGCAAATAAATTCTTAAAAAATCAGACAATGTGATTTTCTGGATTTTTTTTTTCATTTTGTCTCTCATAGCAGAGGTTTACCTATGATGAAAATTACAGGCCTCTCTCGTCTTTTTAAGTGGGAGAACTTGCACAAATGGTGGCTGACTAAATACTTTTTTGCCCCACTGTACAACAAAACGCGCACACAGCGCACGTCAAGACAAAGGCAGCGGATAGAGCGGATCCATTGTTGTCGTTCTGAGGAAATTACACAGAGGAGATCCGATGTCGTTACTTGGAGGACATACTTGTTCAAAATAACTCGTTAAATGCACCGATTGATCAGGTGGACCGGGAGGCTGATGTTGTTCAGTGCGGCTATGAGGCCTGAGGAACCGTTCACTTTGATGTTGATCACGTACGTCCAGCTATATATCGCCTCTGCAGGGGTTGGAGGTCAAATCAAGTAGGAGCCTCTTGTGATGCTGTATTAGCACAGCTGCTGGTGATGCTTTACATCACACATCTACCATCAAATATCTACAGCTTACAATCAATCACAAGTCAGCCTGCAACCCAACCTGCCTATCAGGGGCCCTGATTGGGGCCCCCACTCCCAACTTGGGAACCCCAGAGCTAGCAGTCGCAGTCAGCTAGCATGATAGGCTAGCTAGCTGCTACCCACAGCGGGTTTGAAGTTATTAAGAACAACAGAAACTGTTGTAACCCGATAACCATGAATGGCCTTGAGTCACAGGTGAGCCGAAAGCTGCCATTGTTATCGTCTCCAAGTCTAGTCTGAAGTTTGGGATTAAGAAGAGAACAAATCTCTGGATTCCATCTCTCTCTGTCTCTATGTCTCTCTCTATGTCTCTCTTTGTTTCGCTATTTGTCTCTATCTTTCTCCCTGTCTCTCTCTCTCTTTGTCTCCATGTCTCTCTCTCTCTTGCCTCTCTCTATGTATATCCCTGCCTCTACCTCCCTCTGTCTCTCTCACTCTTTGACAATGTCTCTCTGTCTCTCTGTCTAACTGTTTCTCTCTCTCTCCCTCTCTCCCTCTCCCTCTCCCTCTCTCTCTCTCTCTCTCTCTCTCTCTCTCTCTCTCTCTCTCTCTCTCTCTCTCTCTCTCTCTCTCTCTCTCTCTCTCTCCTCGTACCTGTAAACATGTGCCTGACATTGAAAGCTTCTAGCTAGGCAGGGATATGAACTCCTAATCTTGGTACTTCTATCAGACTGATGTCAAACACTTTTATTATATCATGATAACAATCATATTATAATGACAATTATTAACTGCTAATTACTTCGAAATTACAGTTTTTCTCAATCGTTTAAACACGTTTTCTGAAACTATAGCTCAATTTCTCAAAACTCTAAACACAAACCTGAGAGGAGTTAATCATTTTGTCAAAATTCCACGATGATGAAATCAGTGCACAAGTACAAAAAGGTAACAAAGCAAACATTTATTTGTTACTGTAATACGTTTACAGTAAAATGTGCAGCTGAACTGACTGCAAAAAAGCTTTTCCTAGGCCAACAGAAAATAAAGATAAGAATATAAATTAGGTCAAACAGATCTACATTTAAATCAGTCTGTATCCCACCTCCGATCCTGGTCAGGCCAGAGGACCATATCTACAACACAGTAGAGCTCACCTGAGGCCTCTTTTATGCTCTGACACATAAACGCAAAAAATGGGATTTAGAATTTCTATGTGTGTGAAAACAGTGGAATTGTGCTTTGAGTTTAGCAGTCTGGAGTCTTGTAGTTCATACATGAGCTTCAAGTTTTCAGAATTGTGTGCATAGTTCAATTCTTTTGTTTGTATACAATCGAGAAAAACGGTAACAATTACAATAATCACAATTTCTCCCTCTCTTACACAAACGCACACACACACACACACACACACACACACACACTTGATTGGCGATAATCAATTAAGATTTTTTAGTAGCTACTACGGGTTGAATCAATATTAAATACTACTACATTAACAATCAATAAACAAAGGGCTCTACAACGGCCCCACACATAATTACCAAATGATTGTGTAATGTTCAAAGTTATTTACTTGTTAACTTAAATCAAAACTATTCACCTTATTCCGCGCGTAAACAAGGGGGGGCGCCGTATTGGTTCCGTTTTGTGTTCTATCTTCTGGTTGAGTAACTCTGTCCGTTATCGTACAGTGGCACAATACATTAGCAATTTTAGTCAAGATGACCAGCATTATTTGTTCCGTGCGGGGCTGCCATAACAACTGGAATAAAAGACGGGTGTCCTTGCAACAATGCTGTGTTGTACACGGGAAAACCAGGGCAGAATGTTGTGGGTCAACCTTCAATATTCATCCTCCGCAATCCAGCGATGAGGACCGGCGTATGTGGCTAAAGGCGCTATATTTGAAGAACGGTCCGAAAAAACCCTACTGTTCTTTTCATTTTGTGGACGGCAGACCATCAGACCAACACCCGTACCCCGAGAAATGGTTGGGATATGTTATTCCTCCGGCGAAAAAGGCTCGTCGGATGCTTCTGAGGCTCCAAGGTAAGATAACATTTTAGCACTAACAGCTATCAATATCGCTAGTCGTTAGCCAGCTAGCGTCTAATGAGTATGATCAGCATATACCCGTAACTATGCCTTGGCTTGACCTCAATAAATGAACAGCATTACAAGATAAGATCAGGTCGAGGCTTTCCAATTTGATGTCCAGGACTGGTTATGTTGAAAGGCAGCAGAATAATTAACCTTATCGTTGATGACTTACTGATGTCTGATGCTGTTATTTCTACAGAACCCTCAACAAGCTCTGCAATCCAGGAGACTGATGGGATGAAGATCACATCATTGCTGTCAGTGACTCACTCCATTGTCCTCTCCTCCATGACCAGGCAACAGTGTCCTGAACAACATCTTGTACACACCGAACTTCTCCGGAATGATCGGCTGTGTCTACTGTACACTGGATTGTCAGTGGATGCCTTTGAGGCTTTATCCGACGACCTGAAAGAAGGATGCAGCATCTCTCAGCTACATCCCAAGGATCAACTGTTGATGACCCTGATGGAGCTCCGGCTGAACCTATTGCAGGACAACATCGCAGAGAGGTTCAGAGTGTCTCAGTCTGTGGTCAGTAGGATAATCTCTCAGTGGCTGGACTTCATGGAGGAGAAGATGAGGTGCTATGTTCCATGGCTGCCTAGGGAGACGATCCAGGCAAAGATGCCACAGAGCTTCAAGGAACATTGTCCATTAACCACATGCGTAATCGACTGTTCTGAGACCCCTCTTCAGAAGGCTCACAATCTGGACTCAAGAGGCGAGTCTTACAGTCATTACTATGGACATAATACAATCAAGTTCCTCATAGCTATTGCCCCATGTGGTTTGATTATGTTCATCTCTCCAGCATATGGTGGGAGATGCAGTGACAAGTTCATCACAGCCAACTCAGGGTTTCTGGAGTATCTGCGTCCAGGTGATGAGGTGATGGCTGACCGAGGAGTTGTTATCCAAGATCTTCTGTTTGACCATAAAGTCAAGCTCGTCCTGCCAGCTTTCACCAGAAGAGGCCTTCCCTTGTCCAAAGAAAACACCACCAACACGAGGCGCATAGCCAACGTCTGAGTGCACGTTGAGAGGGTCATACGCCGCCTGAAGAACTACAGAATAGTCTCTCAAACAGTGCCCATTAACCTTGCCCCGAAATTTGACAAGAGTCTGAGAGTCTGTCCAGGTCTATGTAATCTTCTTGGGGACATCCATCTTAATTTGCCGGGTATTTCAATGTAGCTATCTAGCCGTAGCTAGCTGACCGAAAGTTTCACCACAAAGTGGAAGACAATGACATTGAAAAAGGGGCGTGGCGGAATAAGGTGAATAATAAGTCACATCGTTGTCCTGAGATGACCACAACCACCGTCGTCATGACGATCTACACCTGGAAAGGGGTCTCTCTGCGACCACCACTGACCAGTGAACACACCACACACTTTGAATCAGCGGAACACAGTACTAACAGTCCTGTGATCTCCCATCACAGGAGAGGGCCAGCGAGGAGAACAAAGCATAACTTACCGGCTCCTCGAAGCTGCATGGAGGACTGGATGGTGTGTGGCGGCGCACTGCCACTGAGAGAACCGCCTCCTGAAATACGCTACGGTTCACACCTGTCGGACTGGTTTAGCTGCTCAACTGCGCTGTCCCTCACCTGATTGGATGGCAGTGTTTGCAGGACCCTGGATTCCCCTACCTGGCAGGGATTCAAACCTTTCCAGCACTTCCTGGAGTTAATCTTTTATTGAACTAATGTTAATCATCCGATCGGGGAGATTCCTTTATCCAACACCAACTCCAACAAAGGATTGTAGCACGACACCACCAGGGGGGGGGTGGTGCTTGATTGTCGACGGGGGGGGGGGGGGGGGGAATTTTTAAGTGCAATATTTATTCATAACGTCGGATTATAACACTTTAAATAAGAATGATAAGTCAAAGTTATATCAAACTAATAGTGCATATATTTCAGCTTTCTTGAGACCGTTTCTGTTCAGGATTTTATTTATTTTTAATTAATTTTTTTAATACTCGGGGGGGGGGGGGGCAGCGGGGTGGCCAACCTCTGACCAGGCCTGGCCCCCACGTGGCTACGCCCCTGGACACCACACTGTAGTACAGAGACTAGTACTACACCACACTGTAGTACAGAGACTAGTACTACACCACACTGTAGTACAGAGACTAGTACTACACCACACTGTAGTACAGAGACTAGTACTACACCACACTGTGGTACAGAGACTAGTACTACACCACACTGTAGTACAGAGACTAGTACTACACCACACTGTAGTACAGAGACTAGTACTACACCACACTGTAGTACAGAGACTAGTACTACACCACACTGTGGTACAGAGACTAGTACTACACCACACTGTGGTACAGAGACTATTTCTACACCACACTGTAGTACAGAGACTAGTACTACACCACACTGTAGTACAGAGACTAGTACTACACCACACTGTAGTACAGAGACTAGTACTACACCACACTGTGGTATAGAGAGTAGTACTAATATGCTAAAGTACTACAACTAAGCAAAGATTACGTAGTAAAGATATTGTAGTTCTAGTTCATTGGAAAGAGGAATCCTGTTAATTTCGTCGCTGGCTTTTCCCCCAAACAATATGTTAGTCATCACCTTTGCAGCTCGTTTAACTAAATTTTCAGCTATTGAATGAGGTTTTCCATCTTTGGCGATCAAGAGGGATACCTTGTATGAAGCCTCAGTAGCCTTAGCATTTTCTCCGGCTGCAAAAAACTGCAGCCTCTTTCATCACATGCTGCGTGAGTTTGTCGAGTTTCCGTTCAAAAAATCCAGTAGGTTTCCACATGTACTCCTTGTGTTTAGTTTCCATGTGTCGCTTCAACTTTGCAGGTTTCATTCCCTCGTTAGCTAACGTTTCATAGCACAACACCCAGTGTGGTTTAGGATCCTCCTCGTTGCCAGTCCAAAAAAACCCAAACTGTATGTAGTCGCTGTGGTACCTCCGTTTCACCTTAGCGGTGGACTTTTCACGTTAATGACGAGCTGGCGGCGGGATCTGCTTGGCGACGTCGCGGGCGTTGGACCAACATCCTGGGACTCAACAACTTTTCCTGTCCAGTCAGAATTTTCATCTGCTTTTCTTTTACATGACCCGGTCCTAATCCACTGATCCATTTGTAACTTGTTTGCACCATACATCCAGGCTTTACACCGCTTTGCACAGTCACATTCCCACAGTTACGGCAGCATTGTCACACTTCATTTGACGTAAATCGGTTGCGGTGTCGCAAATCGGTCACAAATGCCACAAAAAAATACATATATGTCACAGACAGTTTGAGAAACACTGAAATTAAAATACTGAAATTTTAAATTAAAAATTTTATTTAATTTTATTATTTTTAATTTTTCACCTGTCACCTCGCAGACCACTAGGGGTCGCTCACGGACCACCAGTGGTCCGGGGACCACACTTTGAGAAAGTCTGCTGTCCAATGCAGCAGAGAGGCTAAATAGCATGTAGCAGAGAGGCTAAAGAGCATGTAGCAGAGAGGCTAACATGATTTATAACTTTTGCAGGGTAACGTCTACTTGTGCATAGGACGTAAGGCAGTCAATCAAAAAGGCGTTTAAAAGCATCATGGTGGATATTCCGTGCTGTAATTGATTGAACATTGGAGTCCAGCGGTGTCTATGAATGAGAACCCACAGACAGCCAGTGTTTAGCTCTTTAATAATGAGAACATTTGCATGGTAGTAAACATTCTGGTATCACACTCGTGATACCGGCAGAGAGACGCTACTGGCCTCCAGTCTCTCTCACAATCACTTGGTATAAAACACACACCCTCACACGCCCATCTCCATGGAGACGTCCTTACCGCACACCGCCAACACCGTCGCCATGCCGACCAGCGTCTACGTCAGGCCCTAACGTCTGGGCCGGGTACTCTGCTCGTCGCCCCAGCGTATGTAGAGAAACCAAGATCAGTGATGTGTGGGGCATGATTCGAAGGATGGTTGGTATCAGGAGGGAATATGCCCTACCAGCAATTAGGTATAGTGATGAAATCATTGTGACAAACAAAGACAAGGCAGAAGCTTTGGCTAAATCATTTGCTAAAAAACATAGCTCTGCTAATCTGACCCAGGAGGCAAGAGCATGTAGGCATGAAGTGATTAGGGCACATCCCAACACAATAAGGAAAAATAATGACACTGAGGAAGCATCAAATGTTTGTTTTTCCTTGTTTGAATTGAAACGAGCTTTAGCAGGTGTTGGAGATACATCCCCTGGTAAGGATGAGATATGCTATAAAATAGTGGAAAATGTAACTCCTCAAGCACAGATGGTGATCCTGCAGCTATACAATAGGGTTTGGGAATCAGAGACACTACCATTGGCATGGAAACACTCTGTGGTTATACCAATTGGGAAACCAGGGAAAGATAAGAGTGAAACGACTAGCTATAGACCAATAGCCCTGACCTCTAACATGTGTAAGGTAATGGAGCGTGTGGTTACTGATAGATTAACCTACATAGTAGAAAGCAGGAACATGATTAGTCCAAGTCCGAGTGGTTTCCTTAGAGGGAGGACGGCCATGGACCCTGTGCTGTGTTTGGAGAATAAAGTAAGAAAGGCCCAGGCAAAGGAGATGGTAGACGCCATCCTTTTTGATGTTGGAAAGCCATATGACATGTTCTGCCGGGATGGTCTCCTTATTAAGCTTGAAAGCATGGGAATAGGTGGGAGGATGTTTAATTGGGTATTGTATTTCCTTAAGGATAGAACTATTGAAGTGAGGGTGGGGGCAACCCATTCTAGGGTCTATCCTACAGAGAATGGAGTCTCAAGGGAGTGTGTGTAGTCCTTTACTCTTTAGTATAATGATTAATGACATTTTCTCAGAGGTTGATGCTAGTCTTGGAAGGTCTCTTTATGCAGATGATGGGGCGTTGTGGAAATGGGGTAATAAGTGGGGCTTCTGTTTGTCAGTTGAGAAGACTCAAGTGATATGTTTTTCCAGGAAGAGGGAAAGTCCAACCTTACAAATTGCACTCTATGGACAAATGGTAAAGCAAGTCCAAGTAATTCGGTTTCTTGGAGTCTGATGGATAGTAAGCTGACCTTTTGAGAACATATCCAGAGAGGAGTGATGAGATGCAAAAAGGCAATCAATGTAATGAGGTGCTTAGCTGGAAGTAGCTGGGGCGCTAGTATGAATTCCTCAAACAAATTTACACTGCCATAATCAGATCAGCATTAGACTATGCATGTATTGCATATAGTTCAGCTAAAAAATCACAACTTGTGATGTAATACAGGCACAGGCCATTCGGCTCTGTTGTGGGGCATTCAAGACTTCATCAGTTCCAGCTCTACAGGTGGAGGTTGGAGAATTACCATTATCTTTGAGGCGTATGCAGTTATCCATGGTACACTGGACTAATTTGCTAGGACACACACAGGCTCATCCAACCACATCAGTTCTAGAGCCATGCTGGGAGTATGGGCGTACAAAGTTAAAAAGTTTTGGATGGGTAGGAGATGGCTCTGCCAGGAAGTTAGGGTTATCCAATTTAACACACAGCTGTACAGTACCACTACCGGCAACTCCCCCTTGGCTTTTCCCCATGCCTACAGTAGATCTTGAAATGATTAAGAAACAAAACAATGTAATGAATTTGGAGGGATGAATATCAGTATATAAGTGAAAGTATAACGGATCAATTCAAATTTTTACAGATAGGTCAAAAGATCCAGACACAGGTAAGACAGGGGCAGCAGTTCACATACCACAGTTTAATGTATCAATTATCAAAAGAACATCAGATCATTTAGCAGCATTCACAGTGGAGCTGTTAGCCATTTTATTGGCACTCTGGAGGATAGAAGAGGGAAGGTCAAGTAGATCATTTGCTCAGACTCAATGGCAGCTCTAATCAGCATTTCTAATCTAGTTTATGAGGTTCTTCAAAGTTTGTTTAAAATAGAACAAATGCAAATAACGGTGAGCTTTTTATGGGTCCCATCCCATGCTGAAGTAGAAGCTGATGAGGTTGTCGACATGTTGGCTAAAAAGGCACTGAAACAGGATATACAGCTGGGTGTTCCATTAAAGGGAAACTGCAACTTTTTCTAGCTTTATTTACCTTAACATAACAGGTTAAGAGTCATTGTGATGGTTCTATAACACTTTATGGGTCGATTGGTCGCTGTTTCGACTCCCCCTAGCGCATCTTGGCCGAAAAAGGGAATATGCAAGTTTCTGCCAGCGACCTGCCGCCCACTCTTGCGGGAGTCTTGGGTCTCGCGAAGCACCGAATTGCTTTACGGCACTACAGACCCACAAACACGGAATGCGGCTCGATACAAACACAAGTAGGGAAGGGTTTGATACATCATGGATCAGCCGACTAAAAAGAGAAAGAGAAACCCAATGTCGGAGAGAGAAAAGGGGGACTGACATGAGTAAACGTTGGGTGAGCTTCTCAGGAATAGCGTGAACTGAAAGAAAAAGAAGACTGCAAATCGGATGCCGACTTGCCATGGCCGTGTTGCTCTTGAACTTGTAAGTACCCTTGAGTGAACTTTGTCCTCTGTATTGTGGCTTCTTGATGTTGATAGTCTCCGTAAAAATGTGTTTGCTTGACCGTTTTGAACCTCCATTATAGCTTTAGCCATGTTATACCTGTGTAGTTCCCCGCTTGTAAACATGTTTGTAAAAAGATTGTTTTGTATTTTTTCTTAGTTACAAGCGTTGGCAAACAGCATTGTTATGAGGCTTGAGGGTTGATGACCCAAGACGGCTCGGCCTGCCTGCCCCGGTACAGCCACCACCCACATCCGAACTTGTGCGGGTAAGTGTCATGAGGAAATCCAGAGAACCCTCAAGAGGATGTTACTCCGAAGCTGTAGGGGGAGCTCAATGCGAGCGCAAACCAAGAGGAAAACAGGGAAGAAGTGGACAAAGTTGCATAGTTCCCCTTTAAGTAAATCTGAAGTTAAATCAATAATTAAATGAGAAATCAACAAGGTGTGGCAAGAACAATGGGATAGGGAAAATAAGGGTCGGTTCCTGCATAGAATTCAGAGGCAGGTTGTAACAAGGAGACAGGGCTACTGGAACAGAATACGTGAGGTTATCATCACAACACTACACATAGGGCACACATGTCCTAACCACAGTATGAACATCATAGGCAAACATGAAACAGGGGTCTGTCCAAAATGTAATGGATGAGAAACAGTGGAGAATGTTTTACTGCAATGTGAAGCATACAATTTGGAGAGAAGGGAGCTGTTGGAAAATGTTAAAGCTTTGGGTCAAACAAGCTTGACCTTAGAGGGTTTACTCTCCTTTACCACACTCAGACCACCAGCATGGAAATATGTAATGACATACATAAAAACAGGTTTATTTGACAGACTATAATTGAAATGTTTTCTATTTATATGATTTTGTTCATTTACTTTTGTTCTTATGCATAGTTTATAACATAACCTCCATCGAATCTCCAAACCAAACAGCAGGTGGCGGTAATGCACCATATTGGTTTGCAAGCCGCCAATGAACACGAAAGAAGAAGACATAAAAAAACTTAACTGTGGCTCCTAAAGTATGATTAAGGTTTGATGAAGGTACAATAAAGGTTTGATTACGGTTTGATGAAGGAACGATAAAGGTTTGATGAAGGAACGATAAAGGTTTGATTAAGGTATGATGAAGGTATGTATACTGTCCTCGCTGAGGTGTGCTAACTCCAACTAGACAGTGAGCTAAACTCTTCTATTTGTAACCTAAATGTCCTGCTGTCTCTCTATGACCCCGGACTCTGCGTTGTGTTTGGTTGTTTGGTGTGACGGGTAGAGAAGGACCACGGGACACAGTTGTTCGGGATTGTGGGAGACGCTTGGCAATTTATTCCCCAAAAGTGGAAAGTCTTCAATATAGCCTTGTATCTTGTATCCATGAGGGTCAAACACGAAACAAGAATTAGAAAAAACTCTTTGACCCAACAAAATGTAAAAATAAATACATATAACTATAAACTATATAATTTAAGAAACATTCTCTTTCAAATAAATGACAAAAACATTAAATTAAACAGTAGACAAAATAATATCGTACAAGATCATATAAGACGCAAACACACACATCACATGTAACACTCAACAGGTAAACGAACATATTGTAATATATGCAACATATTGACCAAACAAACTGAACGGACGGGTGGTTTAAACTTATATTAAAAATATAAATTGTGCAAGATAACTTGCTCACCTTGTATCCATGAGGGTCAAACACGAAACAAGATGGCACCCACACGAACTACGGTGGCGCACAAGGGACACAATATTAAAATCGCGGTAAACAGCCCCACATGGTGGCCTGTCTAATTAACAATCTTACATATTCATGAACATGAAGAATGCCTTCGATTCTTGTTTGCAGATTCATTTTCATTCTTCACATTGTATTGAATCCATGTTGATAAGATCAAGAGATCAAAAGATGAAAGAGAGTGAAACTAGAAAACAAACAAAGTATTGCAATTAGTTAAGTCACTTAGTTTCCTTGAACAATACCTTAAGTATAGAAATCACATGTAAAGCTAACTGTTAATGTAACCCAGATATATTTTCAGTCAGCTAATGCTTTTCTGTATTATCACTGTTTTTGGTGTGTGTCTCTTTAAGGGTTACGACCACTTTATGTTGCGGCAGCTTTACGACTGCTGTTTTACGGTGTGTGTTATTGTTACCTTGGAGACTAAGTTTTCGCGGGTAGATCTTTTTTTTTTTTTCAATGCCTGCAAGTAACGTGTGGTCAAGCTGTAATTCTCCTGCTGTTTTTTTTTTCGGAGTTTAACTTGTTAAAAGTATTTTAAGTGTAATATATACCATACAAAGTACTCGGTTTGCTTTTGATAATAAGCCGGAAGCCCGTCGGCAAAGTGTATACACAAGAAGGCCATAAGAAGGGAACTCCGCGGAGTTAATGAACATTGATGAAAGAGACGGCTGCTGTTTCCTGAGTTGCTTTTCCCAGTGGCTCGTGAGGAGCCGTCGCCATCTTCTGAACGTCGCCAAGGATTGCAGGCAAAACCAATTCAATAACCACACACATATAGAGCTCTATAATATTGTTTTGCTGGCCAGCACCTTACCTTACTTTACTTTATTTTGTTATTTTTTTTTGTTGCTAAAGACAATATAAGGACACTTCAAGATTTGTTCTATGTTCTATAAGAAGACCGTTCGGTATCCATTTTGTTTTCATGGGTTACCAAAATTATAATCACATTTCCATGTGATTTAAGGTTTACTGTTTATGTTGTTCCTGATTTACATTGTGATCAAGTAAGACGCATTTCAGTTCAGCAAATGTTAAATAAAACTGGATCGATAGTAAACTGCTATCACAACCCGAGTAAATTCTGTTTATTGGTTACAGACGAAAATTGGCGCCCGAACAGGGACTGAAGTGTGTCTACTTGATCTTAAATATAAAAACTCTTTAAAGTATAATCATCTGAAAATTGTAAGGTTGGCTTAATTGAGAAAACAAAATGGAGTTTTGTGACATGTATGGTTTTGACCCAGAGCGCACAGTTATGCTTAAGGGTGTCCCAGCTAAGGTTAAACTGGAAGATGTAAAAAGGGTTTTTGCATTACTAGATGATGTTGTTGGAGTGCATCACATTGACAGCCTTCCCAATACCATTCTGTGTCAGTTTAGCGAGTCTTTAACTCCAATGCTTCTAGACCGCGAGCATCCAGCTGATGACTCATATTGGGAGGTTATGCAGATAGATGAATACTGTCCACCTAAGTCAGTCAGTGAGCCACCCACAGATGATGTAGTGCCTCTTGCTCGTGCTATTAATGACATGACAGTCAATTTCAGAGAGCAGGTAAATGAGTTAGCTCTAACATACAACATGAGCCCCATTACTTTGAATCAAGTAGCAGTGAATCATATTTCTGGAAAAGGGGATAGTGACAAGGGCCCAGTAACTTCTACCCCAGCATCTGCTCTTAAAGCCCCGGCATTTAAAGCACAGTCTACCCCTAATCCAAGACCGGTTGTCTTCAGTGCTGATAGCTATTCGTCCAGTCCAAGACAGGCCCCTAATGACACTCTGCTTGTTGACCCCCTCCCTGCAGATGTTCAGAGAGTAATCGTGGAACATATTGTAAAACACGACTCCCTGGTGTTCATTCCACCTGCAAGAGAACTGCGTCCATTCTCCGGAAATTCTCCTAAACCTTCCACAGAGGTGGATTACAAAGTGTGGCGGCTTAGAGCTAAGCAAGTAATAAATGACTCCAGCCTGTCAGAGGCACAGCAGCGACGTATGCTTCTTGATAGCCTTCATACCCCTGCTTTAAATGTGGCTTTCTCTATTGGAGCCCAAGCCCCACCAAGTGACTATCTCCATGAACTAGACAAGGCTTATGGTAACGTTACAGGAGGTGAGGAGCTGTATATTCAGTTCTTAGAGACCCATCAGGACAGTGGGGAGAAAGCATCCGACTACCTGCGTCGACTCCAAACTCTGTTACAGGAAGTAGTTGAAAATAAAGGTGTGGCTAAACAAAATGGTGATTCTCAACTTTTAAAGCAGTTCCTAAGAGGCTGCTGGGAAGACAGTATGATAACCACATTGCACCTAAAAGAACAACTCAATGAACCCTCCCAGAGCACGCCCACTTTCTCAGAGTTGCTGTTCAAAATAAGAAATTATGAGAAAGAAAGTCAGCTAAAGGAAATGAGGAAAAAGCGACATACTGCTGGGAGCACAACCAAAGTTCATACTAAGACACACCTAACTACTGATGAGTCTGAGCCCCCTAGCAACAAAGTCCTAGCGGTGTGCGATGCTAACACTAGGGAGCAGCTTGAGGAGAGAATCAGACTGTTAGAGGCTGAGCTAAAGCAAAGTGTCACTACTCAAAATGCCAATTCCCCCAGATATGATAGAGCAGGACGAAAGTTCTCACCGAAAGCAAAAGGCAGCAACACAGCTCCACCACTCCAAGCCGTGCCCACAGAGAATCTCATTAAAGCAGGCAGGTTTTGTTACAATTGTGGAGAGGAGTCACATATGATGCCGCAATGCACAAACCAAACTAATGCTGTGCTTGTGCAGAAGAAACTTTGTGAGAGACACCAAACTAGACAAACCCAACATCCACTAAGCTACCAACAGACAAGCCCCCAGCCAAATCTGTCTTTAAACAGTTAAGGGCTCCTGCTGTGGGACAAGCAGGAGCTCAGTGTCAAACTAGTTCCCCTGTTTTGAGCCAGTGCATGCATGAACCCCCAAATGCATCAGCAACTATTCAGATTCCAGCAGGACTTGTTGGAGAGCCTTGTGATAGTGAAGCATGGTTAGATGGAGTCCAATGCAATTGCATAATTGACACAGGGTCTCAAGTAACAATCATATCCCAGTCATTTTATTCCCGTTACCTTTCCCACCGACAGTTATTCTCTATTAAAGATGCCCTAAACATTGAAGGTGCAGCGGGACAAAAGGTTCCATATTTGGGCTATGTTGAAGTGGATGTGCAGTTCCCTAAAGATAAATGTGGCACAAACCAATGTTTTCACATCCTAGCTTTAGTAAGCCCAGATCAGTCATACAATGACAAGCATTCTTTGCTTGTAGGTACTAATGTCCTGCGTCCAATGATCCAAGACTGCATTAGGCAAGGCGGAACTAAGTTCCCAGAAACCCTTCCTATCCAGGCCAGCTGGCTAATGGCTTATGCAGAGTGTGACAACCGGACTGACTCCCAAACAAAAGACGCCAAAGTTCTGCGTGTAAGGCTCAGCAGCAAAGTACCCATACGCTTGAAGCGTGGCGAGCTTTGTACTTTAAGGGGCATCTGTCACAATAAACCTGGTGAAGGTGAGTTCCAAGCTCTTGTGGGTGGTACGGAGGAAATACCCACGCCAGGAGGCCTGATCGTCTATGACCAGATAGTGGATGTAAAGCCTCAATCCCACAATAAATTTAAGCTTGCTGTCAGAAATATTTCTCAGCGTGACATCACCTTATACCCAAAAACAGTCATTGCTGAGTGCTCTCCCATTGACTGGGCAGTGCCCGTTTCACACTTTGACCAGAACAAACAGTCAGATGTTGCCCTTCCACAGACACATGCTCTGTCGGTGTCACAAAATGAAAAGATCAATTCAGCAGCTGAAATCTTCTATCCTGATTTCAGCGACAGCCCCATAGCACCAGAACTAAGGGAGCACATACAGGCTAGAATAAATAAAGAAGTGCCAGATGCGTTTTCTAGACATGATCTAGATGTTGGTAACATTGCAGGAGTCACTCATCGCATAGAGCTTGACCCTCATGTACCATTCAAAGAGCGAACTCGACGTGTCTCACCTGCCGACTTCAATGACTTAAAAAGGCATCTCCAAGACCTTTTGGCCATAGGCATCATAGAGGAATCACATAGCCCCTACGCCTCTCCAATTGTTCTTGTCCGGAAAAAGAACGGAGATCTGCGAATGGTGGTGGATTACCGCAGACTGAACAACTTGACTAAAAAAGATGCCTACCCATTACCCCGTATAGAGGAGACATTCTCCCTGCTGTCAGGCTCAAAATGGTTCACTGTACTCGATCTAAAGAGTGGGTACTATCAGATGGAGGTTGAACCCTCTGATCGGCCAAAGACAGCATTCACAACACCCTTTGGAACATGGCAATTTCGGAGAATGCCCCAAGGCCTGACCAACTCTCCAGCAACCTTCCAGCGAACCATGGAGAAGGTGATGCAAGGTATCAACCTCCAAGAGGTTGTTGCTTTCCTCGATGATCTCATAATATTCTCTAGCTCTTTGGAGGAACATGAGGAGAGATTAATGAAGGTTCTCAAACGCGTCTCTGATTTTGGCCTCAAACTGTCCCCTTCCAAATGCAAATTCTTCCAGACCTCTGTGAAATACCTAGGGCATGTGATATCTGCTGAGGGAATCCAACCCGATCCTGACAAAGTTGCTGCTGTAAAAGAATGGCCCCGGCCTCAAACAGCCAAAGAGCTTCGGTCATTTTTAGGTTTCACAGGGTATTACCGAAGATTTGTGAGAGAGTATGCCAGGGTTGTTAGGCCACTAAATGATTTGTTGAAAGGAGATCTAGCGCCCAGGCACAAAGGCCCTAACTCCTGGCCAAGAAAACAGTCACATCCACTTGGTGCATTATGGACCGCTGATTGCCAAGCAGCATTTGAGCTCATCATTGAGAAATTAACATCTGCCCCTGTGCTTGCGTTTTCCAACTGGCAGCTCCCATATGTGCTCCACACTGACGCCAGTATGACCGGTTTAGGTGCAGCCCTGTATCAGGTCCAAGATGGCCAAACCCGAGTGGTGGCATACGCCAGTCGTGGTCTCTCTAAAAGTGAGAAAAACTACCCCGTGCATAAGTTAGAATTTCTCGCCCTTAAATGGGCGGTCAGTGAAAAGTTTCATGACTATTTGTACGGGGCTAACTTCAAAGTGCTAACGGATAATAATCCTCTGACATACGTGTTGACAAGTGCAAAGTTAGATGCCGCGAGCCACAGATGGCTTGCTTCTCTATCATTGTTCAACTTTGACATCCATTACAAATCTGGTGTGCTGAATATCGATGCTGATGGGCTCTCGAGGAGGCCTCATGAACCATCCGAAGACGATGATGAGTCTCGAGAGATGGACCAGAGAATCTCCGGTATGCTAGATCGCGCTAGCCTCTCACTTGAGGAGTTCCAGGTTTTGGATGGGGAGACAGTGAGCACTCTTTGTATGCGCCACGGTGTCAATGTTCATGCAGTTTCACAAGACAATCAGGATCCGGATAGTGTCATACCTGCAGTGGAAACTCTCTTGTGTCATGAAAGTGCGGTCCCTGATGATCTGGAAGATCCAGTCCCTGGGCCAGGACAATCAGCTCTGCCAGAAATGTCTATGGAGGACTGGCATCAGTTGCAGAGGGAAGACGCAGCATTGGCACAAGTTATTTGTATACTGGAAGAGCAGCCTGACACTGAGGAATTTGATAAAACGTCTGTGGAGCCAGAGGTTGCTCAACTCTTACGTGAGAGATCAAAACTACTCTTGAAGGATGGAGTGTTATGCCGCAAGGTTCTCAACCAAAGAGGTGAAGCGTTTCATCAACTTGTCATACCCAGTAGTCACAGAGAACGAGCCTTCCAAGGTATTCATGATGAGACAGGCCACATGGGTATCGAAAGAACTTTGGAACTAGCTAGAGCAAGGTTCTACTGGCCGAAGATGGCGAAATACATTGAGACAAAGTGCAAAAGCTGTGAAAGATGTGTCAGACGAAAATCTAAGGTGCAAAAGGCATCCAAACTAGTTAACATCAAAGTCAGTGGTCCCCTTGAGTTAGTCTGTATGGATTTTCTGACAATTGAACCTGACTCAAGAGACACTAGAAACATACTGGTCATAACTGATCACTTTACAAAATATGCACAGGCATATACGACTAGAGACCAGACAGCCAAGACTGTTGCCACAGTGTTATGGGAAAACTTCATTTGTCACTATGGTTTTCCACGCAGGCTGCATAGTGATCAAGGAGCCTGTTTTGAGTCAGAAGTTGTAGCAGAACTTTGTAAGCATGCTGGAATCGCCAAGTCTCGCACAACACCCTACCACCCGAGAGGGAATCCGGTAGAACGATTCAACAGGACTCTGCTCGACCTCTTGGGAACGCTGGAGGATAAAAAGAAGGAGGAATGGAGGAAATATGTCAAGCCCCTTGTACATGCATATAATTGTACACGGAACGATGTGACTGGCGAAGCCCCTTTCCTACTCATGTTTGGCAGAGAGCCGCGTCTCCCCATTGACCTCTGTTTTGGCATCAGCCCTCAGGGTCACAACCCCAAAACGCACACACAATATGTGCGAGACCTAAAGAAAAGACTCAGACACGCATATGAGCTAGCGTCAAGAAATGCTGAAAAACGGCAGTTGTTGAACAAAAGGCGCTGGGATGCTAAGGTGACCGCCTTGCCTTTAGAGGTAGGGGATCGAGTCCTTGTGAGGAATCTGAGTCTCAGAAAGAAGCACAAAATCTCTGACAAATGGGAATCCACTGTTTACGTTGTTGCCAAACAGCCCGATGAGAGTATCCCTGTGTATGTTGTCAGGCCCGATAATGGTGAGGGCAGAGAGCGGGTTTTGCATCGAGATATGCTTCTTCCCTGTGGGTTCTTACCTGCAACCTTAGAAGCGGATCCTGTGAGTACTGTTGTGCAGGCAATCCCGACTCAAGTTCCTGAGGTGACTGATGAGGGAGATATTGAGGATGATCTGTCTTCAATGGAAGTGGATCAAGACTTGGAAACTCAGAACACGAGCCTTGAAA
Organism: Pollachius pollachius; assembly: GCF_949987615.1. Classification (NCBI taxonomy): domain Eukaryota; kingdom Metazoa; phylum Chordata; class Actinopteri; order Gadiformes; family Gadidae; genus Pollachius; species Pollachius pollachius. The sequence continues at coordinate 790,980 of NC_136949.1, forward strand.
CCCCTGAACAGGGTACCTCTCAAAATCCCCTAAATCCTGATGCCCCTGAATTCATGTCAGATCAGCATGATTTGTCAGACACTGAAACTGTAATTAGTCCAGGCCCGTCCCAGGCTAGGCCTCAGAGAACAAGGGTACCACCAGCTTATCTTAGTGACTACCAAGTTGGTCGCAAAGCCCATTGTAAACATCACACCTTAAGTCCCCCTACACAGCAGACACTGTTTTATGGTTTCTTATTGTCCTTGCAGCAGCAAATTGCAGGGTTAGTTCAGTCTCTAGCCGTAGGTAGTGACGGGGACGTCACATTTTAAGTGGGGGAGGATGTAACCCAGATATATTTTCAGTCAGCTAATGCTTTTCTGTATTATCACTGTTTTTGGTGTGTGTCTCTTTAAGGGTTACGACCACTTTATGTTGCGGCAGCTTTACGACTGCTGTTTTACGGTGTGTGTTATTGTTACCTTGGAGACTAAGTTTTCGCGGGTAGATCTTTTTTTTTTTTTCAATGCCTGCAAGTAACGTGTGGTCAAGCTGTAATTCTCCTGCTGTTTTTTTTTTCGGAGTTTAACTTGTTAAAAGTATTTTAAGTGTAATATATACCATACAAAGTACTCGGTTTGCTTTTGATAATAAGCCGGAAGCCCGTCGGCAAAGTGTATACACAAGAAGGCCATAAGAAGGGAACTCCGCGGAGTTAATGAACATTGATGAAAGAGACGGCTGCTGTTTCCTGAGTTGCTTTTCCCAGTGGCTCGTGAGGAGCCGTCGCCATCTTCTGAACGTCGCCAAGGATTGCAGGCAAAACCAATTCAATAACCACACACATATAGAGCTCTATAATATTGTTTTGCTGGCCAGCACCTTACCTTACTTTACTTTATTTTGTTATTTTTTTTTGTTGCTAAAGACAATATAAGGACACTTCAAGATTTGTTCTATGTTCTATAAGAAGACCGTTCGGTATCCATTTTGTTTTCATGGGTTACCAAAATTATAATCACATTTCCATGTGATTTAAGGTTTACTGTTTATGTTGTTCCTGATTTACATTGTGATCAAGTAAGACGCATTTCAGTTCAGCAAATGTTAAATAAAACTGGATCGATAGTAAACTGCTATCACAACCCGAGTAAATTCTGTTTATTGGTTACATTAACATTTCTTAGAACTAACATTATCCTGAAGGCATCCACGTGTTGAAACTAACATGCATAGTTCTTAACATTCCCACTTAGTTTTTAGCCTTATAACTCCGTTTTTCGCATCATGTAATTAACATACAATGAGCTAACTTAGTTACAACAAAGATGTGATACGTACAAGCGATGCCTCTGCTGGGGAATCAACATGTAAGAAGCCGTTTCTCTGGTAATGACCGTCTGCACTCTTAATCGACCTGCCGTTTCTAGCGTTTTCCACACGCGCATTCTAACGTGATCTAAACTATTTTCCTGCCTACTTCCTGTGCAGCTCAAAAATACAAACGTCAAAATAAAATTTTGGATGAAACACAAATTTAAAGCATTCAATTCAAATGAAATGCCTGAAGGGCAGAACAGTAAGATTAAGGTTTGATAAAGTTTGGAAAGTACAATGAAGGTACAACAAAGGTTTGATGAGGTATGATTAAGGTTTTATTAAGGTATGATTACAGTTTGAAGGTATGCTAAAGGTTTGATGAAGGTATGATTAAGGTTTGATTAAGGTTTGATGAGGGTTTGATTATGGTTCGATGAAGGATGGATGCAGTCCAGAGGTTTGTACAGTCTAAACCAGTGGTTTTCAAACTGTGAGGCGCGCCTCCCCTGGGGGGCGCCAGAGTTCTTCAGGGGGGGCGAGACGTGAGAAAAAAATAAACCAGAAAAAGTAACAGAAAAAACACAAAGACGAAGATGACCTGTGTTCGAAATCGTTCCCTATTCACTCACTCACTATTCCCTATATAATGTTTATGATATAGTGCACTATATAGGGAACGAACAACCGAGATTTCGTACACTACGCTGAACATTTCTAAACGTCATTTGCGTCAGTAAATGCGCCGGGTATTTGTGTGACGCAGACAGATGCGCCCTCATCATGTAAACAAAGCGGGCGAGGAAACCCGCGACAAACTTACTCACAAGGAAAACTGGAGGCTGTATTGATGTTAAATTGACGTTGATCAAGGTTTTTTTTAAAATTAATTTTGAATGTTACATTTTCTTTGTTAAATCCCAAACACATTGTTGACATTTCTAAACGAAAGCTGGATGGAAAGAGACTCCATCATTAAATGTATTCGTTTTCGTTATTATTCAGCTTCTTCTTCTCCTCCGGAAAACACGACTGCATTACATTGTGGTATACGGGAGTAACATGTAGGGAACATCGTATGTTCACTCAGAATTCGAACACCACTACAAAATGGCGAGCACCCTATATAGCGCACTATATTCGTGATAAGGAACAATTTCGAACACAGCTACGCAAACTCATTGCTCGCACTGAAGTTGAGGTGAGCTAAAAAAGGAGGCTAAACTGGCAGTTTACAGATTAAGATGTTCAAATGTATTTCAAAAACGTTAAGCTTAGATAAAGATGTTAAAATGTGTTAAATGTGTTTAAAAACACACAAAGATGTTTAGAATGTTTCACAAATATGTTTAAAATGTTTCAAAAAATATGATCAGAGATGTTTAAAATGTGTAAAATAATTAAAAGATCTTTAAAAACACAGGGATTTAGAAAAAAAAATTGTGGGGGGGGGGCTCAGCTGAAATTTGTTCTCTGAGGGGGGGGGCTCACTCTCTCATACTTTGAAAACCCCTGGTCTAAACCCTACGTGGGCATGGCTCTGTCTGCAGGCATGCTCTCTGAACGTGGAAGAATCATGGGCTCTGGAACAAGAAAGTTCCTGGACCTCTTCAGCAAAAAGAGGATTCCAGGCAGTGCTCTATACGTTAATGCCTATGGAGTACGACAATCGACACACATCACTGCAGCGGAGAGACCGCTATGCTACAAAAGACAAATGAACGTGACTAATCATGATTGTAAAAAAAAGATACAACACAACATGTCAGTTAACAGCATTTCAGAAAAAAAACAAAAAACTGATTAGACATGTTTCTGTTTTTGAAGAAAAAAAAACAATAAGTGCATCGCTATGCGTACATTTCAACGCTGCTTCACTGCTGGAAATGAAATTGATTGTTTTTCTTTTCTAACTTTAAAAAACTCCAGTACTTGGCTCCCAAATGTCCAAAAACATTTTATCATCGCTACATTGCCGTGGCACAGAGGTGTATTGAGCAGTACCATTATTATTAATATTATTATTAGAAGTAGCAGGATTAGTAGTAGTACTAGCAGTAGTATTAGTGGTGGTGGTGTTCTGTCCACGATGCCAACACGAAAGCAGTCCAAGTGGAAAGCAGTGGCTATAAAGTGCTTCAGATGAAAGCCTTTGGTTGAACAGCACATACGCCCCCTTCAGTCCTGTCGTGGTACTACAACCATACGTCCAAACGCGTCCAACACCGAGCCATACAGCTCCACCATGAAGATCTATCGGTACTTAACGACTCAGTTCGGGGTCACATTTGTATGGCTTCGGTTTCAAAGCAGCTGATCGAGACATGAGAACGTTTTAAGTCAGAGGGACTACAAGCGTGGTACCGTTGTAGCCTAGCTACCGCTTAGCCCAGCGCCCAGCTAGCTAGCCTCTCCTCATAACAGGTGGGACTGTTCGTATTCCAGGGAAACCAAACTCAAAGTTTAGGCACATAACCTTCAGGTTGAGGTCCGGCTAGTCCCCCACAAAGAGTTGTCTGGTGTGGACGTGGACTCAGGGTTCTCCTGACGTGGGCGTGAGGTCCTCCTGATGTGGACTCAGTGTTCTGACGTAGACTCAGGGTTCTCCTGACGTAGACTGAGGGTTCTCCTGACGTAGACTCATTCTCCTGACATGGACATAAGTTTCTCCTGACGTAGACACAGGGTTCTCCTGACGTAGACTCAGGGTTCTCCTGACGTAGACTCATTCTCCTGACATGTACGTAAGGTTCTCCTGACGTAGATTCAGGGTTCTCCTGACGTGGACCGGCAGGGTCTACTGACGGGGACTGTGAGGTTCTCCAGACGTGGACCTCCAGGTTCCCCTGAACACAGCACCCTACTGCGAAATGCTGGTCCCGAGTCATTGAGTCGTGGGATACTCCATTACAGAACATTAAGGCGATGGAATCTTTAAAATGTGTGAGTTTAGAGAAGTGCTCAGCAGGAACGCGCCGGAGGTCATCAAGTATGCGTCTTTCACCTGAACTTCAGTTATGTACGGTGTACGATACGAGAATGTGGAAGTACCTGGAGGCCCGGTGTCGATAGCTTCTCAAGGAGCAGATAAGTGCGGTCGGAGGGGGGGGGGGGGAGAAATACAGCAGAATAGATAAGGAGGTGACGTAATAAAGAGTTCTCCTTCCTCCTTCCGTTGGTCAGCGGCCCAGGGAGAGAGGGGGAGAGGGAGGGGGAGGGAGAGAGGGGGGAGAGAATTAATTATCAGGTAATGTTTCACATCTTCTGAAACGTTCTTGGATGCCAGGGGTGAAACGGAATTACTATTTATATATATATATGTATATGTATATGTATATGTATGTATATATATATATATATATATATATATGTATATGTATATATATATATATATATATATATATATATATATATATATATATATATGTATATGTGGGTATGAATGCCTACAATGCAACAAATTATTTAGATTTTAGTTTCCAAATTTCCAATGACGTGCAAAGTAGCATTAAAAACAGATTTACCTTTGGTCTGTCTCTGCTCCTGTATTACAGCTAAGCTATGTATCCTTATTCGTACTTACTGAAGTCACATATTTTGTTCAATAATTTAAATTGTAAAGACAATGACAATGACCAAAACGCACTACATAATCCATACATTGTAAAACATGTACAACTTTTATTGAGAGTTCAAATACACACAAAACAAATAAAGGTAAAACAATCTCGGTGAAAGCAACAATCCCCATAATTAATATTCCCTGCAAGTAATGAAAAGTACTCTGTGTTACGTCACAGCGTTAAGATTGAATAACAAAAGTTCGAAATCAACTGTTGAGGTAGGATTCCGATGCGTTGTTGGAGCTGCTGTTGTTAGCCGTGGTCGTCATGTGGTACACACCTGGGAGCGGAGAGAAAAACATGCTGCGTGTCAAGGTGAGCGCTGATACCGTCTGTCTGTCTGTCTATCTGTTCCTCTGTCTGTCTATCCAACCCTCTGTCTGTCTATTCATCCCTCTGTCGGTCTGTCTGTCTGGCGCTCGGTCCCTTTGTCTATCTGTCTCTTCGTCTGTCTTTCAGTCGTCAGTCCCTCTGTCTTTCTGTCCCTCTGTCGGTCCCTCCTTCCCTCTTTCTGTCACTGTCTGTCCATCCCTCTATCTGTCTGTCTGTCTGTCCATCCCTCTGTCTGTCCCTCAGTCTGTCCGTCCCTCTGTCTGTCTGCCTCACCACGTCGTCCTCGTATCCTGTTGAGGAGCGCCCATCTGCCGGTCGACGATCCTCCTCCGCTGGTAGTCTGGAGAACACATGGTTAAGGTAAGGGTCTGGTGTGGTTAAGGTAAGGGTCTGGTGTGGTTAAGGTAAGGGTCTGGTGTGGTTAAGGTAAGGGTCTGGTGTGGTTAAGGTACGGACACAAGGCCTACGCGCCTAACCTGCCGCTTGATCATTGTGTGTCACAAAAATGGTTCAACGCGCCTACGCAGCCAGATGAGCCCGCCCAACATTTATCTTCCCCCGCTATTTTTCTTTTGCTCCACAAACATGGCTGAGATCACCACCATCGCTGCGCTGTTGTGGGAGTCCGAGGAACGTAGGAAACCCAAACGGCGCCGTGTAGGAACTCACAGCTGGGTGAGTTTCACCACCTCATCGTTTCAGCACACACTGAAACAATGACTTGGTCGTCCACGTTCTTTCTGCTTCTGTGCGTCCTCCGTCTCTCTGCCAGTGATGTCGGGTCAAGCTAAACGCTGATTGATTCAAATTGATTACATTTTTTGAACTCGGGGCGTTGGGCGCGTAGGTGCGTAAAAACGCGGCTACTCTGCGTCTGCTACCAATCGCGAAGGGACGACACATACAAAGTCAAGGTAGAAAAATTTTTCGCTAGAGAAATGATTTGCAGCGCGACACTTTACCCGGCACGGGCGAGCGCGTTAACGTGGATTTGCAGCGTGACAAATTTCGCTTGAGTTGAAATATTTCAACTTTGCCGCGACATTCGCGTGATGACAGCCAATCAGCGTTCAACAGCTTGGCCACTGAGTGACATGCGTAACGTAACAGCCAATCAGCGTTCAACCGGCCAACCGTTCCCTGCAGTGCATTCCGGGGTGAACCGCAGCATGGAGGAGAAAGAGATTGTTGCCGTTTGCGACTCCCGGAGCGCTATAGATAATAGTATATAATATATTATTTTATATATAATATCACGGCCAAAAGCTCTGTGCGCCTCCGGATGGCCGTAGCGCGGGGAGCTCTCGTGGGGATTAGGCTTCGCGGGGTTTGTTTACCGGCGTTGCTATGGTTACCGGTCTTGTGTGTTCCAACGGTTTATTAGGTATCTAATAAATCGCTCTCTGATCAATACTTCATTCACTGCCTCTTCGGTGGTCATTACAAAATTATGAATCGTCTGCGTCGGGTTCTCCGACGTCTCTCCCTCTTCCACAACAGGTAAAGACATGCAATGGCGGTTATCTCGGCCGTGGTTGAGAATGAATTGGCATGAAGCTCCGTTGGCGGGCAAAAGATGTGGCGCGACAAATTCGCCTGACAGAATTTGCACAGCGACAGATTATGATTCGACCCGCGACAAAACTCGGGCGACAACGCGTACAGGTGACAAATGTGTGTTTTGGTGTGAACGCAGCAGTCTTTACCTGTTGTGGAAGAGGGAGAGATGTCGGAGAACGCGCTGCTTTAGCGCGTGTAACGCATCTACGCGCCTAAACCAATGGTTCCCTATGCAAAAATGCCGATTTTCTACGCCTCTTAGCGCGTAACGCGTTTGGTGTGGCCGTAACTTTGGTTTGGTTAAGGTAAGGGTCTGGTGGGGTTAAGGTAAGGGTTTGGTGTGGTTAAGGTAAGGGTTTGGTGTGGTTAAGGTAAGGGTCTGGTGTGGTTAAGGTAAGGGTTTGGGGTGGTTAAGGTAAGGGTTTGGGGTGGTTACGGTAAGGGTTTGGGGTGGGTGAGTGCAACATATGCTTAATATCCTTAATATAAGCTCAAGTTAAACCGAGAACAGGTGGAGGTCTATGGAGAACAGGTGGAGGTCTTTGGAGAACAGGTGGAGGTCTATGGAGGTAGATGGAGGTAGATGGGGGTAGATAGAGAACAGGTGGAGGTAGATGGAGGTGATTACGAACCCGGGTCTGGTTGGAGGAGGAGCTGAGGGCCGGGACGGTTCTGGACAGAGCAGCTCGGATCTGAAAGGAGCAACAAGCAGGTCACAAATCCTTATCTTGTATTTTAACGTTAAAACCATGACTGTATTCAGTCCATTCTGTAAGGAAATACTTGATTTATTACAGAGGTCATCAATACATAGTAGTCTTTCAGACATTCAGAAATGTGAAAGTAAACCATTTGGTCTATTTTGCCCAAAGATAGCATACCTTTGAGTCCATGAGTGTCCCGAACACAAGAATGAAGAATCCCTGAAAAAAATCATAGATGAGGAGAACTCTTTGTCCTCGCATATCACCATTTAATAAAACACAACATCTCAACTCTTGAGCTTTTAAATCTAGCCTGGGGCCCAGCGCCCCCCTGTGGTTCAGCGCTGCTAGTGGACCGATTTCTGAACCTTCGAGCCCAAGCGGGAGCGCGTGACGTCATCACGCTCTAGCGTCAACGGCAGACCAACTGAAAGTATACTAAGCGGGTAAGAAATGTAACTGTGCCGATTCAAGTTTGTTGGTTTGTTAAATGTTTAAACGAAGGGTAACGTTTGACTTCCATTCTAAAAAATAATATTTGAAAAAGTAGAATATCTTAAAAATAAGCGCGCGATTATTCTAAGGCACAGTCCACACTCATACATATTCTTAAAGACACGATGAGAGAGGCTCTAAAACCTGAAACTGTCCATTCCCAAAGTGTGTTTCAAGAGTATGAAACACATTTGTTTGATTGTGTAGCATTGTTTAGCATCTTATCCTAGCTATCTTTGCTGTATACAGGGAATGGGTTAACCTAGTGATTGTTAGTGCTTGGCACTTGGTTCTATGGGCTTCCTTTCTGTACCCACACCGATAAATTGTTTCTCTCTCTTCTGTAAGTGGCTTTGGATAAAAGTGTCTGCCTCAATGTAAATGTACGATATGACGTCCACGTACCTGTAAGGAGTTGAATAGCGCAAAGGTGACATGGAGCCCCAAATTCCTTGGAGCCACCATCACCCCAACGCCGAGAGACCAGGTGAGCCCGAAGGTGGGGAACAAGATGGCCACGCTTCTTAAGATGACTAGCAGCGTGTTCTTCTCCTCGGAGTGGCTGCTCTCAACGCCGCGGCGCAGCATCTTCGTCAGCACCACGATCAGGATGACAAAGTTGATTAAGACGATGACCCCGGCAGGGATGATAAACGCCAGCAGGGCGAAGGTGTCTTCCCACCTCAGCCAGCAGCCGTTGTTGTCCCGGATGTACCCCTGGGGAACCTGCGGCGCCGTGGCCGCCACCGTCACCACGGCGATGACCAGGGGCGCGCCATAGCCCAGCGAGAAGCCGATGGCCAGCATGGTGGTCTTGGACATGTGGGAGAAGACCATGACCGTCCGGTAGAAGAGCAGCAGCGCCGACACCAGCATCCAGAAGAAGAGCGCCAGGTAGAAGAGATGGATGAAGAAGGTGGCCGCGCTGCACGCCGCCACGGGCACCCTCTCCGTCGAGTCCCTCTCCGAGGTGATGGCGGCGCCGATGATGAACCAGATGTCGGCGATGAGCAGGGACACGGCGATGTTGACCAGCGACACATGGCGCAGGTAGGAGGTGGTGTTCCTGGTCATAGCCTTCCAGGTGAGCGCCTCGATGATCAGACAGATGACCAGGCTGACGATGGAGATGGCCACGCCGATGTAGGTGATGATGTCCAGGGCCTCCGCGGCTCCCGGCGGGAGGCCCGTGGACATGAGCATGGAGAAGGAGGTCAGGTGGTCGCAGTTGCATTCCACCACGTCGTCCACGTCCGAGACGAAGGTGCATCCCTCGTCGTCCCAGCCGCCCTGAGAGTCGAGCAGCTGGAAGTTCCAGAAGACGCACTGCGGGTCCTCGGTGAGCGAGGTGTTCCGCTTGCTGTAGGACAGCGTCAGGTTGGGCCGCAGCGCCCTGGACCCGTTCAGCTGGATCAGCACCACCGCCGCGTTGATCCGGATCTCCGGGCCGGTGGCGTTGGCGTCCTGGCTGACGTTGAAGCTGGCGTTGGTGCGGGGGGGCAGGACGTTGCTCAGGGTGGAGAAGGTGATGGTAGTGATGAAGGTGTCTGTGAGGTTGGTGTCCTGGAGATTGATGACCAAGCTGGAGTTGATGTCGGCCGTGAAGGAGTCGCTGAACCGGGTTCTGTTCAGCAGGATGCTGGGCGTGGTGACGGAGAAGTCGTCCCCGCTCAGGAACTGGGTGATGGTCTCCATGGAGCTCAGGAACAAGGAGCTGGTGTTGAGGGTTCGGTTGGCGTTCAGAGCAGCCCACGATTCGATGGTGTTGTCGCTCACGATCACATCCACCGTGTTCAGGATGCTCTGCAGGGAGACGACGTGGGTTGAGCACATGGTTCCTCCTGTGTGCACCCGGAGGGCGTGTCAGTGTGTTACTGTGTCACTGTGGGGGGGGACGCCACTCACCTGCATGGTGTCCTCCACGATCAACGTGCTCACGTTGCCCACGTTGGTCAGGATGTCAACGATGGCTGAAATGGTGAGCGGGGAATCCGTTATAAGGGTTTGATTGTTGCTGACCAAGCCGCTGAGGTCTTCCACAAACGATGGAACATTATCCTGATTCAAACTCTGAAAAGAGAAAAAGGAAATATCCACAACTTATTAAGATACTCTTATTGTATTATTGTATTAAAACTTGTTGTATTATTGTACAGTGGATAATCTTAGCCCCCTACCCCCCTCTCTCTTTCTTACGCACTTATTATATTGTGTACATCCTGGCACTTAATGTACACACTTAATGTATGTTGTACATCCTTGCACTTAAAAATAGTATTTAGCATTGTGTAGCATCTTATCCTAGCTATCCTTGTTGTATACAGGAAATGGGTTAGCCTAGCAATTGTTAGTGCTTGGCACTTGTTTCTATTAACTTCCTTACTGTACCGAGTCCTACAGCAATATAATGTTTCTCTTTCTTTTGACAAATATACTTACTGTAAGTGGCTTTGGATAAAAGCGTCTGCTAAATGCTGTAAATGAAAATGTCGGACAGAGGCCAACCAGCTGGTATATAATCCATCCATTCTGTGTACCTCGGACTGGGTCAGGAGGTCGTTGATCCTGGTGAGGATGCAGGTGTTGATCAGGGGCAGCCACACCCCGCTGGCCTGGCACACAGCGAGCCGCTCCCCCTCCAAACCGGGGTCACACCCGGGACTGGACTCGTCCCCCACCCCGCCCACGCCGTACTGCGGGTTGTTGCAGATGACTGCTACTCACGACAAACAAACACAAGGAGAGTGGACGGCATTTTTATGGAGTGCATTTATACAGCGCTTTTCTAACTCGTGGCCCCTCAAAGCGCTTTACAATAATGCCTAACATTCACCCATTCAATCACACTCAACAGCCAGCTCTTCAGGAGCAGTTAGCAGTTAGGGTGAGGCGTCTTGCTCAGGGACACCTCGACACTCCGCTAGGAGAATCCGGGGATCGAACTAGCAACCTTCCGGTTACCAGCCAATTCGCTCTACCTTCTGAGTTTCATGCCGCCCAAGAAGCAGCCCTTGTCTGGTTGTAGAGCTATAACTAAAGAACTATACATGTGGCGATAGTAACACTAGTGTGACTTTGAGACGTGATGCAGGCAGGACACTTACTATTATGATATCTAAAATACTTAGAGCTATAACTTGAAAAGCTATGATTTATTCATTTCTGTCAAATGAAATGCGCTCATTTCGTACCATTGAGGGCATCCCTGATGAGTTTGGGGTCAACCACATCGGTGCCCACAACGTCATCATGGCTCCACCACCGGTGAGGGAATGCAATCACTTCTTCCCTTTTTACAAATGTAACCTACAGCAGCTTTCAACACGAGTGTTACTATTCTAGACTTGGTCTCTCTAGGCATCTCGACCCATCTGACCTGTTGCTGTGATGATGTTGAGCCGGCTGCTGGCCTGGAAGGCGGGGATGCCTATGACGCGGCACATGGTGGTAACCGTGGAGATCGTGCAGTCTAACCTGTAGTTATATTGCACACAGTTGTTTCCCTGCTCCACGCTCTGCTGCACTGTTCCTGGTGGACAAAGGGCGGGAACATTTACATCCTGTGTATTCCTATTTTTTTACTTTTTATGATACAAAACTTCATGTACATAAAATCTTTTTCTGAAGCTAGGACGTTACCTGATGGTAGGTCTGTAGTAAGAAAAATGCATTTCCTACAGAGAATGTGTTGTGAGTGCTGTAGTGCAAAGTGAGCCTGTCAGGATTCTCGTATGGACTGTTGTTTTTGTCTCCCCCTACCTGTTGTTTCTCTGTTCACCTGTCTCTCATTGGGTATTGATTGGTGGAGTATTTAAACACTGCCCTTTCTGTTCAGTTTGTCAGATCGTCACGGTATGTACTGTTTGCTACCTGACTGCCACGTGAGTGAGACTAGCGTGAAGATCTTTAAAGAGAAGCTATAGTTTACTGTTCTTCCCGGTTTTGAACCCTGCCTGTTTTGGACTAAGTCTTCTGCCTATCGGTTTTGGATCTCTTGCCCGTACCTGTCCGTCTGTATCTGTCTGCCCGCCTGGCTGTTTACAAACCCTGCCTGTACCTGGAATCTGATCTGCCTGCTGGACTGTTTGGGAATAAATCCTTTTTTGATCTGCAATTGATTCCCGCTCTGAGTCGTGACAGAGCCTGAAAATATGTTTTTGCAAAGCCACATAGTTTAAGACGTAAAGAGTTCAACAATCAAGTAAACATGCACACCATTTTTAAAATTTAAAATGGTTAAACAAGTTAAACAAATAGCTGAAGTGATGAAGTTTGAAAACATTTGTGATAAAATATAAATCATTTTATATAAAAAGGTATAAATTATATTGAAAATCTGTTTATACATATTTGAATATCAAATTGTGTTGACTTGTTAAATGTTTGAATGAAAGTTAAAGGCTGACTTCCATTATAAAAAACAATATTTCAAAAGTAGAATATCTTAAAGAGTTAAAAATATTTTAAACATTTGAATAGTAGCACGCGATTCTAACCTAATATGAACATTTTAAAAGTGGAATGGTAGTCTCTAGGGGGGAAAATTGTGGAAGGAATAGGGCCCCCAAGTTTGTAGAGAATAAGAAAGAAAGAAGAAAGCCTAAGAACAACAATAGTTGAGCGCTGCTTGCAGCACTCGCCACATTAAATGGGATGTCCTTGGCCCTGTCACTGTAGGGTGGTGCTTACCTGGGGGCACATCGACCCACTGGGGCCTGTAGGGCCGCTGGACACAGCATCTCCGCGGCGTATCTGTATCGACGCCGCCACTACAGATGGCGTTGCTCTGTCTGTTGACCAGGATGACGGGAGCTGCCAGGAGGGTCGTCGCGGTGAAGCTCCCACTCTGGATGAAGCTCAGAGCTCCGCCCACCAGCGTGCAGGTGAATATAACTGAGACGAACCAACGACAAGAGGCACAGAGGCGGACATGACCACTCAACACATGGGCGATGCTGACGGCGTGGAGGTGAGTGCTGGGGGCCGGGGACTCACCCCTGTCCGAGGGGACCAGGTTGTTGATGGTCAGCCTGGAGACTCTGGCGCTACTGGTTATCTGGAAGCGGCCTCGGTTCTGGACGGGATTGGTGCCCAGAGTCCAGGAGACGCTGGTCACGACCCCGATGCCCGCCTGGGGAGGCGGGGGTCCACAGGTCAGGGTCCGGGCCTGGCCCGTGTACACCGGGCTGGGGAAGGTGATGGGGTCGGGGCCTGTCCAGGGAGGGCAGGGCGGAGGTGTTCACAAACATGAATATCACAGGATTATGTGCAGGGGTATCTATCATATGAGTATAAATATATATCAAATGAGTACAAGTATCTATCAAATGAGTACAAGTATCAAATGAGTAAAAAAAATGACTCACTTCTTATGACAAATGTACTTATTGTAACAAATGCACTTCTTGTAAGTCGCTTTGGATAAAAGCGTCTGCTAAATGCCCTAAATGTAAATGAGTTTATGTATCTATCATATGAGTATAATTATCTATCATATGAGTATAAGTATCATGAGTATCAATATCATATGAGTATGATAGATACAAAAAAAAGAAGTTAACCTAAATAAAAAATAAAATAAAAAATTCAGGACGCAGAAAGATAGTGGCCGGTTGCTCGGACAGTTTTCTGTTCCTCTGCCTGACGACAGCAGCTTCCTGGGATGTTTCCACCTCATATGAGTATAAGTATCTATCATATGAGTATAAGTATCTATCATATGAGTATAAGTATCTATCATATGAGTATAAGTATCTATCATATGAGTATAAGTATCTATCAAATGAGCATAAGCGTCTATCATATGAGTATAAGTATCTATCATATGAGTATAAGTATCTATCAAATGAGTATCAGTATCAAATGAGTATCAGTATCATATGAGTATAAGTATCTATAATATGAGTATCAGTATCATGTTAGTATCAGTATCATGAGTATCAGTATCATATGAGTATCAGTATAATATGAGTATCAGTGTCATATGAGTATCAGTATCATGAGTATCTGTATCATATGAGTATCAGTATCATATGAGTATAAGTATCATATGAGTATCAGTATCATGAGTATCAGTATCATATGAGTATCAGTATCTATAATATGAGTATCAGTATCTATCAAATGAGCATAAGCGTCTATCATATGAGTATAAGTATCTATCATATGAGTATAAGTATCTATCAAATGAGTATCAGTATCATATGAGTATCAGTATCATGAGTATCAGTATCATATGAGTATAAGTATCTTTAATATGAGTATCAGTATCGTGAGTATCAGTATCATGAGTATCAGTATCATATGAGTATAAGTATCTATAATATGAGTATCAGTATCATGAGTATCAGTATCATATGAGTATCAGTATAATATGAGTATCAGTGTCATATGAGTATCAGTATCATGAGTATCTGTATCATATGAGTATCAGTATCATATGAGTATAAGTATCATATGAGTATCAGTATCATATGAGTATCAGTATCATATGAGTTTCAGTATCTATAATATGAGTATCAGTATCATGTGAGTATCAGTATCATGAGTCAGTATCATGAGTATCTGTATCATATGAGTATCAGTATCATGTGAGTATCAGTATCATATGAGTATCAGTATCATGAGTATCAGTATCATGTGAGTATCAGTATCATGAGTATCAGTATCATGTGAGAATCAGTATCATGAGTATGGGTCTCCATCATATCTTTGACTGACTGGTGAAGGGTTCGGTGATGATGCCCAGCACCGGGGCGAAGGGCTCAAAGCTCTGCTCCAGGTTGTCGTTGGCGGCCGTCAACTCTCCATCAACCACCCTGGTCGTCCTGAGAGTGAAGTCGACGACGACACTTCCCGCGCTGGCAAACAGAACAATCCCTTAGCATCCCTTTAGCATCCAGCTCCATCATGTGGGATGTAATCTACGATCTGAATATATATATACTATAATATGATATAATATGATATTATACATATGAAAATGGTATTGATATGATTGGTATGCGTCATATAATAAAATGGTACCTGAATCCTCGCACAGTAATCGAACTGAATCCTGTCAGTGATCGATAGTTTGCCTCCAGCTGTGAGAGAAGCAGACTGTGAGTTCAGCTCTGTCACATCTAGAACAGAATGTTCTCGACCATAGACCCACCAATGGCTGTACTGTATCTCTCAGGGCTATGAACTGGCTGCTCGTTGGATCACTCAGTTCCGCAGTGAAGGTCAGGTCTAGGGTCATTGAGAAGACCACCTCGATCTCATCTGAAAGGCACATGAGAACACGCTTTACACTCTTTACATGATCTCATCTCATCGACAACATCTTTCTGTTGCTACGACAACTGTTTAACCAATGCCTCGTGTGTGAATCCTGAGCTTGTGATACTTTGGTAATCAATAATCAAATGTTTCCTCCAGATTCTCACACTACAAAGGTAGTCGTGCAACCGGTTTGGATTTGAGTTAACCACCTTCTCAGTCTTACCTGGTGGAGGAGTGGGGGTGGAGGTGGTTGGAGGAGTGGGGGTGGAGGTGGTTGGAGGAGAGAGGGTGGAGGTGGATGAAGGAGAGGTGGTGGAGGTGGGTGGAGAAGTGGGGGTGAAGACGGGAGAAGAGGGGGTGGAGGTGGTTGGAGGAGAGAGGGTGGAGGTTGTTAGAGGAGAGGGGGTGGAGGTGGTTGGAGAAGTGGGGGTGGAGGTGGGTGGAGGAGAGAGGGTGGAGGTGGTGGAAGGAGAGGGGGTGGAGGTGGGTGGAGGAGAGAGGGTGGAGGTAGTTGGAGGAGAGAGGGTGGAGGTGGTTGGAGGAGAGGGGGTGGAGGTGGGTGGAGGAGAGGGGGTGGAGGTGGTTGGAGGAGAGGGGGTGGAGGAGGTTGGAGGAGTGGGGGTGGAGGTGGGTGGAGGAGAGAGGGTGGGGCTGGTTGGAAGAGAGGAGGTGGAGGTGGTTGGAAGAGAGGAGGTCGAGGTGGTTGGAGGAGTGGGGGTGGAGGTGGGTGGAGAAGAGGTGGTGGAGTTGGTTGGAGGAGAGAGGGTGGAGGTGGTTGGAGAAGTGGGGGTGGAGGTGGGTGGAGGAGAGAGGGTGGAGGTGGTGGAAGGAGAGAGGGTGGAGGTGGAGTTGGTTGGAGGAGAGAGGGTGGAGGTGGTTGGAGAAGTGGGGGTGGAGGTGGGTGGAGGAGAGAGGGTGGAGGTGGTGGAAGGAGAGAGGGTGGAGGTGGTTGGAGAAGTGGGGGTGGAGGTGGTTGGAGGAGAGAGGGTGGAGGTGGTGGAAGGAGAGGTGGTGGAGGTGGAGTTGGTTGGAGGAGAGAGGGTGGAGGTGGTTGGAGAAGTGGGGGTGGAGGTGGTTGGAGAAGTGGGGGTGGAGGTGGGTGGAGGAGAGGGGGTGAAGACGGGAGAAGAGGTGGTGGAGTTGGGTGGAGGAGAGAGGGTGGAGGTGGTTGGAGAAGTGGGGGTGAAGACGGGAGAAGAGGTGGTGGAGTTGGGTGGAGGAGAGGTGGTGAGTGGTGGTAATGAGGTGGTGGAGGTGGTGGAAGGAGAGAGGGTGGAGGTGGTTGAAGGAGAGAGGGTGGAGGTGGTTGAAGGAGAGAGGGTGGAGGTGGGTGGAGGAGAGAGGGTGGAGGTGGTTGAAGGAGAGAGGGTGGAGGTGGGTGGAGGAGAGAGGGTGGAGGTGGTTGAAGGAGAGAGGGTGGAGGTGGTTGAAGGAGAGAGGGTGGAGGTGGGTGGAGGAGAGAGGGTGGAGGTGGTTGAAGGAGAGAGGGTGGAGGTGGAGGTGGGGGGAGGAGAGAGGGTGGAGGTGGTTGGAGGAGTGGTGGAGGAGATGTTCGGAGTGGAGGAGGGTGGTGGTAATGAGGTGGTTGAAGGAGTGGGGGTGAAGACGGGAGAAGAGGTGGTGGAGTTGGGTGGAGGAGAGGTGGTGAGTGGTGGTAATGAGGTGGTGGAGGTGGTTCGAGGAGAGGGGGTGGAGGTGGTTGGAGGAGAGAGGGTGGAGGTGGTTGGAGGAGAGGGGGTGGAGGTGGGTGGAGGAGAGGTGGTGGAGGTGGTTGGAGGAGAGAGGGTGGAGGTTGCTGGAGGAGTGGTGGTTGGTGGTGGTAATGAGGTGGGTGGAGGAGTGGGGGTGAAGACGGGAGAAGAGGTGGTGGAGTTGGGTGGAGGAGAGGTGGTGAGTGGTGGTAATGAGGTGGTGGAGGTGGTTGGAGGAGAGGGGGTGGAGGTGGTTGGAGGAGAGAGGGTGGAGGTGGTTGGAGGAGAGGGGGTGGAGGTGGTTGGAGGAGAGAGGGTGGAGGTTGCTGGAGGAGTGGTGGTTGGTGGTGGTAATGAGGTGGGTGGAGGAGAGGGGGTGGAGGTGGTTGGAGGAGAGGGGGTGGAGGTGGTTGAAGGAGAGAGGGTGGAGGTGGTTGGAGGAGAGAGGGTGGAGGTTGCTGGAGGAGTGGTGGTGGGTGGTGGTAATGAGGTGGGTGGAGGAGAGGGGGTGGAGGTGGTTGGAGGAGAGAGGGTGGAGGTTGCTGGAGGAGTGGGGGTGGGTGGTGGTAATGAGGTGGGTGGAGGAGAGGTGGTGGAGGTGGTTGGAGGAGAGGGGGGTAAAGGACAAAAAGTGGAATCTGTTTGGGAAAAAAGTGAAAATAATAAGTAATTGTTTTTAATAAAGAATGCACTTTGAATAGTTGGGAGGGGAAATGTTGAGCTATTAGAACGAACTGAGTGGGATTTGTTGGGAGAGCTGGCAGTATTCTTCATCAGGAGGAAGGGCATTGATGCATCCACACGTCTCATCAGTGATGTTGTCACATGACCCATAAAGAAGACACTTGTCACATGGCCAGCGATACTGGTCCTCACATGTGCATTGGAACCCAGCCCCGAATGGAGAGCAAACTGAGGACAGAAAAACACAAAGTTTTCATATTCAAAGAGAAACATTTTGTGATCGAAAACTTTCCAGGAATGTACAGTTATTCAAAACGAATAATTCACCAAACTATGTCGTTCGGCTGGAGCTTCCATATATATCTATTCAAAGCAACCTTTTAGCAAATTTGACAAATTGTTTAACTTTCTCTTAATTTCACTTCTCCATACTCAATTTCAAGTCTATTGCCATATTCACTTACATGTTTATGGAGTTTAGGAATATGGCACTTACATGCAAAGCAACAAGCAAATACATGTTACTTGAAACCTGTGATGCGATAACACAACATTGGCAGAACTTTGTGTTCACCTGTGGTGATGTTGACCTCAGAGATCAGTATGTTGCTGTCGATGGGGAAGGGGTAGCTGATGTTATCCAGGATGCTCCTCAGTTCCTCTATCACTGTAACATTTGTGGTTTGCAACTCGATAGTAGTCAGGTACTCATAGACCACTGGAGGACCTGCAGTGAGAACAGGTGCATCATGGGAAAGTATCCATTTCAAATACATTAGGTTAGAACGTGTGTATTTGATGTTTGCCAGGAAGCCAACTCTTTTCAAAGCCCTACTTGTTGATGGAGGTTGAGAAGTGGTTGATGGAGTTGGAGAAGTGGTTGATGGAGGTGGAGAAGTCGTGATAGGACAAGTTGTATTGACTGTTGGGAGACAATAGTCAAGTTCATAGTTTAAATAAACATTTAACACAAAGCTATTCACCTCATGGAGGCATATGCCATGCTGGAGATGCCCTACTGGAGAATTGCGGCCTCATACAGTGTCAAAGCTTCAGATTCTCGGCTGTATCCACAATTTTATGTCAACTGTCACCAGACATGAGAACGTACTGAGTTGGGAGAGCTGGCAGTATTCTTCATCAGGAGGAAGGGCATTGATGCATCCACACGTCTCATCAGTGATGTTGTCACATGACCCATGCAGAAGACACTTGTCACATGGCCAGCGATACTGGTCCTCACATGTGCATTGGAACCCAGCCCCGAATGGAGAGCAAACTGAGGACAGAAAAACACAAAGTTTTCATATTCAAAGAGAAACATTTTGTGATCGAAAACTTTCCAGGAATGTACAGTTATTCAAAACGAATAATTCACCAAACTATGTCGTTCGGCTGGAGCTTCCATATATATCTATTCAAAGCAACCTTTTAGCAAATTTGACAAATTGTTTAACTTTCTCTTAATTTCACTTCTCCATACTCAATTTCAAGTCTATTGCCATATTCACTTACATGTTTATGGAGTTTAGGAATATGGCACTTACATGCAAAGCAACAAGCAAATACATGTTACTTGAAACCTGTGATGCGATAACACAACATTGGCAGAACTTTGTGTTCACCTGTGGTGATGTTGACCTCAGAGATCAGTATGTTGCTGTCGATGGGGAAGGGGTAGCTGATGTTATCCAGGATGCTCCTCAGTTCCTCTATCACTGTAACATTTGTGGTTTGCAACTCGATAGTAGTCAGGTACTCATAGACCACTGGAGGACCTGCAGTGAGAACAGGTGCATCATGGGAAAGTATCCATTTCAAATACATTAGGTTAGAACGTGTGTATTTGATGTTTGCCAGGAAGCCAACTCTTTTCAAAGCCCTACTTGTTGATGGAGGTTGAGAAGTGGTTGATGGAGTTGGAGAAGTGGTTGATGGAGGTGGAGAAGTCGTGATAGGACAAGTTGTATTGACTGTTGGGAGACAATAGTCAAGTTCATAGTTTAAATAAACATTTAACACAAAGCTATTCACCTCATGGAGGCATATGCCATGCTGGAGATGCCCTACTGGAGAATTGCGGCCTCATACAGTGTCAAAGCTTCAGATTCTCGGCTGTATCCACAATTTTATGTCAACTGTCACCAGACATGAGAACGTACTGAGTTGGGAGAGCTGGCAGTATTCTTCATCAGGAGGAAGGGCATTGATGCATCCACACGTCTCATCAGTGATGTTGTCACATGACCCATGCAGAAGACACTTGTCACATGGCCAGCGATACTGGTCCTCACATGTGCATTGGAACCCAGCCCCGAATGGAGAGCAAACTGAGGACAGAAAAACACAAACAATGTTTTGGAAAATTTGGTCCAAATGATACACTTTGTGGATGACGGTTAACATTTGTGATGGAAAGGTGGGATCAGTCTTTCCAAGAATTTGTAATCTTGAATTCTTACAATTCAGAGAGAATTGACCAATCTATGTGGATCAGTGGGAGTTTGTAAATATGTCCATTCAATGCAACATTTGAGCAAATATGACCAATTGTTGAACTTTCCCGCCAGTATGATCAATCATCGCACTTCTACATATTTGAGGTGATAATTATTTACATTCTCCCTTGCTTGTGTATGGAGTTTAGGAATATGGCAATTATATTTCAAGTGATACACTTTTTAAAATTTGTTTCATTCTTACTGGAAGATTTGTCTATAGTTTGAATAAGATTTTATCCATTATTCAATCTCAAATGTTTATGCATCTGTTACTGATTCCCACAACTTTAGGGGTAAAATATCCACAAATTGTGCAGCATTTTCTTCAGAAGAGCTGCCTTAAAATCTTGCATTTTTGGTCGCAACAGTCACAAAAGATCTCTGCAAAATCCAGCAGAGACTGTTCAATACAGTCATAACACATCGTCAAACATGATAGACAAGCAAATACAGGATACTTCAAACCTGTGACCCAGTCATCTTCATAGAGCGATAACACAACATTGGCAGAACTTTGTGTTCACCTGTGGTGATGTTGACCTCAGAGATCAGTATGTTGCTGTCGATGGGGAAGGGGTAGCTGATGTTATCCAGGATGCTCCTCAGTTCCTCGATCACTGTAACATTTGTGGTTTGCAACTCGATAGTAGTCAGGTACTCATAGACCACTGGAGGACCTGCAGTGAGAACAGGTGCATCATGGGAAAGTATCAATTTCAAATACATTAGGTTAGAACATGTGTATTTGATGTTTGCCAGGAAGCCAACTCTTTTCAAAGCCCTACTTGTTGATGGAGGTTGAGAAGTGGTGAATGGAGGTGGAGAAGTGGTTGATGGAGGTGGAGAAGTTGTGATAGGACAAGTTGTATTGACTGTTGGGAGACAATAGTCAAGTTCATAGTTTAAAAAAACGTTTAACACAAAGCTATTAACCTCATAACTTGCTGACATTAGGAAGTAAATCATCAAAACACCTTCTACAGTGCTTCTAAAATAATAACTTCTGTAAATGGGAGGGAGTCTTTAAAGTTAGTGATTTAACCATGTCTATTGTTTGATCAATCCCAGTACGGGTCAATACTCTTACATTAAGGACTCAGGAGAATTGAGGCCTCATACAGTGTCAAAGCTTCAGATTCTTGGCTGTATCCACAGTTTTATGTTAACTGTGACCAGACATGAGAACGTACTGAGTTGGGAGAGCTTGCAGTATTCTTCATCAGGAGGAAGGGCATTGATGCATCCGCACGTCTCATCAGTGATGTTGTCACATGACCCATGAAGAAGACACTTGTCACATGGCCAGCGATACTGGTCCTCACATGTGCATTGGAACCCAGCCCCGAATGGAGAGCAAACTGAGGACAGAAAAACACAAACAATGTTTTGGAAAATTTGGTCCAAATGATACACTTTGTGGATGACGGTTAACATTTGTGATGGAAAGGTGGGATGAGTCTTTCCAAGAATTTGTAATTTTGAATTCTTACAATTCAGAGAGAATTGACCAATCTATGTGGATCAGTGGGAGTTTGTGAATATGTCCATTCAATGCAACATTTGAGCAAATATGACCAATTGTTGAACTTTCCCGGCAGTATGACCAATCATCGCACTTCTACATATTTGAGGTGATAATTATTTACATTCTCCCTTGCTTGTGTATGGAGTTAAGGAATATGGCAATTATATTTCAAGTGATACACTTTTTAAAATTTGTTTCATTCTTACTGGAAGATTTGTCCATAGTTTGAATAAGATTTTATCCATTATTCAATCTCAAATGTTTATGCATCTGTTACTGATTCCCACAACTTTAGGGGTAAAATATCCACAAATTGTGCAGCATTTTCTTCAGAAGAGCTGCCTTAAAATCGTGCATTTTTGGTCACAACAGTCACAAAAGATCTCTGCAAAATCCAGCAGAGACTGTTCAATACAGTCATAACACATCGTCAAACATGATAGACAAGCAAATACAGGATACTTCAAACCTGTGACCCAGTCATCTGCAAAGAGCGATAACACAACATTGGCAGAACTTTGTGTTCACCTGTGGTGATGTTGACCTCAGAGATCAGTATGTTGCTGTCGATGGGGAAGGGGTAGCTGATGTTATCCAGGATGCTCCTCAGTTCCTCTATCACTGTAACATTTGTGGTTTGCAACTCGATAGTAGTCAGGTACTCATAGACCACTGGAGGACCTGCAGTGAGAACAGGTGCATCATGGGAAATTATCCATTTCAAATACATTAGGTTAGAACGTGTGTATTTGATGTTTGCCAGGAAGCCAACTCTTTTCAAAGCCCTACTTGTTGATGGAGGTTGAAAAGTGGTGGATGGAGGTGGAGAAGTGGTGGATGGAGGTGGAGAAGTGGTGGACGGAGGTGCAGAAGTTGTGATAGGACAAGTTGTGTTGACTGTTTGGAGACAAAAGTCAAAGGAATGCAGATTTCATAGTTTAAATAAGCATTTAACACAAAGCTATTCACCTCATATCTTGCAGACATAAAGAAGCAAATCATCAAAACACCTTCTAAAGTGCTTCTAAAATAATGACTTCTATAAATGGGAGGGAGTCTTTAAATTTTGTCATTTAACCATGTCTATTGTTTGATCAATCCCAGTATGGGTCAATACTCTTACATTAAGGACTCAGGAGAATTGAGGCCTTATACAGTGTCAAAGCTTCAGATTCTTGGCTGTATCCACAGTTTTATGTCATCTGTGACCAGACATGAGAACGTACTGAGTTGGGAGAGCTGGCAGTATTCTTCATCAGGAGGAAGGGCATTGATGCATCCACACGTCTCATCAGTGATGTTGTCACATGACCCATGCAGAAAACACTTGTCACATGGCCAGCGATACTGGTCCTCACATGTGCATTGGAACCCAGCCCCGAACGGAGAGCAAACTGAGGACAGATAAAACACAAACAATGTTTTGGAAAATTTGGTCCAAATGATACACTTTGTGGATGACGGTTAACATTTGTGATGGAAAGGTGGGATCAGTCTCTCCAAGAATTTGTAATTTTGAATTCTTACAAGTCAGAGAGAATTTACCAATCTACGTGGATCAGTGGTACCTTCTAATTATGTCCATTCAATGCAACATTTGAGCAAATTTGACCAATTGTTGAACTTTCCCGCCAGTCTGACAAATGATCGCACTTCTACATTTTTAAGGTGAGGTATATTTACCTTCTCCGTTGCTTGTTTATGGAGTTTAGGAATATGGCAGTTATATTTCAAGTGATGCACTTTTTAAAATTCTTTTCATTCTTACTGGAAGACTTGTCTATAGCTTGAATGAGATTTTATCCATTATTCCATCTCAAATGTTTATGCATATGTTCCTGATTCCCACAACTTTTGGTTTACAAACATAAAAAATTATCCACAAATTGTGCAGCATTTTCTTCAGAAGAGCTGCCTTAAAATCGTGCATTTTTGGTCACAACAGTCACAAAAGATCTCTGCAAAATCCAACAGAGACTGTTCAATACAGTCATAACACATCGTCAAACATGATAGACAAGCAAATACAGGATACTTCAAACCTGTGACCCAGTCATCTGCAAAGAGCGATAACACAACATTGGCAGAACTTTGTGTTCACCTGTGGTGATGTTGACCTCAGAGATCAGTATGTTGCTGTCGATGGGGAAGGGGTAGCTGATGTTATCCAGGATGCTCCTCAGTTCCTCTATCACTGTAACATTTGTGGTTTGCAACTCGATAGTAGTCAGGTACTCATAGACCACTGGAGGACCTGCAGTGAGAACAGGTGCATCATGGGAAAGTATCAATTTCAAATACATTAGGTTAGAACGTGTGTATTTGATGTTTGCCAGGAAGCCAACTCTTTTCAAAGCCCTACTTGTTGATGGAGGTGGAGAAGTGGTTGATGGAGGTGCAGAAGTTGTGATAGGACAAGTTGTATTGACTGTTTGGAGACAAAAGTCAAGTTCATAGTTTAAATAAACGTTTAACACAAAGCTATTAACCTTATATCTTGCTGACATTAGGAAGTAAATCATCAAAACACATTCTAAAGTGCTTCTAAAATAATGACTTCTATAAATGGGAGGGAGTCTTTAAAGTTTATGATTTAACCATGTCTATTGTTTGATCAATCCCAGTACGGGTCAATACTCTTACATTAAGGACTCAGGAGAATTGAGGCCTTATACAGTGTCAAAGCTTCAGATTCTTGGCTGTATCCAAAGTTTTATGTCAACTGTGACCAGACATGAGAACGTACTGAGTTGGGAGAGCTGGCAGTATTCTTCATCAGGAGGAAGGGCATTGATGCATCCACACGTCTCATCAGTAATGTTGTCACATGACCCATGCAGAAGACACTTGTCACATGGCCAGCGATACTGGTCCTCACATGTGCATTGGAACCCAGCCCCGAATGGAGAGCAAACTGAGGACAGAAAAACACAAACAATGTTTTGGAAAATTTGGTCCAAATGATACACTTTGTGGATGACGGTTAACATTTGTGATGGAAAGGTGGGATCAGTCTTTCCAAGAATTTGTAATTTTGAATTCTTACAAGTCAGAGAGAATTTACCAATCTACGTGGATCAGTGGTACCTTCTAATTATGTCCATTCAATGCAACATTTGAGCAAATTTGACCAATTGTTGAACTTTCCCGCCAGTCTGAGAAATGATCGCACTTCTACATAGTTAAGGTGAGGTATATTTACCTTCTCCGTTGCTTGTTTATGGAGTTTAGGAATATGGCAGTTATATTTCAAGTGATGCACTTTTTAAAATTCTTTTCATTCTTACTGGAAGACTTGTCTATAGCTTGAATGAGATTTTATCCATTATTCCATCTCAAATGTTTATGCATATGTTCCTGATTCCCACAACTTTTGGTTTACAAACATAAAAAATTATCCACAAATTGTGCAGCATTTTCTTCAGAAGAGCTGCCTTAAAATCGTGCATTTTTGGTCACAACAGTCACAAAAGATCTCTGCAAAATCCAACAGAGACTGTTCAATACAGTCATAACACATCGTCAAACATGATAGACAAGCAAATACAGGATACTTCAAACCTGTGACCCAGTCATCTGCAAAGAGCGATAACACAACATTGGCAGAACTTTGTGTTCACCTGTGGTGATGTTGACCTCAGAGATCAGTATGTTGCTGTCGATGGGGAAGGGGTAGCTGATGTTATCCAGGATGCTCCTCAGTTCCTCTATCACTGTAACATTTGTGGTTTGCAACTCGATAGTAGTCAGGTACTCATAGACCACTGGAGGACCTGCAGTGAGAACAGGTGCATCATGGGAAAGTATCCATTTCAAATACATTAGGTTAGAACATGTGTATTTGATGTTTGCCAGGAAGCCAACTCTTTTCAAAGCCCTACTTGTTGATGGAGGTGGAGAAGTGGTTGATGGAGGTGCAGAAGTTGTGATAGGACAAGTTGTATTGACTGTTTGGAGACAAAAGTCAAGTTCATAGTTTAAATAAACGTTTAACACAAAGCTATTAACCTTATATCTTGCTGACATTAGGAAGTAAATCATCAAAACACATTCTAAAGTGCTTCTAAAATAATGACTTCTATAAATGGGAGGGAGTCTTTAAAGTTTATGATTTAACCATGTCTATTGTTTGATCAATCCCAGTATGGGTCAATACTCTTACATTAAGGACTCAGTAGAATTGAGGCCTTATACAGTGTCAAAGCTTCAGATTCTTGGCTGTATCCAAAGTTTTATGTCAACTGTGACCAGACATGAGAACGTACTGAGTTGGGAGAGCTGGCAGTATTCTTCATCAGGAGGAAGGGCATTGATGCATCCACACGTCTCATCAGTAATGTTGTCACATGACCCATGCAGAAGACACTTGTCACATGGCCAGCGATACTGGTCCTCACATGTGCATTGGAACCCAGCCCCGAATGGAGAGCAAACTGAGGACAGAAAAGCACAATATTTCCATTTATGTTGGAAAGCCGTTATGTGATTATAACATCAAGTAAAAGCATTTAGCTTAAAATATTAACAGTTCCCTCTTAAGTCAGACACAAGACATAGTGTCAGTAACTCGACCACTCTGTAACTCAACCACTCAGTAACTCAACCACTCAGTAACTCAACCACTCAGTAACTCAACCACTCAGTAACTCAACCACTCAGTAACTCAACCACTCAGTAACTCAACCTTCGGGACGTTGTGGGCCGGGTCACATGGGGGGAGGGTGGAGGCCTGGCCCCTGGGGGGAGGGTGGAGGCCTGGATGAGGGCGGAGGCCTGGAGGAGGGCGGAGGCCTGGCCCCAGGGCGGAGGGCGGAGGCATGGCCCCTGGGGGGAGGGCGGAGGGCGGAGGCATGGCCCCTGGGGGGAGGGTGGAGGTACCTGTGGTGATGTTGATGTCCGTGATCTGGACAGCAGGACTGAGGGCCAGAGGGAAGCTGCTGTTCTCCAGCCGGGCGCGGAGAATCTCCAGGGTCGCCAGGTCTATGAGGTCGAGCTCCACCACCACCTCCACCACCACCGCCGCCTGCAGTGCTGCAGCCACAACACACACTTAGAACGGGTTCCGTGTCCTTGGCCACACACCCTCCTACGCCCGTACGATGGACCATCACCCTCAGCCGTCCAGAACCAGGAGGAAGGAGGCAGGAACCAGGAGTGAGGAGATAGGAACCAGGAGGAAGGAGGCAGGAACCAGGAGGAAGGAGACAGGAACCAGGAGGAAGGAGACAGAAACCAGGAGGGAGGAGACAGGAACCAGGAGGAAGGAGGCAGGAACCAGGAGGGAGGAGACAGGAACCAGGAAAGAGGAGACAGGAACCAGGAGGAAGGAGACAGGAACCAGGAGGAAGGAGACAGGAACCAGGAGGAAGGAGGCAGGAACCAGGAGGGAGGAGACAGGAACCAGGAAAGAGGAGACAGGAACCAGGAGGATGGAGACAGGAACCAGGAGGATGGAGACAGGAACCAGGAGGAAGGAGACAGGAATCAGAAAGAAGGAGACAGGAACCAGGAGAGAGGAGACAGGAATCAGGAGAAAGGAGACAGGAACCAGGAGGGAGGAGACAGGAACCAGGAGGCAGGAGACAAGAACCAGGAGGAAGGAGACAGGAATCAGGAGGAAGGAGGCAGGAACCAGGTGGAAGGTGAGAGGAACCAGGAGGAAGGAGACAGGAACCAGGAGGAAGGAGACAGGAACCAGGAGGAAGGAGACAGGAACCAGGAGGTAGGAGACAGGAACCAGGAGGAAGGGGATAGGAAACAGGAGTGAGGAGACAGGACCCAGGATGAAGGAGGCAGGAACCAGGAGGAAGGTGAGAGGAACCAGGTGGAAGGAGACAGGAACCAGGATGAAGGGGACAGGAACCAGGAGACAGGAACCAGGAGGAAGGGGACAGGAACCATGAGGGAGGAGACAGGAACCAGGAGGAAGGTGACAGGAACCAGGAGGAAGGAGACAGGAACCAGGAGGAAGGGGACAGGAACCAGAAGGAAGGAGACAGGAATCAGGAGACAGGAACCAGGAGGAAGGGGACAGGAACCATGAGGGAGGAAACAGGAACCAGGAGGAAGGTGACAGGAACCAGGAGGAAGGAGACAGGAACCAGGAGGAAGGGGACAGGAACCAGAAGGAAGGAGACAGGAATCAGGAGGAAGGAGACAGGAACAAGGAGGAAGGAGATAGGAACCAGGAGGAAGAAGACAGGAACCAGGAGGAAGGACATAGGAACCAGGAGGAAGGAGACAGGTACCAGGAGGAAGGAGACAGGAACCAGGAGGAAGGAGACAGGAACCAGAAGGTAGGAGACAGGAAACAGGAGGGAGGAGACAGGAACCAGGAGGAAGGAGATAAGAACCAAGAGGAAGGAGACAGGACCCAGGAGGAAGGAGATGGAAATAGGATTCAGGAAATATGAACCAGGAGCTAGCACATTGGAACGAGGAGGTAGGTGATCTGAACCGGATTAGATGAGGCAGAAAACAGTCAATGCAGATCTCATTTTAGGACGTAATTGATCCCCATTGTAATAGGACAAGCACAATACTTTGAGTTCTCTGTTTACATTCCTAGAGGCCTTGGCTGAACACACCCTCTCTTACTGGAAGCACATGATTAACCCTTGGCACTTTCTCAAGACCTCATATATTGGTTTATTTATTTCAATCTCTATTCTATACTCACTATAAACTAGTTTCTGTCTCTAGGTTCACTGTAGACGTGTTTCTGTCTCTATTTTCTCTATAGTAGTGCTTCTGTTTAAAGATGTTGTGGAGTGTGTGTGTGGATGAGGGCTGGTTTCAACAGCCATTCCTGGCCCAAGGCAGACCGATCGGACACTGGGTGAGGCACACCTGTTGTGCGTTGTGGAATCAATGTGCACAAGTTAAACCAGCCATCACCACACTCACTTGGGAGACTTCCTGCATGGATACATGGAAGTCCCCGGCTCCTCCTAGCTGAGTGTCGAGGTGTCCCTGAGCAAGACGCCTCACCCTCACTTCTCCCATTGAGCTGGCTGTAGCCTTGCATGGTTGACTCTGCCGTCGGTGTGTGAATGTATGCAATAACCCTAAGTCGCTTTGGTCGCCAATAAACCGGTTCTGTCTGGAGGAGCCCAGACATCAGTGGCAGGAACCACACGGTTTGTTACACACGGGTAATGGGGGGGGGGGGGGGGGAGGTGCAGCTCACAATCGATTGGTTGACAGGACTGCCCGTCGGTGGGGAGGCCGTTGATGCAGGTGCAGACACCCTTGGCGATGACATCACAGGCGGCGTAGGCCAGGCAGCTCTCGATTGGCCAGGCGAACCCTTCCTGGCAGCGGCACTGCACACCCGCGCCCACCGGCGTGCATGCTGCGGACAGTAAACAAACCGTGTTGTCATGGCAGCTGCCGGGTGAGGTAGGGGCTTTCAATAAGAGCAAGAAGTTATGCATGTGTTTGACCTGGAGGGTCCTGCAAACCAGTGTCAGGTGAGGGGAAACAGTGAAAGGAAAACCCGCAGAATGATGTCAATACGTATGCTAACTATTAACAATACTGTTACCGTTCTGATCAGTGGTCTCACATGGGTTGCCCTACCTGTGGTGACCTGAATCTCGCTGATCTGGGTAATGTTGTTGAGTTGGACCGGGAGGCTGATGTTGTTCAGTGCGGCTATGAGGCCTGAGGAACCGTTCACTTCGATGTCGATAACGTACGTCCAGTTATACGTCGGCTCTGCAGGGGTTAGAGGTCAGGTCAAGTAGGAGCCTCTCGTGATGCTGTATTAGACCGCAGAACAGCATCGTTAGAGGCTGTAGTAGAACAGCATCGTTAGAGGCTGAACTAGAACAGCATCGTTAGAGGCTGTAGTAGAACAGCATTGTTAGAGGCTGAACTAGAACAGCATCAATTGAGGCTGTAATAGACCATATCAGGTAGGGTTTAACCAGTTTAATTGCTAACTTAATTTTTGTTATAGTTTAGTTTGAAGCCCAACCATCTTGTGCCGCTCTTTTCTGGCGTAATATCTCTTGCGGAGGAATGCCCTGAGACACATAACACACAGACACAAAGAGGACAGTCCAGTTTAATACCTGGCTAACAACATTCAACACAGGCATATGAAATGTGCGACAGCTCATTACTTTACTTTTTGGCTGGTGTTAACAGAAGGAATTTGCATGGAGGTGCAGCATTATCAACAATTTGAAATGGGAAACAGTTTAATAGTTTAACAGTTGGCAGCATAGTGTACACTCTACCTCTGATTTCATGAACTCTCACTCAGATTTTAAAAC